>NW_017100288.1:2911194-2929755 GCF_001263275.1 Habropoda laboriosa | reverse complement strand
TTAGGGGATCAAGTTGACAACCAGCGGCCAGGTAATTGGGGAACGGAAAACACTGTGGAGTCGCCATAGCAACACCCTAGCATCCCTTAGCGGCGAGCCCTCGCCAGAGGAGCCATGCCCAGGGCAACGTGCCCTAACCGTTGCACCCTCGCTTTATCTCTGCGCTTTTTCGCTCGTTCTCGAAGCCTGGACGCGCACGCCAAAAACGTCTGGAGCTCGTTATTCCATTAGAGTTGTGTCCTCTCTATCTCTGTCTCCTAGGGCTTGTTTAATCGCGGCGACAAGATCGTTTTGAGGGTTGTCGTCTGGCCAGGAGGTAGAAGGATTTATCGATTCGCCTGGACCTACCAGAGAGAGAAAGGGAGAAGAGAGAGAGAGAGATGTGGTGTCACTGAGAGATGAGGTTACTTCGAGGACCCTGGAGACGTTGTGCTTGTGGATGAGACACTCTGCAGGCTAATGCATGAACGGATACAGGTGGAGAAGGATCTTGAAACGCGAAGCGAGCTTCTAGGATTACTTTAGACACGGTTACGAATTCTGCAGGGTGTTTCCTACTTTTTCAACTGCTGGAGAGTAATATATAAGTGCAAACACAGTAGGACCAAGTACAACGCCATCAAAAGATTGCCACTGCCCCTGTATAACGCGATAAAAAAAGAAAAGAAAAGGACATACAAATTCTGAATTTATAATTTTGGGTTAATTAAATGTGATCGAAAAAGCGATGTCGCTGGAACTTAATTTGTATTATATTTCCCGCTTTATAGGGGGTCCCACCGTAAGCTGTAATTTTGCTGTAATCGCTTTATTACAAAGTAACGAGCAAATATTGTACGCAGCATGAACACTCCCTTTCATAAGTATTAGGACACTTGCTGAATATAAAGCGAACTTAAACAGTCATAATTAAAACCCAGAGGAAATATTCTACGTAGAATCTGATACTGAAACAGATATGCACCTACATACATTTTTCTGGTACCAAGTCTGACGAAGAAATGTAATTTGAATTATGTATTACTTTCTGTACGAACAAAACGGGTATCCTAACACATATGTATATTTCTTGTCTTGAGACGGTTCATTGTCGATCACTTAAATGCTTCAATTCCAAATTCCAAATGTCATCCACGTACATTGATCGCGAATTTTGCTATGCGTATCAGCAACAGACTTATTCGTTATTGTAACGAATGTGTAATTATACTTTTGTAGTGTGAAACTTTTGTTTGACACTTCGTAACGACCATTTTTCTCTCCTGAAGTTTATTAAGAGAAATAAGGAAACACCCTGTGCATACCACTCTGACGAGAGAGGTTTTGTGAATGACTGGTTGAGGTGGTGCAAGAAGTAGGAAGTTGCATTGTTGATGGAACACTCGAGCTTTATTCGTGTTCCGACGGATAGAGGTAGAGATTGTTTAAAAACGTCGATCCACGAGCAGTATCGATACGTCTCGGTAGTCCTGACGAGGTTTATAATTGCAAGGACGATGATTAGATTGAATTTTTTAACAGGATCACGTAACGTCAGTTGTAACGACGCTGGCAATGTCGTGCCATCATAACGACGTTATCTCCCATCGTTTCTCCCCTCGAATGGACCCCTCGAATTCACCCTTTGTGTACCCATAATCTTCACCATGTCCCACTGATTCGTATATCCGCTTAGTGGGGCGAGTAACGAGTAGCATTATCTTGTCCACTGATTATTAAGTCAGAAAGAGTCGAGATGATTTAGTATCGCTTTAATTGTTTATCGAACGCAGCGTTTACAGAAAAGATTTAGCAAATTGCAGTCATCGTTTGAATATTAATTCTGCTGTTATTGAGGGATCGCTAGGTCTGATAAAATTCTGAATATTATATTGTACTAATTGCAGAAATTTATTTCGTTGTTTACTGTAAGCAGATTATCTGAAATAAAAGAAGATCCTTTGTTTGAATTTTGTATCGGGTGTTCCACTATTTTTTTAATAAATTAGAAATTTCGTCTGAGACAAGCAGAGAAGGAAGTTGGGAAATAATTAGGAGCGAGTTAACAAACAGAAGAAAATAAATAATAAGTGCTGAATTTGATGATTTATTATTCATGGATTATTCGTTGGTGTACCTAATATAAGCTATAACTCACAGGCAACTGCTACTTCCATTCTCAAACTTCTAACAAGGCCAACTATACCACTAACAAGCAGTCTAAATTTTGTTCCAAAAGGAATCCCACGATACCCAGCCGTATCACGTCTTCCCTCTTATGCTAATAATTATGAATGTACCATTCGGTGTATCATAGAAATACACAGTTAAATGCAACATTTAAACGAATAATTCTGAAGACGAAAATTTCAAAAATCTTTTGCGAATATCGATATAAATGATTAAAAAGTATGTTTTTTATTATTAATCACCAGACTGCGGATTTGTATGCATTTATTGAAAATTTGAAGGCATAAAAACACAGAATGCGTGTAATAATATATAAATAAACTCAAAATACTATTTTTAGTATTTAATAAACTCAATTCTATTTTTTTAATTATATTCATAAAAATGCAAATTTGCATGAAAATCCGCAGTCTGCTAATAACCATAGCGAAAATTTTGTTAATTATCGATAACCAAAATATCGATCGCTGAAATACATTTTGGTTGCTGATAACTAGACTGCGAATATTTATGTATTCACAGGAAGTTTAACGGTCGAAAATTGCACAGAATGCACCTAATACGAAAAATACAAAATATCTAAATTACAGTGCTTTCTATAATACCTCGTAGGTGAAACAATTTTCGACCGAAGTTCCACTACTTTTACCACATTCTCAGAAACATAAATTTGCATAAAAATCCGCAATCTCCTAATAACCAACATCGATCACAAAAGTTTCTTTTCTCTCGCTGATAACCTATCGCGAAAATAAAGGGGGATGGCATTAGTAACCTTAGGTCGTACAATTTCCACGAATCCTCTGTCGTCGTTTCTTCCATCGACCCTCAAGCTCATCATCCGCACGTCAATAGCCTTCGCCGTGTTCCGTTGCTTCGCATATCCGTTTAACGGACCGAACGACCAGCGACGTCAGGTTGCCGACCGATTATAGTGCCACTCGGCACAGTTCAAGATCCCTCGAACAATAACGCTTGTCCATTGTTGCAGCGGGCATGCCTGTTGCGTCAAAGCGACGCCAACGGCCCTTATGGCGCGCGACGACATAGTCGAGCGACGCTCGAGTCCATTTGTCCGCTCGCAATATCGAAGCCGTAACTCGTACGAATAGTGGCGTGTCGTCGTCGCCCTTATGGATCTTCGTGATTAGACTGCGGATGTTTCTTCGATTATGAACGGGGTCGCATTTGTCATTGGGCTCATTCGGCGCAAGCTGGAGATTCAGTCTCTATAGGGTCACGTTTTCAAACTTTACTAGTGTTATGAGGCGTACTATTTTTTGATAAAAAGTATATCTATATATTTTAGTCAACACTTGAAAACTAACTTTTATAAGTATGCGAAACGACGCGTGTGGATTGCAAGAGAACTGTGTAGCTCGAAGGTTTACGACGAAAAGCCCCTCGTGCCTTTTTCGGGGTTCACTTATACAGCCCCTTTGCCTTGAGAAAAGTCCCAGAAAGTGGGGGCACACGGGCCCATATTGCCAAAGCACTTCTCTTGCCCTCCAGGACGAAAGAACCCAGAGAGGTTTGGAGAACATCCCTTGACTCTTCGCCTCGAAGACCAAGAGTTGCCAGGCCCTCCGTGGCGATCGCCACAATTTGATTATATAGATGCCTCATGCGAACTTTGGTCGGAGCGCGTCACCGAAGGAAGATGATCCATGGATCATCGGTGATGCGTTCTTGTGACACGTCACGCTGCGCCCGAGCGCGCCTCCACCCTTAACTCTTTGCGCTCGTATTTTCCGTAGGTATGTTAGTCGTACTGGTCGGAATTATTTTTTGGTAGCGTATATTAACATTTAAAGCGCCGGCTATTTTGTTGGAAACTTTACTTAAAGCGTCGCAATATTTGCGAGTTTTGTAGGAACGTGCACTTTTACAAAATAAAATAAAATAATTCTTGTAAAACACAAAATTTATAGTGCTTATTACTGGCACAGCGACGATGTTTCATGATATTAACATTGAGCCACTTGCTGTTCAAGAGATATAATATTTATGTCCGCGCAAACATGTAAAAACAGATTTAGGCGGGCCCCCGGCGCTTAAAGTGTTCACATCATACGTATATTAACAAATATAACTATTTTATTTCAATATTTAATATTAATTACAACATATAGGATAAGTTTATTGTCATTAATAATTAATATCGAGTCATTATTTCAGTGAATACTCAAACAATTTATTTCATTCCCTTCCATGAATATAATGTGAATACCTCAATTATGTTTTCCCTAACAAAAAAAGGAGCTGTGATTTTCTCTTAAAATTTAACAATATTCTCTTAATTCCCTGTACAATTAATCCAAACAATCACACATCTTTACCACTGATTGTCCATTTCCCAGCAATCAATCTTCCCTCCAACTTCATCGACCACTCAACCCCAACTGTATCCATCAATTATCCACCCAAGTGTCTCGTTCATTTCCATTTAACCCAAAAAAAAAAAAAAAAAAAAAAAAAAAAAAAACAAGAAACTTAATTAAACGAATCAACCCCAAATCCCATATAAAATGATTCTCTACACATCCACGGGATCACGTAGCTGTATACTAACAAGAATTCGGTTTGTTTGCACGTGGGACGTTTGAGTCGGGTCGGAAAATGCGTTTATGAAGGCGGATTTCTACGAATCCCTTCGGTCTCTGACTGCATTAAACGACCGCAAGTATCTATGCGGAACGTTGGTCGCGCGCGCGCGCGCACACACACGCCATTTGCATATTAACCACTCGTAGCAGGGAATTACGAAGCGTCGTGCGCTGTGCGGTTACACACCTTGCCGCTCGTATCGAATAGTGGAGTTCGTTATCGATCGATATCGACCGCCGCCACTGCCTACGCGACACGTGCCGCCGCGAAGATTAAATTGCCGTGTGATTCGATAACGCGCTCAAGAATTCCACCGCGGCCTCGAGGGTACTCGGAGAATAGCTTGTTCGAGGAGAATAGTCGTTTGCTGGAAGTTTTAATGGCGCAGGTTAGGGATTAGGGTGTTTTAGGGTGTTGAACAGCGGAACCGATTGATGGTGTATGCGTGTGCGCGTGAGTTGTTCCGTTTTTTTCGGGGGTGTTGAAGCTTGGGAATTTTAGGGTGACTTTTATAGTTTAATTGGTGGAATGACTTGTATAAGGGTTGGAATTTCTTTTTTGTTCTTCATTGTGCTTCGTGGGTTGTTTCTGTCTTGTTTTTGTTGGTAATTTAATGTGGTAGAATGGAAGACTATAGAGAGGAAGGAATGGTACCTTGGTAAGCTGATAAATCCGAGTGATGTCAAATATCTGAGTTGTTTAAAGTTTGAAGAAAAAAAAAGTGAATTAAAGAATTGAAGAATTTGTTTCTGCAATCTGATTCTGAGAACTTTTATTGCATACTGTATAACGAAGTGCGATGTAAGAACGATGAGAGAAAGTAGGTTCATGGAAGATTTTGAAATACAAAAATATCTAAAAATAATTGTAGTATAGAGAGTAA
Source organism: Habropoda laboriosa (assembly GCF_001263275.1). NCBI lineage: Eukaryota > Metazoa > Arthropoda > Insecta > Hymenoptera > Apidae > Habropoda > Habropoda laboriosa. The sequence continues at coordinate 2,924,096 of NW_017100288.1, read as the reverse complement.
ATTATTATTCAACCTTTAGTATATACCGGGTGGAATATTAGTCACCATTTTCACATTTTATCTAACGGAAGTATCTAAAAATAATTGTAACCTATCTCTAATATATGAAATATTATTTCTTGTGAGACTAAATTATTGTTGATCCTTCAGTATATAAGTATAACATTTGAAAGAATCGGTGTAATAACACTTGTCAGAGAAAAGAAACAAGCAAAGAATTTCAAAATACAGTTTAATTCATAAACATTCTTTATAGAATTAATTGTAGATGTTGGAATTCCTCTATACAATGCGTATATTTACTTCTTACGGTGCGTAAGCGGGTAGCATTTTTGACCCGAAACCTCGGGTTAGATTAGGTTAGGTTAATAAACCTATTGTACCCCTTCCTAGCTTGTGAACTCGGAGGAAGGAAAAGTGAGTCCAATACCGATTCTACCGAGTCAAGTGTGTAGAATGTCTTGCCAAAGCGACATTTCAAAATTCGAATATTTGGCGAAGTTATGGCAATAGATACGGGAACGGATTGTATCATGCGGGAGGGCTCACAGATCAGATGAAATGGAGATTAGAGCAATATTTTCTTGCTTTATAGCATCACATACACACTATTACAGATTAACCTTCTATTAACTAGATCACAAATTTCCACTGTGATTAGATTTACCATTAACCCTAGTACGGTCTTCGGGTCTTTTTTGACCCGTCGCCTTCTTATCTTTTTAATTACTTTTGCTGTTATCAAATTTACGTTCCCTCAACATTACATCGAAAGTTCGTTACCTAAGTTCATATGGCGTGCTGGTAACAAAAATTGTTACACCTAAGACCTTTGGGTCAAAAAAGACCCAAAAACCTCAAGTGTACAATCGAACGAAAGAACGCAGTGGGGTTAAGCAACCTTTAGGAACCACCTGTTGCTTTTCACAAATATAAAAATTCGTACCAATCTGTCAATTCAACTACTTCCACGTTACCATGTCCGCACATTATCCCTAATATGGGTCGTCCAATTTAAATCTGAACAGTGCAATTCCACTGTTGAAACCCAATCAACCCTCAATCCCAGCAATCATCGATCACAATAAATCCCCGTGCAAACAAATTAAATACCCTCGAAATCGACCCTTGATCGTTCCGATTCGTTTCCATTCTGCACCACTTTGTCACACGCTATCCCCGGTAATCTTATCTCTTATCACCCTGTCCAACGATCGATTCCCATTATCGAGCTCGTCGCGGAAAGGGAAAGGGCCGAGCCAACTGTAAAAGAAGAAGAAGAAAAATCTAAAATCGCAAAGGAAATTCGTTCTTTTGACAGCAAGCAGACGACAGTTGGCGCCGATTTGTCTTCTCCCCTTTTTCCTTCACGCGACCTGCCGCGATAATAGGGGGCGGGTCGTGTTAAGATGCACCGCGATCTCGAACAATAGGAACTACACTCCATCGTCGCGTTAATATTGCCATTGTCCGTGGACGGTAGACGATGCACATCGGTCCAACGGCTCTCGACGGCCTTTGACGCGCGTGAATAGGCCTCCTAGGCACCGGAAGCGCATTGTCGCCTCAATTATTCCACTTCGGGCCCACGGACCGCCCATACACACGCTCCTTTCCATCCCCGTTCCTCCGCGGAACAACGCAGCGTCTTCGACGATTAATCGAATTCTCTGATCAAGATTAATGCTTCGCGACTATTCGGAGAACTCGTGCATTGGGGAACTGTTGGGGAACATGTGTCGTAGAATGGAATGTATCAGATCGGTACACGGGTAATTCCGTTCCTCGTCGTTAGCCACGTTTGTTAATATTCGATATATCACTATCAGATCGGTACACGGGTAATTCCGTTCCTCGTCGTTAGCCACGTTTGTTAATATTCGATATCTCACGGGATTGATATTAATCAACGTATCTCCCGCTAATATTTCTTGTCACTTCTCGGTGAAAGAGTTGGATGTTTTACTCACCTTGGATTCCGTAGGAATCTATCGAGGCCGGATTTTCACTTCGTATACAGAGTGGATCACGTGAAATGCTTTTTCTTTTAGTTTCTTTTTTCAAAGTTACTTATTGTTTTTTTTTTAGACGATTGTGATGCATGCATAATAATGTGACCTTAAATTATCTTAGAGTGTAAAATTTTTAATCAAAGGCGAAATTTCCTTTCATTTTTTTGGCCAAATTTTCTTTCCATCTTATTCGCTCTTCGAAACCATTTAAATTACATATAGAAATTAAGAAGACACTTAGGTGGCCTGCTTTACGTGGCTCACCCTGTATAATGAATAGAAGCAAGCAAACCACTTACATTTTTAATATTAAAATAATATTAAAAAATAATAGGCTTCTAAGCCTGACGAGAATTATTTAGATTACAACTTCTGCACCTTGTTTAAAAAATACCCTGTACATGAGAATTACCACATTTTCACTCACTTCTCATAAGTATAAGAAACTTTTTCACAATATTGTAGAAGAAGTTGTTTCTTTTTTTGCAATTGATTAGCCATGAAATTCTACGAAGAACAGCTAGCTAATTTTCCTTTGAATTTCCCAAGCGTGAAGAAAAAGAGACTCTTTCAATAGAACCTCGATAAATCGTTAGAATCGACGACGCATTTTTCCCAAGGCGCATTTACGCTGTTAATTATTTGTTCAGCGAGTTTTCTTTCGACCATTGAACCCGTCCTCGTGACTCGAAAGACACTCGCGCGATCGAGCCTCTCTCGAAGCTCTAGCCAGCTAACAATCCAAGAGGTTCGATCAACGCGCGGCATAGCTCGAAACGGATATCGCATACCCGATCGATCGAAACGTTCTTCGAGCAATTTTCAGCCACGATCGGCCGCGATGCTTGCCAAGGAATGCCTTCCCTCTCGAATCCCGTGCCAACAGCTCGGCTCCGCTAAGCCATTTCTGATGGCATTGAGTCCGCCTCGCGCGTCCCGAGAGAAAAGTCTGGAGTTGTGCAGAAATCGAACTTACTGTTTTTCGAAGCGTGTCGTTCCTTATTGAACCGTCAGAACATCCGGAAAGATTTTTACACCCGTCCTTCCCACCCATCCTCTTTTGATCTTTTGTACCTACGCCGGTGTTGTCCCCCTCGAACCAACGAGATTTCCGCTCTTTCATCCTACCAGCTGCGGAAACGAATTTTCACGAAATATCTGACGTGGATGGAGGAGGAGTTGATGCGGAACGGTTAATAGAAAGATCGTGGGTTGATGTTGAATTCGATGTTCGGTTGCGCGGATCGTGTCTATGAGTTCTTGTTTTTTGGAATGTAGTCGCTTCGACGATGGAACAGTGTTACGTGGAAAATAGGAAATTCCTTGTGTTTCTAATTGTTTTTTTAAATTAGAGAAGTATGTGATCTGTTTTGTGTCAAATATTAGATAATATTAAAATACTAATTCAATGGTGATATCAATTTTTAAATATTTAGAATATAAGGAATTTCTTTTTTCTTCAAATATTAGGTAATATCAAAAATACCAGTTCAGTAATACTAGAAATTTTCAAAAATTTGAAGAGTAAGGAATTTTCTTTTCTTCAAATTTTAGGTAATATAAAAAATACTAATTCAACAACACCAAAAATTTCCAAATTGAAAAATAAAGAATTTCCTTTTCTTCGTATAACAGTATATCTGCCATCACTAAAGTGAATACCTTCTAAAATTAAATAATACCAAAAATACTAATTCAGTAACACCAACAGTATATCTGCCATCACTAAAGTGAATACCTTCTAAAATTAAATAATACCAAAAATACTAATTCAACAACACCAAAAATTTGAAAAAATTTGAAAAATAAAGAATTTCCTTTTCGTAGTTTATTGAGTTACGAATACTGTGCACACTGAGAAACTACGTTGATTTATCGCAGTCTCATATGCAAGAAATTCGCATTACTTATCCCATTGAAATGCACATACTATCAGCATGATTTTCTAGCAGGTTTTCTCGCTGACGTCAGCTAACGTCATTTCAGTTTGCACAAATCTGTAACAAACTTTCTTTGTTGCTCTTGCAGGTATACAGAGAATTATTATTCTGCGTACGTGTAAAAAAAGAAAAAAAGTAAAATTGCTTTCGATACTCTGAAGCGCCAACTTTGACGTCAATCGACGTTTTTATCACTACTCCTATCACGTACCATATTAAAAAGTGCATTACATCAACGTTGATCGTTACTTCGTTATCTAAAACGTTAATTTTAGCAGTTTAAAAGCCACCACCTTATTTTATATTAATAAATCTGCAGCTATGGAATAATGCGTCACACTTCGGGCCACAATTTTTTCTCTAGAATATTCAAAATAATATCATTCTTCTTCGTTAACCCTTTCTTCCCATTCTTGGCCATCCTGTTTAATTAATTTTAACAATTTAAAACCCATCACTTTATTTTACGTTAATACATCAGGCGATGTGAAATTATGCGTTGTACTTGTAACAAGAAACTTTAGTCGACTTTCAACCCTTTCTCTCAAGTTTTTCTTTAGAACGTTCAAAATAGTGCAACTCTTCATTAACCCTTTAAAATACCCATACCACTTTTAAATTTCCCTTGAACGTTTCGACACCATGTTTAATTAATTTTAATATTAATATTAATACATCAGCTGATGTACTTACTTATGACAAGAAACTTCTCCCAATTTCCTTTTTTCTAATGCAGTCAAAATTGTATTACTCTTCTTCATTAACCCTTTAGTTACCCTTTCGATTTAAACATTTCTCATTAATTCTTGGTCACCCCGTTTAATTATTTGAACAGTTTAAAATCCACCACCTTATTTTATATAAATAAATAATGCGTCACACTTGCGACCAGAAACTTCCTCCAATGTTTTCTTTAGAACATTCAAAACAGTGTAACTCTTCTTTATTAACCTTTCGGAATACCCACGCTACTTTTAAATTTCCCTTGAATTTTTCGTCACCTCGTTTAATTAATTTTAGCATTTTAATTTTATATGAATAAATCCGTTACTGTAGAATAATACGACGTTTCACTTGTAACCATAAACTTCCTCCAATTTTTTTTTTTAACGCAGTCAAAATTATATCACTCTTCTCCGTTAACCCTTTAACTACCCTTCGTCTTCAAAATTTTGCCTACAATTCTTCGTCACCCCGTTTAATTAATTTTAGCATTTTATTTAATTTTATATTAATAAATCTGTTACTGTAGAATAATACATTTCACTTGTAACCAGAAACTTCCTCCAATGTTTTTTGTTAACGCAGTCAAAATTATATCACTCTTCTCCGTTAACCCTTTAACTACCCTTCGTCTTCAAAATTTTGCCTACAATTCTTCGTCACCCCGTTTAATTAATTTTAGCATTTTATTTAATTTTATATTAATAAATCTGTTACTGTAGAATAATACATTTCACTTGTAACCAGAAACTTCCTCCAATGTTTTTTGTTAACGCAGTCAAAATTATATCACTCTTCTCCGTTAACCCTTTAACTACCCTTCGTCTTCAAAATTTTGCCTACAATTCTTCGTCACCCCGTTTAATTAATTTTAGCATTTTATTTAATTTTATATTAATAAATCTGTTACTGTAGAATAATACATTTCACTTGTAACCAGAAACTTCCTCCAATGTTTTTTGTTAACGCAGTCAAAATTATATCACTCTTCTCCGTTAACCCTTTAACTACCCTTCGTCTTCAAAATTTTGCCTACAATTCTTCGTCACCCCGTTTAATTAATTTTAGCATTTTATTTAATTTTATATTAATAAATCTGTTACTGTAGAATAATACATTTCACTTGTAACCAGAAACTTCCTCCAATGTTTTTTGTTAACGCAGTCAAAATTATATCACTCTTCTCCGTTAACCCTTTAACTACCCTTCGTCTTCAAAATTTTGCCTACAATTCTTCGTCACCCCGTTTAATTAATTTTAGCATTTTATTTAATTTTATATTAATAAATCTGTTACTGTAGAATAATACATTTCACTTGTAACCAGAAACTTCCTCCAATGTTTTTTGTTAACGCAGTCAAAATTATATCACTCTTCTCCGTTAACCCTTTAACTACCCTTCGTCTTCAAAATTTTGCCTACAATTCTTCGTCACCCCGTTTAATTAATTTTAGCATTTTATTTAATTTTATATTAATAAATCTGTTACTGTAGAATAATACATTTCACTTGTAACCAGAAACTTCCTCCAATGTTTTTTGTTAACGCAGTCAAAATTATATCACTCTTCTCCGTTAACCCTTTAACTACCCTTCGTCTTCAAAATTTTGCCTACAATTCTTCGTCACCCCGTTTAATTAATTTTAGCATTTTATTTAATTTTATATTAATAAATCTGTTACTGTAGAATAATACATTTCACTTGTAACCAGAAACTTCCTCCAATGTTTTTTGTTAACGCAGTCAAAATTATATCACTCTTCTCCGTTAACCCTTTAACTACCCTTCGTCTTCAAAATTTTGCCTACAATTCTTCGTCACCCCGTTTAATTAATTTTAGCATTTTATTTAATTTTATATTAATAAATCTGTTACTGTAGAATAATACATTTCACTTGTAACCAGAAACTTCCTCCAATGTTTTTTGTTAACGCAGTCAAAATTATATCACTCTTCTCCGTTAACCCTTTAACTACCCTTCGTCTTCAAAATTTTGCCTACAATTCTTCGTCACCCCGTTTAATTAATTTTAGCATTTTATTTAATTTTATATTAATAAATCTGTTACTGTAGAATAATACATTTCACTTGTAACCAGAAACTTCCTCCAATGTTTTTTGTTAACGCAGTCAAAATTATATCACTCTTCTCCGTTAACCCTTTAACTACCCTTCGTCTTCAAAATTTTGCCTACAATTCTTCGTCACCCCGTTTAATTAATTTTAGCATTTTATTTAATTTTATATTAATAAATCTGTTACTGTAGAATAATACATTTCACTTGTAACCAGAAACTTCCTCCAATGTTTTTTGTTAACGCAGTCAAAATTATATCACTCTTCTCCGTTAACCCTTTAACTACCCTTCGTCTTCAAAATTTTGCCTACAATTCTTCGTCACCCCGTTTAATTAATTTTAGCATTTTATTTAATTTTATATTAATAAATCTGTTACTGTAGAATAATACATTTCACTTGTAACCAGAAACTTCCTCCAATGTTTTTTGTTAACGCAGTCAAAATTATATCACTCTTCTCCGTTAACCCTTTAACTACCCTTCGTCTTCAAAATTTTGCCTACAATTCTTCGTCACCCCGTTTAATTAATTTTAGCATTTTATTTAATTTTATATTAATAAATCTGTTACTGTAGAATAATACATTTCACTTGTAACCAGAAACTTCCTCCAATGTTTTTTGTTAACGCAGTCAAAATTATATCACTCTTCTCCGTTAACCCTTTAACTACCCTTCGTCTTCAAAATTTTGCCTACAATTCTTCGTCACCCCGTTTAATTAATTTTAGCATTTTATTTAATTTTATATTAATAAATCTGTTACTGTAGAATAATACATTTCACTTCTCGTTTAATTAATTTTAGCATTTTAATTTTATATGAATAAATCCGTTACTGTAGAATAATACGACGTTTCACTTGTAACCATAAACTTCCTCCAATTTTTTTTTTTAACGCAGTCAAAATTATATCACTCTTCTCCGTTAACCCTTTAACTACCCTTCGTCTTCAAAATTTTGCCTACAATTCTTCGTCACCCCGTTTAATTAATTTTAGCATTTTATTTAATTTTATATTAATAAATCTGTTACTGTAGAATAATACATTTCACTTGTAACCAGAAACTTCCTCTAATTTTTTTTTTAACGCAGTCAAAATTACTCTTACTACTTCTCCATTCCGTCTTCAAAATTTTACCTACAATTCTTTCCACCTCGTTTAATTAATTTTATATTGTTAAATCTGCTACTTGTAATAAGAAACTTCTTCCAATTTTTCTTCAGTACTTTCAAAATAATACAACTTTTCTCCACTGAACCTTTAAAATACCCACACTGCCAGAAAATTTCCCTGTAATTGGCATCAATCGGCACGAAACCCGATCGACCTTCGTCACCCCGTTGTAATCACCCTGAAATTAGACGTTCAGGGGTCCCAGTGCGGCCAGACATTGCAGTAGGCACGGTAAATTTGCCCTCGCGTGCCAAGAATCCACCCTAGAAGATCCTTCTGGCCAAAAGTGTCCCCGAGGGATGGCTCGAGCCTGATAATCGTCGTTGCCGACGTAACTGCCCTACCGCACGTTATCGTCCATTATTCCCTATCGGGGGCTTCCCGAAATTTCCCTTCAACTACGTTTCCCCATTTCTACCCTTCGCGCCGTATCGAAAGATACACGACTAGCTTGTGCTCGAGGCGCTGCAACGAATGTTGATGCGCGTTCGACGTTCGTCAGGAACCATCTGGTGCAGACGGTGTGTGTATATCAGGGAGGGTTTTTCCTTGAGGGCTTGGTCTATTTTGTCCTCGTTGAAACTCCTCCAGGAGCGTCTATAATCTTGATCGACTTGTTCGGGGCCAAATATCACGTCGAGTTGAATTCTTCGTGTTTCTGGGAGGTGTCGGGTGATCTTGATTCGAATAGTTCTGGATTAACGGAATGACGAATTTTTGTGGAAAAGTGTTATCTCGTATAGAAAATATTTGGAAAAGAATAATTTTGGATTAATACTTAGGAAGTTTTTTGAAAAAGTATTTATGAAAATGTGATATTTTCAGTTGTAATTGCTACATCTGTGATTTTTTCCGAATTTTGTTTATACCATTCGTTTTCGAGTTATTCTAATTCATAGTTTTTCACTCCTCAAATTTGAAGAGTGACTTCACCCCTGAAATATGAATGTTAGCAGTTAGAAAAATATAATTTATGTAAAAATATAAAATTTTGATAAAATTTTATTTCGACATTCTATCAAAATTTATTTCAATTTTATTTTTAAACGATCATCCTTATTATTTACTCACTTGAATAGAGTCATAGTGACTCTAATGTCTAAAAGTCGCTTTTACCTTTAATTAAGAAATTAGTGTAAATTAAGTAAAATTAATTCAAGTTTATGTGCAAACCACAACAATGGAAATAAAGATACCTACATGAGACTGAATAGCGCGAAAAATAAGGGTTAATGCAGAATTACGAAGACAATAGCAGAGGACAATTAAAATTCTAAAGTATTCTTTTCTCTTATTTTTCGAAGGAAGTAATTTTATCGTACGTATAATACGATATAATGAAATTTTCTGTTGAATTCACTTTTAATATTGTATTTTATGAATAATCTTTGTTTCAAATCAAAGGCAATTTCACGTTAGATTACATAGAAGTTTTTAAAAGAGTTTTGAAAGAGAATGATGGAACAAATGAGAAACTTTGGAGTTCCTCGAATTCAGTATTTATTCTGTGTCTTTGATTGCATGTTTCACTCTTCGTCATAGTGAAACCTCCGTTACAAGTATAGAACTTTCAGCTTGTGATGGTTGAATGGTCGAATTCGTTTGATAGCCCTATCGAAATTCGACGTATTCATTACCGCGAAAATTAATTAGTTGTTAATAGAGGATGTTATTACGCGAGTTAATTAGCGGTTACTAGAGCGAAGTTTCGAAATTACAAATACATGCTGCAATTGGCGGATCTCGACGACAAGTATCGAGCTTGATGATACATTATTGATATCGAAATGTTACTATCGATTCGAGAAACACCGAACATAATTTTCTAAAATGACATAATATTTATTTTTCTCTGGTAAATTTTTGACAATTTTTAATTTTCCAAATCAGTAAAATGTAGGGTCGATAGCAGCAGAAAAGTTGCTAAACAATTAGAAATGTAACGATAGAAATTATTGCAATAATGCGTAATGTAATTGAAAAATCGCAGAAAAGTCTGATATAAATGTTTGAAAAGTAAAATATATAAGATGAGATACAGTATCTTACCACGTAATGTAACTTTTTATTGTGTAACATATTAAAAACACTGTTTGGGAAAAATTTGTCACAGAATTGCATTTCTTATTTAATCTTCCTTTACTGCTACTTCTTGTGAAATTTTGTGTCAGAAAATTGAAGAAATTCTTCTTTGTGTTTCGTAGGCAATTGATTGCTAATTTGCTATTGACAGATCGATGTTAAAATTTGATGTTAAATGGAACTTTCATATCTACCATAGAATCTGAATAATTTTCAAGGTATTTTATTAAGAAACGCGCACATAGTGTTCAATTTTCTATCTTAGAATTAACTTACTTTATCTTAGGAACTACTTAAAGTTCAAACTTTTAACTGTGTGTGAGAATCAGAGTGTCGACGGGTACGCGTAGTTCTTAGCTTGGTATCCTTTTGCAAAAGTGAGAATTTTCTTTGGAAAAGGATACCAATTACCAGGTCCCACCACGAGGAGGTGACTACGCAAGGGACCCGACAAAAACACATGCCCTACTGGCAGCTCTCTATCTTCAGAGATACGCGATTTTCATTCGTAGCAAAGGAAATAGATACTTTTATCAAAAGGAATGTCTTGTAATTTCACTTTAAATCGCAACTCTAATCATTTTCTCATTCCCAATGCAATATTTAAACTCTAAACATTTCGTATTCTTTCTTAATAAGATGTTGAAAATGTAGATGGTATTTTATTAATTATGCTACGAATGAGTCGCGTATCTTTGTAAGAGAGCGCGCACATGGTATTCAATACAATTTTTCTATCTTAGAATTAGTTGCTTTATTTGATAAATTATTTAAAGTTAAAACGCACGCGTCCCACGACGTCCATCGGCGGATGAATAGAATATTTTCTATTGTCTTATGCTAACTTATTTTATCTTACGAACTACTTACTTAAAGTTAAGACACTCGTTTACGCTCAGTTCATACTCGGTACAGTTTTCGATCTTAGAATTAATTAAAGCTAACATGCAATAAAAAGGTACATTTTTCAAACATACAATGAAGCTCTGTAAGAAAAGTATATTATTAAATTAGAATAGGAGAATATTATTAAATTGGAATATGAGGATAAATTGTTAGGATATCTTTCTTATATGAAATCGTAGCATTGGAATACCTAATTAAACCTCTGATAATGAAATTCATACCTCAACTCAAGGCAAAATTCTTTTTCGAATGGGAGAAAATTGAACTCTTATGTGAGCTCGAAATAGTTACCTAAATCGATCATCGATAAAACGTACAACTCCACACAGGTGGACATTGTTAAATAGATTTTATTCCTACCCTGAACCTTATCAGTACTCTCGGTACTTTTTATCTCGTCAGAATTGGCAACAATAGGCTTTGAGAACTGATCTCTACGATCAAGAACGCCCAGGAAATTTATTTTCATTTTATTTAGTAAGGAAAACCGCGGATTTATTACAATTTAACAAAATTTCGCTGGAACACTGAAACAGAATGTAAATTAGGTTGACAAGATAAATAATTCATACGACTCACCATTCGTAACCTTTGAGATACCCTTAGTGACCCATTTCAGTCCTCCCAGCCTTCGATTTTGACCCACAATTCACTTGGCAGCTTCTCTCAGACCCATGAAACTTTTGCAATTCCCCTCAGCCTTGAATTTTCATCCCACCAGTGGCCCACAATGATAGATTGAAAGACCCAAAGCCAATGCCCGAGACCCACCAGACTTGGAAAGCTGTGAAAGGGTGACGCGCGAAAAGTGGAGTACGAATCGCGATTTATTTTCATTTTCAGGGATTTTGTTTAGTACCCGAAACCGCAAATTTTTATTATCCTCCATATTTTTCTGTAGTTGATTTTAGTTGGGCCATTTAGCAAAAATTCAAAAAGGAAAAGAGAAAAGAAACGCAAAAATGGAAAAAGGGACGAAGCTATTTATCAAACGCGACGCGACGTGATAAATTCTCGTATCGATCGAATGTAAATGGGAAAGTTGACTCTAAATTGAATTAACGCGGTATACTACTTTGATACTCTAATAATGGGAGGGCGTTTGCACCATTAGTGCAGTAGAGTCCATCCAGTTCTTCTGCGGACCTCTTGGTAGTTCAGCTTCGACATGCACATGCACACACATATATAACCAACCACCAAACCCTCAAAAAATTCACTCACAATTCGCAGATTAAGCAGCTGGGCTCTGCAACGTAGATTTGGCTGCCTGGCTGCATTGCCTCCTTCCTTCCTTCCTTCCTTCCATCCTCACAGATCGTCATCCTTCCGCAAATCATTCCAGTTCCTCGACGTTGATTTCCCAAGACTCACAGACTCACAAAATGTGAGTCACTGTGGAATGGACGACGCGAAAAGTATTTCGAAACGCGATTTATTTAAGAGGGGAAACCGCGATATTATATTATTCTCGATTTTTAGAATGAAGTTAACTTTAAATAGAATAAACGTAAAAAAAAGAAAAGAGATATGAAATAAACACGATGTATATAAAGCAAAAGAATAAACCGCGAATTGATATCTTTCCCGAATCTCTAACGCAAGTAAATTTGAAGGAGGGTATCGATTAAACGCGTAAAAATATTCAATATAAAGCGAACTAGGGATGAAGCTATTATAATACTCAATACAACGACTCTAGTATTTACTAAAATTCAAAAATTCTCGTATATATTCCGAAAACCGATTTTTAATTGCGAAACACTACTGAGACGGTTTAATTTGGGGCAGCCAGCTCATATCTGAGTTGGCAATACACAACACAACTAACTACTAAACCAAATCACCAGAAAAAAAACCCATTTTTGTAACTCACTGTTCGCTGATTAAACAGCTAAGCTCTGCAACGTGGATTTGACTGCATTTCTTCCTTCCTTCCTCTCAGATCGTCATCCTTCCTTCCTTCCTCTCAGATCATTCCAGTCCCTC
>NW_017100288.1:2905593-2908128 GCF_001263275.1 Habropoda laboriosa | reverse complement strand
TTTTTTTTTTTACGTGGATGTAGGCCGTCTCTATGTGATAAACAATTGGCAACCAAACGGTGGCTCGCTAAAGGGATATATTATGAAATTAAATTAATCACTCAATAAGTATTAACGTTAGATTGTTTCCTCAATATGGCCATGGTGGTCATCAGTGACTGGAGTGCCTCAAATGTTTAGAATAATTAAAATAAAATAAACGTTGTCAACTAAAAATTTTGAACGTCATAGCAGTGAACGTGTTAATAAGTAATTGTTGTTCAAATTATGTCGTGTTTTATGTCATTTTCATCAGAAAAATCTCATCAATATGTTAAGAAAAATTTCGGTATAAAAAAACGTAAAATTAAAAAAGTTGATATTTAAATCACTTGGTTGCCTGGACTCACGTTTCATGCTTATCTTTTATTCGTTGTCCTTGTCTACGTTTGGCGAACTACATAGGCCGGCGCGTGGCTCGAAAACGTAGTCCCTGACTCTACGAGTGTCAGGTTTAGCTTCCTTGCGGTCTGACACTTGTGGAGAATATACTGTATTTCATGTTTCCATGCAAAATCCTATTTTTATGGGACACGACGTACTATGTTTCTCTGATCAATTTTTCACAATTTTCAATTATGAAAAATCTCACTATCGTAATTGAAAATTTATGAAATCCACGTATATCAAGTTTCCATGCAGAATCCAATTTTTATGGGACACGACACAGCCATTAAATATCCATGGGGCCACGGTGTCGGTTATTGATTTTATGGTGACATCGACATGGCCGTCTAACAATGAGTTAAGAGAAACCGAATCATGATAGAGAAAGAGAGAGAGAACTTTGGCCACGTTCAATACCAGATTCTCAGCAAATATTCGTCCAACAGTTGTAAACACTGTTCCACCTCTCGAGATGGACGATAACCCCAGAAAATAAGGTCCACTTCCGGTGAGATGAAAGTCGTCTTTCATCGCATTATCGTCGCACGTAATGCGTTTTCCCTTCGTACGAATTTCTACCAGACTTTTTCTCTCTGGAAACTGCGGAAGGAACAAGTGCCAATAAAACTTGGTTGGAAAATTTTTCTCAAGAAGTTTCAGTAGAAAGTACGAATTGATCTTTCCTTCTCTTGAGAGAAAAACTGTGCTGTCAGCGTTTCACTGTATGAATCTTTTATTATCGCGATATTCAATCTACTTTTCGAATATTTTTTATTACTTTACTCTTTTTCCTCCAAATAGTTTCTCTGTTATGAAAAATTCAATTTATTCGTGCAATTGTATTTATCGGTTCGTTACTTTGTTCACTTCTATCGATGTGATTTTTCTTTCAAAGCAAACACGTGCGGAAAATTCGTTTTGAATCGAAGCAATTCAGCGACCGATATCAATATTTCCGTGGTAATTAGTGTCGTTAGAGCGATCGATTTGCTGGCTTCACGGTGGTAAACGTGCTTTCTAGGGGTTGTTCCATCCCTCGTCGGTAACGTAGAGACCTTCGCTTTTCCGTGGAAAACTAGGGAAATCTGGGAAGCGTATCCCAAGTCGATAAAGCGAACTCAAACGTTTATGTGCTTGCAGTACCTTTTTTTTACCAACAATCGTTTCAATTTCAACGAGATCCTGCGATTTAAGATCGATCAATTTTCTTCTATCGTTGAAAACACTACAAAATCTTTTTACGTCCTATTTATCACATCTGTATTAGCGAAACAGTTAATTTTTTTTATAAAATAACTCGTTTTATTTTATACAAATAATTAACCGCGTCTTTCCGTTTGTCTGTTGCAGCGAAAAAGCAAAATGGGGCGGCCTTGCGGACAAATAGTTTGGGCTCAGGGGCGAGGACACCACCTCTCGAAAGGAAAAGCAAATTTTCAGCCCTCGGTAGACTCTTCAAACCGTGGAAGTGGAAACGGAAAAAGAAATCGGATAAATTTGAGGCTGCCTCATTGTGTAAGTATTTTCCTATTAGAAAGAAATTTTACGATAAATTGAAAAAATGAGATACTTGTTTTTTTTTTCTGTGTTGAATTGTTAGTAATAGTATTGATTTGGAGGTTTATCGATGAGCAAGGGTGTTAACCAGGGGTTGTTTCACGCGATTGCAGCGCTCGAGAGGAAAATCTCTGTACGAGCTAGCAGAGACGAGTTGGTACAAAAAGGAATCCTGCTGCCCGTCATAAGGTCCACGTCGTTTCCGGAAAATGGTGAGTTTTACTGTTTTACCATCTGCTACCAGCTCGATGGAAAATCCTCTGTTGAAATTGAACCATCAAATGTTTTATTTACGTGGACGGTTTGAGCGGGTTATATCGGAATTTTCTATTCGTGGTCGAAATATGGTAATATTGTTGCAAGTGTTAGAGGATTGAAAATTTTTGAATACGAAGTACGAGTATTTGAGAATTTCGTAATTCTGTAAAAGAAATATTTCTGGCAAATAGCGAAGAATGCAATGTTTCAAGATTGCCGATTGATTAGAAATTAAAATTGTTAAAACTGCAGTAGATAGTGCTGTTTTCTTGAATTTGAATATTTCAGAGCCAT
>NW_017100288.1:2888226-2905003 GCF_001263275.1 Habropoda laboriosa | reverse complement strand
ATTTTCACAAAATATTTCTTATTATATTTTAAATTCAATAATTCACAAAAATTCAAGAAACCTTCTTTTCTATAGAACACAAGCTTCGCCGTAAAATGCATTAGAAATACGCGAATTGAAGATCCTTTCTAAATTTTTCGTTACATTTTACATTTCGAAGTTCCAAAATAAGAACCACAAAAGTCCAGAAAACCCTTTTTTTCTCATACAACACAAGTTTCACCCTGAAATCCATCAGAACACTGCCTGAAATTCCTCGCCCAAGTTCATTTTCTAGTTTCCAGTCAAGCCTTCCGCGAACATTCCTGCGGTCACCGTTCACAACTATATAACTGCATTAAACTTCCAAAGTAACATACGCGTGCTTCAGCTTGTCTTTACGACCTCCGGTTATCTCAAACTTCGCCCATTCTCTTATCGCTACAAACTTCATTTGCCATGAGCTACCATAAACCAACCCTATGAGCTAAGAACCACATCGTAAACTTAGTATCTATACACCGAAACGTGCTATCAAAACCCTAAACGACGATCACGACACGAGTAGAATTCCCAATTTCGAATCACTTCAACAGACGATCTCTCTCAATTGGCTGGTATTTTATTTGCAGTAGACAAATTCGCGAATTTCCGTATGTGGAGCTGTCTGGCTCCATGGAAACTGTCCAGCCCCTCTGGGTTGATCAGGAAATAAGGGGCCACGGTCTGCGGGTCGAAACGAGGCGCGAACAGCAAGACGGAATGTTGAAGAACGTAATTAGATTTTCGCGCTCGTTACAGAGCAGACGTGGGCTCAATTTCCGGATTCGCGGGTCGCGTGTTGTTTGCATGCGCTTTCGTTTCACTGTGTGGATCATTGATCAATCTCGGAAAAGAATTTTCCATCCTACGGATGTCGGTTTGCTTGCAATTTTGTTGGAAATAATTTGCAAATATTCGTGGAAATTTCGTGAAAATATTGACTCGCTGATTAACTCTTCGAAGGGTTGAGATGAAAATTTGGTCAAAATTTAAAAATCGATTGTAAAAGAATTTTCCATCGTACAAATATCAGTTTGTTTGCAATTTTGTTAGAAATAATTAGTAAATATTCTTCAAAATTTCGTAAAAGGATGCAATTACCGAGAAATTTTTGGACAGTAATTAAGTTGAAATTTGGCGAAAATTTAAAGATCGATTTGCAAGTGAATGATTATTTTACCATAGGACGATAATGGCACTGTCGTCCTTACCGACGAAAGTGATAAGATAAGCGGTTGTTTGATGTTCAAGTTCCTCAGCATAGACGATATTCGACGGCTTGATGGCTTTTTTGCATGATATTCTAGGAAAAATATTTTCGAAGATTTCAGGAAATAGGTTAGTAGTTAAAGGATTATCGATTGGCTATCACGGTTAGTTAAAATATGTAAATATTCGTTTAATGGAACGTGGGAGAGATAATGTGGAAAGTACGTCGAATCCCTCGGAGGCCATTTCACCTCTTTACACTTCAGTCGACACGGTTTCTCTGATAAAATGTGTGGTCACAAGCTGCAGCTTCACATTATTACTAACTCTGAAAATGACCAACTTTATTTATCATTTAATCGAACTGTCTTCATAATTTTATTCACATCGGTTCTTGCTCATCCTATTTCATTCTTTACTGAAACAAAGGCTGTGTAAAATCGCAAATTTGCGTTACACAGAGACACGTTCAGCACGCCAAAATTATGTTACGACAGAACGAATATGGAGTATGAAAAATGATATTACAATGGAATGAATGTAGGATTAAAGAAATTATATTACAGTAGAATTAACACGTTCACTGTCCAACGAGTATGAACGCGAAGTTAACTCAATTTAATCGTCCAAATAAAAGAACAAATTATCCCGCCTTTTTTAGGACACACTCTTTACATTCAAATAGCACTGTTAATTTAATTATTTTCATAACAGTTCAAACATAGACCTTTTGTGGATGAGTTCAAACTGTCCTGAGTCATACGTGGTTCAGTGTACAATGTACGTGTTAATATATTAGGTGTATAAATGAATTCTTTCTGACTTTTGGGTACAACCAAAATTTGATTTAAAAAGAATGAAAACAAATCAGTTATCAATATAATTTCCATTATTGTCGATGACCTTTTGCCATTTTTCTGGCAGCTTGCGAACACCGTGCGACAGAAACTCGACGGCTTTGAGAATCAATTACGCGAATCCAGCCGGAAAGAATCCATTTCTACGCCTAATGGAATATAGAAAATTATGTTACAACAGAATTAACATGGAATGGTAGAAAATAGAATTACAATCGAACTCTGCTCTTTTCACCATTCCAATCCTGCAGAATTTCCTCCTGAAGAGCGAGGAGAGCCGTTAATCATGTTCGAGGCTCAAGGACAGCGTCAAAGAGAGCCAAGAAAAGTGGCGTCTCTTGTTTCGCAAAAGTTCTCTTGTCACGGCAATAACGCGGCGGAATGTAATTAGAAAAGTGGATCCGAAACGTTTCTCTTGCGCGGGCTCGTGCTGGCTCGGTTGATTAATGGATTCTCGCCACTTGCCGGTAACAATGCCTGTTGAATGTATCTTCTGTCAAAGAACCTCGGTGCCGACTATTGATTTTCAACTTCTTCAACAGCACCGCCCGGCATTATTCGTGTTTCCGTTGAACAGGGTTTCCAACGACCACGCGTTTCCCCAGTCGAACAGCCAGAAATCTCTAATTAATTGCTAGACGGGACCGTTTTCGTGGGAGTTAGCGAGCCAAGAGCTGGCCGGCTTTTGTGTAGGTTACGTTAACGACGGAATGACTGAACGATATTAATCGTCAGCTTGTTAATGGATTATCGATTGGTTCTCCCTTGAATTAACCCGATCGAACGTTTAACATTTGCGTAGGCGACCGAAGTGTTCACGGTTGTTTCGAGCTTTAATATTTAACGTTGTCCGCGTGAATTTATATCTCGGAAACGTCCGAAAAGTGGGGATCCGGGGCGATTTTGCGATACTTTCACGAAAACGTAAGAAATTGTTGGGAAAATATAGAAATGGGTGCCCAATTGCCTATATGAAAGATTAATATGCGGTTAACACGCTCGTTTCTTGGCAAAAAATCACGAGAGACGATAATTCTAAGAAAAACGAAATTTACATACATATATCATGCAGTTAACACGTTCGTTTCTTGGGAAGAAATCGCGAGAGACGATGATTCTCGGTGAGATACGCGATTTTCACGAGGATTTTCACGGATAAACGAAATTGCACAAATCTGAAATTTACATATGTCGTTTGGAGTATTGAAAGGGAAGAATTGTTTAAATTTGGTTATAAAAGGTCTTACTATAGCCCGAAAAACATACGTAATTTGCAGATTTGTGCAACCCTAATTTCTAGGTGTTGCAATTTTTTCGGCGAACACTGTAGATCACACAGGAACAGTACCAGTTTTGACATCGCGACGATTATAATACGAACGATGCGCTGTCGACACAGTGTCGACGATGGAACACGAGACACGCATTCTGTGTCAGTCACAGCGAACAAAAAATTCGCTAAGCGAGGTAAAAGCCATCTGAGAAATGAAGTGTCTCAAAACTCTCGTGAGATACGAAGATTGGAAGCATCGTTGGCATAAGTGTATTGCAAATAATTTGTATTTGACTTGATTTGTCCTGAAACTTTTCGACCTGAGTAGCAGTATCAACAACACAGTTTGTATTTGATACTCTCGAATGAAACTCAGCGACTGTTTTCCCGACAAACGCAACTGCATCGAAAACTGAGCTCTGTTTGCAAAATATAGCCGTTGTCCAGCGTAGAACGTTTGCTTTGTCGGTCATTAAGTCATTACCCTGAAGAGAGAACACGTTTGTCAGCGTTTGTTCAGTTCTTTCAACTGCGAACAGTTATTATTGTTGACACTGTCAACAGAGAATGTAGAAAGGATGCTCCCAGCGTTCGTTAAACCGTGGTCTTTGTCGGAAGGACGATGATGTTGACGTAGAAAGTAGAAAACACGATGCTTCAGCACCTTTCCGCTTTGCATCGGCAACCTGCTGTCTCTGGAAAGTTTGTCGGTTATTCTACGAAGATGGAGAAGGTAGTGTATGCTACTTTGGGTGTTCAGTGAAACTTCGTAGCACGCACGGAGGGGAAAATGTTGAATGGTTTCGGTTCCGCGGGGAAATTGATCCTTTGTAGCGAAGTGTTTATCACTTCATGGATATTCCACGTGACAATGGTATCTTAGTCTTTGCTCAGGCTGTGAATTCTTAATCAAATCCTTATTCTTCCTGTGTTATGTTCAATTCAAGGTCGCACAAATATAGGGTGCTTGGAAAAAAAAGTTACATGGTAGTAACTTTTCGAGAGAAACATAACTGATAAAATGTATTTTGTCATTGTCAACTCATTCTTAAAATCTTCCTCCCTTTCACAAAGAGAAGAAAAGAAATTATACAAATTCTCCATATCACCTTTTTTTTTTTGAAACACTCCATATTTGTGTAACTTTGATTCGAGCACAACGTAGAAAGACTGTAAAAAGGGAGTTTCACCTTACATTTTACAACAGTAAGTTTCTCGTTTCTCGAATTACTTTAGATCTGCAGCATTAACGATGCTTCACGAGCAATTTCGAAACCGCGTCTTGCCTCTATTCATAATTGCAACCAAGGTGAAGTTTCGCAACAAGTGAAACTTGCTCGCAAGTATCTCCATTAAACGCGCATCTACCCAGGAAACTTTCAAACACAGAATTCCACGTCTACAATTCCATCCCCGATTCTACGCTATCCCCTTTCCGCGCGTAAAGTCAAGAACAGGCTGGACCATCTTGCCCGAAAACCGCAGGCCAGAATAATCGAACGTTCGTCCGTCGAATTAATCCCGTTGGAATCGCATTATCAGCAAGAACCCTCTCGTCGTCGAACTAGCCGAAAACTGGTGTATGTGAATCAACCTTAACCTATCCGTTCAACTGTTCCAGACATCCCTTCTCCGATGTACATTAATATTCCAACTAAAACCGTTCCCGTACGTTGCTTGTTTCCAGAGACGGCAAGCGACTCGCCTGACGGCCAGAAACCGCCGACGCCGCAGCAGACGCCCCAGCAACAGCAGCAGCAACCTAACGTTGGGGGGATCGGTAATGTTGGCGGAGGTACTCCTGCAGCAACACCCACGTCCACGGGTAACGTACAACAATCCCAACAATCCCAGCAAGTAGCATCGGCCACGCCGACCCCTACGACTGCCAATCCGCATTCTACAGGACCGCCCAGCAATCAACCCTCGCCGCATCCCTCGCCCCTTTATCCGGGGATACCGCAGCCTGGCCAACCCAACGGCAGTACGCAAGGTAAGATGCAAATATTGATAGGATCCTACAGTGTGTTTGTGTGCGTGTTTGCGTGTGGCTTGTTCGAATTTCGCGGGCGAATTCGAAGAGGTTCGGCCCGTCGAAATTGATCGAGAAGTCTTCGATGTCGCGTGTACTGTGCAGGGCAGAGGTGGCGTGCGGAAACGGTAACGGTGATTTATTAGTGATCCCTGGATCACCATCACGGTCGTGATTTCTTTTACCCTGAGTGAATTTGCTCTCTGCGATGGTAATTCTAGTGATCGCTGGATCACCGTGATTTATTCACGATTGTTTTTATCCTGAGTGAATCTTCTCACTGTGATGCGATCGTAATTCTTTGGCTGCGGTTATAGTGGGCGCGTGTTAGGTCGAATTGACGTTGCGACGAGTGAAACGTTTGAAGACTGAAATGCATACACTCGTAAGAATCTGTATATGCATATGTGGTATCGGGGCCTCCAAATAGGAAATCGACAAGGGAGAATAGGGAGGGAGTAGTTGGCGCAGTGTGTAAAATCTCGGCTTGCAAAGTCGAAGGTCCCGGGTTCGATTCCCGAATTCCTTCACATATTTATCCTCTGTTACCAACAGTCTTATGAACGGGAACAGCGTTACGAACGGTAGTGTTCACTGAGCAACTTTGTGCAAGCATAAAATTGTTAAACAGTGGTTGAAATCTAACGACATTGTCCACTTGGAAGAAAGAGATGCGCAACGAGTCTGACTGGTCGAAAATAGCGAGGTTCGTCGATCCTCCAGTCGCGACTATTTCAGCTCCATTTTACAATTGTCCTTTCTAAACGAACGTTCCACATGGAACCGGTGAATTTGGCAGAGGTATATAGCCTCTTATGGCCTGGCAGATCAATAGGGGCGGTTCGATGTTTGAATTGACGAGAGAGTGGCTACACGATTGAGAAGCAGAGCAGGCTCGTGATGGTTTTATGAGCTACGTAGGTTAGGTTCGACGATGTTGGCTTGGTTTAGGGGTGTTAACCCAGCGGAGGAGAGTCTGTGGCTTGTCGAGGGATGTTTAGGACTCGCTTGAGAATTGCATTGATGGATCGTTGTTGTTTGAAGGAGCGTGTATAATTTAGGTGGATGTGCACGCTGTGGATGTGTATAATTCAACCGGTGAAATGGGAATAAATTGGTGAAATATCGTTGGAATATTTTGTGGGAGGTTTTGGACAGGCTTCTAGTGTAGAATAATGCTGGTAAATCTGAATATTCCATTTATTCCTAAAATTTAGGGACTCGTTTAATTTTTGTTCAACTGATGATGGTGTTAGGTACACAAATCCTTAATTCTCACGTTTTAACATCCTTTTAACAACTCGAATTCTTGTAAATGTGAAATCTTCAATTTTTACAATTACTATTATACGGGCAAATCCCCATAATACATTTACAACATTTACTCAAAAATCTAGTCAATGAATAGTTAAAAAAAAGTCAATCAAAATGACAATATTTCTTTGTTTCCAAGTGACACTGGATTGACCAGATCTTTTCGACTTGAAAAATCAAACTTCCTACGAACTTATCGTTCGAATGAACCGAAGTATCACTCCCTACTCTCGATACCAGCAATGATCCTGTCTAGAAAAAGAAAGAAAATTCTCCGTGTCGTTGATCCTGAGTTGAAAATACCCGCTGAAAGCGCGTCGCTGTCGCAACAGTTGTCTCGAAATTGCAATTTCGTTGCGAGGGGGCCTAGTCAGCCTAAAGTGAGATGGTTGCAAAAGAGACGAGGGAAATTATAGCCTCGTCCCCGCAATATCTAATACGGACGCGCACAATGGCGCGAGCACAGGCGTTGACCTAATTACAGGGAATCACGTGCTAGAGGCGGCATTAATGGGCTACCAAGTATGATCGCGGTATGTCGTGCTGCATGACGACCGCTTAAATATCTCGTGGAATCTCCGCCTCGGACATCTGAATCGTGCGATAACTCCGGTAACGTTAAATCATACCTGTCGTTCAATTAATCGCAAATGCCAGCCGTGTTCACCTTTCCGGTTGATACAGGTGTTTCGAATTTATCGACCCGCGGATAGCGGGTAGTTTTGCAAAGGAGAATTAATCCGTGAGCTCTGTCACTTGTGGATTAGGTAGGCACTTTTAGATTTTCCAGTGATAGAATAAAATCTAGTCTTTGTGGTTGAAGGCAATTTTTGAACGAGATTGTCAGAAGTGATTTGGTTGGAAATATTTATTGGTTGGGATAAAATTAAAGGGTAGAAGTATGAAAATTCAGGTAATTGGAAATATTTTGTAATTTTCATTTTATTATCCTGTCGTACCTCTACTTTTCGTCAATACGATTCTATGAGCAAGTTAGCTGATAGATTTAGTCACACTTTGGAAATTCTTTTGTGTTTAAATGTCTCTTCGAAAATCGAGTTTTTCATTTATTTCAGAAGAACTTTATGTGATTGTTTTTATTCATGTATAGCTCGCATATACGTTTTCATCTGTTATGTATATTTCGTCTTTACCAGTACATAAATAAAAATAGTAATTATGCATAAAATAATCACTGAAAGTTCTTAGACCCTGGTCTTATGAAACTAAATCGTTGATTTCCATTCGCGATAAATTTAATCTTGACTGCAAGCGTAGTGTCATTTTATTATATGCTAGATTCTCAGATACGTATTATACGTCATATTTCAAAGTGTCTCAGGTGGTATGGTATTAAAGGAGTAGTTAACTATCTTTAACATATACAACCACTAAATATTTTTTATCGTATCAATTTATCTTGGAGTAATATCCAAGCCGTTCAGACTCTTAATCTTTCATACATAACTCTACTCCTCGAAAAAAGTTTAACCAGTTCCTTTACGTTTTCTTCTTGCAAATACAATCTTTCCATTTAGTGCAGGTACAACGAATTACCTGTATTAAATGGATTCAAGTAACAAATTAACTCGCCGTCCCCAATTTAACTTTAAAAATCCCAGAAAGAAACTACTGAAAAAGCTGAACTCGCGAATTCAACGTCCATCAAAATCTTTCCACGAGCGACACCCGATACCACGAACGTCGTATCGAGTTCGTGAATCCGACAGGAACAACCCTCGATCTTTCACCCCTTTTTCGTGCCCCGTATCTGGCTATCAGGACTATCGTGTTTCTTCTGCGGTTTAAAGGGAATCCTTAGAGCCGCGTTTATCATGCTCGCGGGTAACGCGATCTCGTTCCACCCAAGAAATCCAGTTCCAGCCCCAATTTCCAATCCTCCCCGCGTCTCTCGGTGTTGGAGATTTCGCGGGCGAGTCTCGCGATTCCTTTTGTCTGCTGGCAACCTGTTGCGATTCGTAAATTTATTTGACGCGATTCACCGACCTCTCTCGACGTACCTTTGATCCCCTTGTTTGCTCAAAGAACCCCGCCGTCTCTAGACAGCTTGGAACGAGATAGTCGCGGTTAGAGTCCGACGGGCAATTTGCATGCAGGAGCGGCGTAATCGTGGCGCGTCTTGAACGCGCGTGGATTACGCGGGACAATTTACTCGGTGGCGCGTTCCAGCCGAATAATATACTTCCTGCAGCTGCTTCCGCCGGGGAAAATTCAGCCAGTGACCGGGTGGCTCGTTAATGTCGCGAGGAAGTTGGTACAGGGAGTCGTCTCTTTGAGAACCGGCTGCAGCTTGTCGCTTTTCGGCATTTTTTTTTTCTTTTTTCTTTATTATACTTTGATGAAAGCACCGAGCTGTGTCATATGTCACGCCCGGGGCAAGAAACTTCTTTAATATGTGGATTTAATTAACTGGCAAGTATTTGTTTTTATTGTTAATGAAGCGATTTTTTTTTGTGTTTTAAGTTTCAGTTCGATGCTAATTTTTAAGGTTTGAAATTGAATTTGACATTTGGATTTATTTAGCTGGCAAGTATTTTTTTTTACTTACAACGAAGTGATTTTTGGTGTTTTCGTGTTTTAAGTTTCAGTTCGAGGCGCAAATTTTCAAGATTTAATACTGAATTTGACAATTTTAACTTGGGTTGCGAAGCAGTCTGTTTCGAATTAGGCGTGCAGTTTTCGTAACGAAGTGGTTCTTTATACTTCCACGTTTTAATATTTGGTTCAAGGCAAATTTTCTTGGTTAAAAATTAAATTTGACAATTTGAACTTGGGTTGCGAAGCAGTCTGTTTCGAATTTTGTAACGAAGTCATTCTTTATACTTCCACGATTAAATATTTGATTCGAGGGAAGTTTTCAATGTTTGAAATTGAATTTCACAAAGTGACTCGCTTTTTTCAAATTAGGTCTGCAGTTTTCTTGACGAAGTAATTTTTCCTCGTTCCGTGGTTTAATATTTGATACAAGGGAAGCTTTCAGGGGTTGGAACTGAATTTAGGTCTGCATTTTTCGTAACGAAGTAATCTTTCATGCTTCCGTGTTTCAATATTTTTGCATTATCGATTGCCAAATTTACGATGATCTTATTATCAGGCAATTGTCCAATTTGTGCAACGTTTATCGAGTTATGCAAAACTCGCTGACATCAAAATTTCGTTGACCCTCGAAGTATCCTCCATCCTTACCGAACTTTCCAGTCAGAATGTGTTAAAAATATGCTACTATTCGATGTAAAATATTTCAAACATTATTTGTGTTCAATAATCGCTCTTGGTCTACAGAGAATTCCGACTAAAAACAGAAAAACGTAAATTTCACTGTCACTCTATACACTCATCCCTCCATTTACGCTGCCAGATGAGTTATTGACAAATTCGTCTGAAACTATAAGCAATAATAATGCAAATGAAGTAAGACTTGCAAATATTTCGATAGTGACTTTGAGCCTATGAAGAAGCGAAGGCCGATTGCTTTGAATTACAGTACAGATTCTGACACCGAATAAAACTTACTTTGCCTTTCTGAAATATCATTATTTCTTTTTATTAACCTACGCGATTTAAATGTTTTTATAACTTATACCTGTTTTTCTTACCACGTTTTTTTTTTTCATACAAGCAGACTCTATTTACGCGATTTTTATCCGTGTAAAAAAAAATGGAGGAATGGGTGTGCTTACTCCAGTGCAAAAAGTTACCCAAAATTCCACCAAAATCACACTTCTCATCCCTCAACAAAGTTGCACGAAATATTTCTCAGTTCCACGATACCACGTTTACCGAACAATTGAACTCCAACTTTCACCACGCATCGAACCTGCAAACTTCCAAAAATTTGAATTAAACCAGAAGCTACAAAAATTCCTGCGCGTAAAAGGTAAACATTGTTGAAGCCGGCAAGCACGCGGAAGGTTCGTCGTATTTCGTCGCTGCAGCATCGATCCGACGCCATAGAAATGTTTCAGTTGGGCCCTTTTCGGATCTGCTTCCTAGCTGAACACGGAAAAGACGAAGAACGCCGTTAGGCGCGGCGAGAGGGAGAGGACGGAGGATGGGGTGAATTAAGCGGTCGTGATGGAGGCTGTGGGACGGAAAAGGGTGCAAACAGAGGATAAAACGTCGTACAGACTTGGGGGCTGGGTTAGCGTATGCTCCTCGTCTGTCTCGTGGCAAGAACCATGGGAGGCAACGACGATCGATACGCTTCTCTGTGTACATCGCGAACTGAAGAGTCTACCAGCCGTCGTCTCTCCTATCTCCCTTCCTCTCTCTCTCTCTCTTTTTCCCTCTTTCTTCTCCCCTCTGGTCTTTTCTCTCTTTGGTTTTCCCCCTTTTCTTCGTGCGTTCGGAGGGAAAAGCGTGCATTCAAAAAGTACGGAGAAACGAGACGGAGGCCTCGTTAGATGCCTGCGCCTTTCTAACTCGCGTCAACGAGATCCTAGAGCTTGTCAGGTCCGAGTTGAGGATGGAGGGTGACTAGGTGCTTCTAAGTTGATCATGGTTTCCTTCGTGGTTTCTTCTTTTTTTTCCCTTCTCTCTTTTAGAGCGGCGAGTTTTATCGGAGTGAGGTTTCCCAGATGATCAATTAGTTTTGAAAGTAACTTGATAACTGAAGCGACATTCGCGAAGTGACATTCACTCGGAGAATTTCATGTGGATTAGAGAAATGACGGCAAAGTCAGATATAAGCGCCTAAGAAAATTGGTGTAAATGACATTTTTCTGTAATTTTTGGGTATTTTTTGGATATATGTAAATAAAGTAACTCGAATGGAAAGAAAACTTCGGTCTCGATTTTTCTAGCCGATATCAAATTTTCAGAGCGAATTGCATTCATTTCTGTCATTAGGAGGTAGAGTACTGTAATTTAGAGCCGTTATTTTTTTTTTCAACTAATTGATTATCTAGGAAATCTCTCTTGTGAGCGAGGTTTGGTTCCTGCACGAATCCTTGACGAATTACTGTGTAATGTTGTATTTAAATTTAACGTTTGGGATATTCTTTTCTTAATTTGCGAGGTTTGGTAGTTAAGTAAATATTTAACATTGGGAATTGCAAGTTTTGCCAGAGAGACGAAACGAAGCTGAAAAGTTGCGTTGAAATATTTAATTAGAGAAGAATATCGATGACACTTTAGTCTTCCTTTGCACACATTTTGCAGAAAAATTGGCTCGTTTGACGAAAGTTTCATTGTCAAACGCTGCCATATTTACTATGAAATCTAAGTAGTTTTTTCTTATTTTGTTTTTAGAATGCATTTCATCTGAGTGAAGTTTGGTTCCTCGACGAATCCTTCAGTGTGTCATTTTATGTTTAAATTGAATATTCGAGGTACTCTTTTTCTAATTTACGAAATTTGGCAGTGAAGTCACGAGGAATGACAAGTTTTACCATTTTCATTGAAACTAAACTGGAAGATAACTTGAAAATATTTAATTACTGAAAAATATCGACAACACTCTAATTGTACGATACTCTACTCGTGAACGAGACTGTTTAGCTTCGTTCTCAGTTCGTATCGTTGCGCTCCCGATGTGTTAATCCCGGAAGGGCGAAATTCTGGTAGTCGGTGTGGTGATGGTGAATAATAAGTTCTCTGCTTCAGAATATTTTTGAACTCTGCTTTATTTGTGGTGGTGCGTGGGTATATATTAGGTTGGTGTGTGTTCTGATTGGTTGGACGTTGAAGGTGGTAGAAAAGAAGGTCTCAAAAAATGCGGAGGTGTGATTGGACATTAGGAAACTAGTGGAAGGAGAACGTGAGGGTGAGGGTGGTGTGCAAAAGTTTAAATAATTTAGGGAAAACCCGGAAAGGGGAAAGGGATGGGAAACCTGACCAGGGAGCGACTCGAACTATTTTATGATAGGGAAGGAATTTGTTAGGGGCTAGGAAGACGGTTGGAAAGACTGTTTATTATTATATGATGTGTGACTGGCCGGTGGGCTGCGCGACCGGACACTAATCTTCCTTCGCAAACATTCTGCATGATTCGTTTTTCAAAACTCTCATATACCATAATTTGTAAAATCTACCTCTTATTAATTACAAACTGAAATTTCTCACTAGAATATTCTTGCTCCAAAATTCCCCTGTCTCTTCCAATTACTACTCAATTCTCTGACTAATTCACACAAAAAATTCAGGTGTTGAATTTTCCACAAACTGATTCGATCAGTCACCACGAATTTGACTATCGTCCGCTAGAATTCCAAGATTAACTCACCCTTCTCTCGGAAGAACTCGTGTAGCCGGGGAAAAAAACGTCTTAAGTACCGCATTAGCCACCCGAAAATGGTGTTTCGAAATCGGGAAAAGGTCCCATTACCGTCTCGCGTCACTCTGTATCTTCTCCATAATGAATCGACGCGAATGGAAGGAAGATTTTGGCGCCAGAGGGTATCAGGGTCACCGTTAACGAGACGTGGCGTGTAGGCGTTGTGGTTGATGGGTCCTGGGTTAAGGAGATTGTTCGAATCTGACGTGGGAAGGAGAGACGAGGGCAGGAATGAGGCGACGCTCGACTAACCGCTAAATGTTCCACGGGTGGGACGTTTATTGCGTCGTTCGGTATGGTTGTTTGAAGAAGACGTTTGTTATTCCGTGCAATTGAGTGTTTGTTCCTGGGGAAAGATCGAGGGTAAATTTCAGAGGGTTTCGAGAGAGAGAGAGAGTTATGCAGATTCCGCCCGGGGGGAGCTTATGCGAATGGTCTAATCAGATCTTTCACGCGACGATTTTGCCGTATTCGAAACGAGACGTGTACGAGTTACACACACGCGTGTAGAATTATGCGGGGATTATTTGTGATTTCAGAGTGGAATATTTTTCGTCAAGTTTCACGTAAAAGAGAGCGGATGTTTTTTGCGGGAAAGATTATCCTCTTCTGTTTGCATCACGTTTTCCCTTCTGCGGGAAGCGTTTAATTTTTGTTTTCTTTTTAATTAACGTTCCCGAGGGAAACGCGGACGGTAAACGCATTAGAACGGGAAATTGGAAGACAAATATGGTGCAAACTGGTGTTGACGTAATTTTCATCGAAACTCTGGTACGGGTATTTCCGAATTCGTCGATTCCATTGACGTTCCATCGGTGAAACTGCCCCGCATTTTTCGTGTATTTCGTTTTTGTCTAGTTTACTTTGGCTCGTCGGGAGATTATATGAAAATTTCTTCTGCGACGCTTGTTGATGGTATTTCCAATTAGTCAATCTTGGGAAGTTATGTCACCGTGATGTAATCGCTGGCAACTTTCGTGACGAGAAGCTGACGGCAAGAAATGCAAAGGCAAGCTTGACGACAGTCGAGAAACGAGCGCAAAAACTGCTAATCGTGGCACGAAATTCACTCGTACATTTCTTCTATACGGTTTTCGTGCAACCTTTTGATGCATACTATAAATCACTTTAAGGTAATCCAATTTTACGTTGCGATTCTGCAACCGGAAGACATTTTTCAAGTTGTAAAGTTATATCAAATTTTCTGGGGAACCGTAAACGAATGTACCGAAAGTTTCTAAGAACGGTAAATTTATGGAAAATTATGTATAAATGTACATGTTATTGAAAAAGTAGGCAAGAGAAGTTGTAGAAGTTTTAGGGTCAATCACATTGATTTCAGAGTGTGTCTGATCATAGACGCTCCACTTCTCCTTGCAGTTTGTACCCTTTCCTCGTGCTTCAGTCGTTAGCCGGACTCTTGGAAACAAACTGAATAAATGATGCGTTATTTACTAAACTTTGCAATTTCCACTTTTATTTACTTTTTTCGAATCAAATTAGTAATCGTATAATTAAGTTATTTTTTTTTTAATTCATTCAGTTTTATTGAAATACACAGCTGATTTTTGGACATCCTGTACCTTGTGAAAAATATTAAAAAATTGCTTTTTCTACCCTTTTCAACATTTCCTTTATTACTTTTACTCTATCCGCAACACTCCGACTCTGTGTACAACATTCGCTTTTACAGCACTCCGACTCTATCTGCAACACTCTGACGACTCTGGCAACACTTCGACTGTCGTTGCAACAATGACTCTATATGTAATGCCATGATGACTCTATTTAACACTCTGACTCTATATTTGCAATACTGACGACTTCTGCAACACTCTGAAGACTCTCACAACGCTCCGACTCTATCCTCTATGCTGACTCTATTTGCAACACTGATTCTGTCTGCAACGCACTGACTCTATCTACTATACTGACTCTATCTGCAACACTGTCTCTGGCTGCAGCACTCTAACGACTCTTACAACACACCGACTCTATCTACTATTCTGACTCTATCCACAACACTCTGACGACTCTTACAACAGTCCGTCTCTATCTACTATACTCACTCCATCTACAACACTGAGAACTCTTACAACACTCTGACTGCCTATCTCTGCAACACTGACTCTATCTAGAGCACTATCACGACTCTACCTAACACTCCGACTCTATCTGAAACTCTATCTACAACACTCTGACTCTATCTGTAAATCGTACGACTCTAACAACACTTCGACCCTACTCTGACTCTATCTACAAGGAGAATCTCTTTCTTCACCTTTTATCGCTCCCACAACACACGCACACTATTTCAGTGTTTCCCTGTTAAAAATAGTGAACGCATCATCGTGCCTCCTATCTCATCCAGGACTGTCCTCCACGGGCCTGCCTTCTATCCTTATCAACCCCCACTTAGAACAGCGTACGAAGCGGCGGCATTTTTACGATTCTACACATCGGACAGTGGCAGAACGTTGTCCGAAATTGAATGTAGCGAAAGGTAGTTGTAGCGTGGCGCACTCGAGCTCGTCGCAGGCGTGCATATTTCAGCGCAGTAACGGTGCTCGTTGTTTTCTCTCGCACGTACGTGCAACGGGAAGGCTCGCGAGGAGGGTTGGAGGACGAAAGGGTGCACCGACAGAGAGAAGTCGGGTCGATATTGACGCAGGCCCGTGGTGAAACCTTACGGCATCGTTGTCGTCTATGCCGACGTCGTCGACGAAATTGAAACGGGTACCCGGTAGAATTCGTTTGATCGGTCGCGCGAGCACGATCGAAGAACATGGCTGACCCCTACCCCTAACACGCCGCTGTGAATAATTTAAATAATTAGCCGTGGTCGGATAGGAGAGTGAGAGAGCCTTTCTTTAGGTAGGGTACACCGATGAATTAGCCGCCGCTTAATTGAATTCGAATACGCGATCCTTCGAGCGGAGCCCGCCTGCGCGTTTTATTAATACTCCGTTTCCTTTCCACCGCGGAGGCTTTGTCGTTGCGCGGGGTTGTTCAACCCTCTTTGCAGGCGGACCTCGCGCAGCTGTCTCCAAAGGAGCGATGGTAAATGAGTGTTATTCTCTATGGTTTTTTTCTTTTTCATTCCTCATTCTATAGGTTGTTGGTCTAATTTTCAGAAATTACTTGGTCTTTTAGTAGGATTTTTGGGAGGACGAAGGAAGTTTGCTTTCGTTTGGATGTTTTATCTTGAGGTTCGGATAGAAGGTGGAGAGAAGTGGTACTTAAATTGATTTTTTTACACGGCCTTTTAATTTTGTTAATAACCTTTGCTGTTGTCAAGTTCATATTCCCCCGACGTTATATTAAAAGTTTATTACCTGGTTCATGTGGCATGCTGCTAGCAAAAATTGTTACGCCTAAGGTCTTTGGGTCTTTTTTGACCCGAGGAATTTTTGTCAAGATAAAATGAGAGATACAATTGAGAAGAATTACCAAATTGTGAAAACAGAACCTGTATTAGGCAATTAGAACTTCGTTCGAACAAGTCTTACGTGCATGAAAAATAAATTCACACATAAGCCCCTAGCTGTCTTTGACTTAATATTTCCAAAAGTTTAATTGTTCGATTAAAAAAGAAAATATACATATATAGGGAGTAATTTTAATTCTGAGTGTTTAAAGGCCAAGAAGTACAGGGTTCACTGAAATTCGTAATAAATCTCAGGCCAAGGAAGATCTTCGATTAAAATATAATGGATCCTTTGAAAAAATTATAAGAGAAAAATTTTGTAAAATATGTTCACTCGGTAGATACTCTA
>NW_017100288.1:2886990-2888147 GCF_001263275.1 Habropoda laboriosa | reverse complement strand
TACTCTAAAAGAAAAATAGCCGAAAAAGGTAATTTTAAACGTGTCTTACCAACCGTACCTGCCCTTTTAAATATAAAAAAGAAATGATAAAAGAGTCAACCTTGATTTTTTGTCGCACGAAGAATATCGGTGGAAATTTATCACGGCGAATTTGATGGATATTTTTATAACTTTAAGGGACAAATATAGAAAATTGAATGAACAATTCGCATTAGGTGGGGAAAATATCGCAGTCGGTGCTTCGAGAAGGGTTGAACTGCGCGAAAACTACCGGCTAAACGCAAAAGTTGTCTCGCTAGCCACCTGTTTCACTGTTACCAGACACGATATCAATTACCAAGCCAGCCGCATAAAACTGTCTTAAAGCTAGCAGGCGTACGAAATATTTCTCAGTTTAGTTTTCAACATACGGAGGCCGGGTTGGAACGGTTGAATCGATAAAGCAACGCCAGTCGATAAAATATATATCTCGTATGCCAGACGTACCGAGACGTATCACTCCATGGTGGTTCTCGAGGGATGGAAACAACATGATAAATTAATCAAAGAGAGTGAGAGAGAGAACATAAATTCACTTGGCGCGCAAAAGTAAAAAAGTTCGTATTAATTCAATTTTCCATCATTGCTTGATCCTCTGAACCCCCTGGGAGAATATGTTTTATCGAATATTTTCACGAAGCTTTTAGAAAATATAGAAAAGTTTCTAATATCGTATACGTGTGTGTTTAATAATTCGTTATTTTGAAGTTGTAATTGTATTCTACGGAACGTGTCATGTGAGCAAATTTTTTAAACGTAATAATGCAATTTTTCTGTCCAATTAAAATTAATTTAGAAGTGGAGCACGTTAAATTTTGCTGGAGCAGCTGGAATTAAATTTGGTAATAGAGGTTGTCTTCCAATTCAGAGGAGAAGAGGAATTTGGTACTCTTAAGGAGAATTATATTTACTATGATAATATAACGTTCAAGAAACGGACTTTTAAATGGCGTATCGAAAATTCCTGAAGCTAATTAGTGAGAGTTGGAACATTTTTTTAACACGTTGAATATTGCAGTAATTAAAAATAATGTAATATAACTCGTGAAATTTTACTAATAATACAAGCTACGTACAAAAACACTGTGTGAGATTGCAAGCACTTTTGAACACAGTAT
>NW_017100288.1:2860402-2886963 GCF_001263275.1 Habropoda laboriosa | reverse complement strand
GAACACGCTTCTGAAATAAATCGCTAATATACGTATAAACTACAATCACAATTTACATAGAAACTACAAAAATACTCCTTTTTAACCCTTTCATGGCCAGTGAGACGAACATGTCCCACTTAATTACTTTCACAAAAATTGATCTGAATTTACTATCCAACACAGATGCAATAAACGCTAAGTAAACAATAAATTCTTTAAAAAAATAATTCACTCGCGAAAGAGTTAAAAAAGTTTCTCACTAATCCTCAACTAAAAATCACGAATTTTGTATTTCCGCTATGTATCAAGTAACCAGAGAAACTTTATACACTTTTATCATATATTTAACGAGGGAAATGCCCGACGAAATTTCCTTTTGCTCGCCCGACACTTGAATCCTCGAATGCATCTTATGCCCCCCGAAAAAAGGACAAGAAAATTAATTGGAAGAAATTGAAAAGAATTCTAGCAGAACTGAATTCGCCAGACTTTTGCACGGGAAAAAACGCTCGCGACAACAACCGATGTCTAAGAGAACAGGCAGGTTTATTCACCAGAACGAATAACGTTTGCCTTGGCACCGTACGGCGTTAATGAATGCAACGAAGCAACGTTTAGAGAGATAACGTTAGCGTACCGTGTCTCTTCTCGCCCCTCTTCAGCCCTGACCCACGAGTCGCCGGTAAATTTCAGCAGATTTTACGGGGTTTCCTCGTCGTCCAGACTTCAGCCGAGTTCCCCGCGGCGTTTTGTGCCCGGACGCGTCGCGACGCGGGATTTTCCCGTTCATTTTAATGGAGTAATTTCGTGGGACGCGACGTTACCGTGGTCAGTCACCGCATTGGATTGTCGTTTCTGACGACACGCGGACCATTGTCTCGGCGACCGCTCGTGTCGTGCATCTTCCTGGCTGCATCGGACACGAAAACGTTGAATCTCGTGGGTGGAAGCAGTTCTGCCTGTAGATTAGATGAGATTGCCAGGTTTCGGCTGAGTCTCTCGGATTTTAGTTGGACGATTAGCGACGCGAATTGAACGATTCGTGTAGAAAGAAAGTTGACAAATTGGAAAGTTAGTGTAAAACGAAACTCTTAGCTGTGGGAAATTTATTTATTTTTGCGAAGCGTTGGAATTTATTTAGATACGTTAAAGGTCGATTTTATACTGCTGCAGATATGTAAAAGTGTTTGAACTTTCTTCGTATAGAAAAGTTGCTTGCATTTTTGTCTGTAGATGAGATGGAATTGCTGGGTTTCGCCTGAATTTCTGATTTTAGTTCGATGATTAGAGCGATAAAAATTGGAAAATTAATGTGAAAAGGAACTCTCAGCTGTGGAAAATTTGTTGATGATCGATTTTAGACTGCTGCAGACATGAGAAAACATCCGAATTTTCTTGCGATCGAACAATTGTAATAATTGTTAGTGAGAGAAATTCGCTAACGAATCTTTTTGACTTGATTTAATTCAGGCAACTGACGCACAGCAGAATTTTGATATTTTCTGTGAATAACACGTGCAACGAACGAATTTTTCATATTGTGAAAGCTTTATGGAAGTACGTAGGTATATCGTGATATCGAGAATAATTCGTGCCTGTAATTCAAATACATTTCAATACTTCAAATGTCACGTGTTCCGGGAATGTTTAAAATTATCAGGTTATGCTATAAATAATGCAAATGCTTTTCTATTTCCTGTAGAAGTAACAAAAAGCAAAATTCAATTTAGTTATTTATATTAATACACATACGTGTATTTTCCTCGATTTGTTTCTTCGCGATTTCTCTTCTCTTTCGCTATTTTTCATTGCCAACTTTTCTTAAATTTTCAATTTTTTTCTCAAATTTCCCCAATAATTTTCCTCGGTTTCTTCCCGAATTTCCTTTCTCTTCCTATCAATTCTTCCTTTATCCTTTTCATTGCCAACTTTCTCTTGCATTTGTAACATTTCCCTCGAAATTCTCCAATGAATTTTCTTTCTTCGTTCAGTAAGACCCTCTTTTATCTTCCTTCATTGCCAACGTTTTCTACAACTTTTCATATTTTCAATATACAACCGCTTCTCCAAAATTCCACCTAAAAAAATTCAATTACGTCGATTCCACTGGAACAAGTAGATCGAGTTCGAAAACCGTAAGTAGCTCAACAACATCGATCCGTTGTTTCTCGATTCAAGTTGCGGAAGCTCTCTACTCCGGAGTGGATATCTCTGGATATTCCCGCCAGATCGACAAGCATCATTGTTTGCGGTTCGCGCGATCTTTATCCTCGGGTCTTCGAATTGGAACGAAAAAAAAAGAAAGAGATAAAACTGTGGAGGTGCGTTCGTGCAAAATCCCGGGTTATCAGCTCGCGGTTACGATACCGCCGAAAGCCCGTTACTTCGCTAAATCAACGCCGTGCAAAACGATCTGTGTGTACGTTGCGTTGTTCGCAGTAAAATTTGCCGGACGATCGAACCGGTTTCGAATCCACAGTGTCGAATTCGTACGAAGTGTCTTTCAGCCTTCCATTAACGCGACGAGTTTTAAGGGGTGCAGGGAAGTGAAATTTTCGAGTAAACGATGGCTTCGACTCGTTTGCCGACTCTGCGGCTGTTTAACTTTGCCAATCGTTCGGAAAGAATTTGCAGGAGAACGAACGATTTGATTTTCTGACTGAAATTCGCGTGATTGTACTAGCTGTTACGTGATTTTGCTGAAGTTTCGGATATTCGAATGATCTGTGGGAATTTGTAGATTGGGAAATTCGTAATTTAACGTGTAAAAGGTAGCTCTTATTGAAATTTTCTGTTGAAACGATATTCTTTTTTTAGCATAATAAAGATACGTCGATTTTGCAAAGAGGATTTATGGTAAAACACTGTTCGACCGTACCGAGGACTCGAACAATGGAGCCCTACCATATCCACAAATAGTATATTTTCCGTAAAATTGCTCTCTCTCCTCGCCATCAGCAAATTGTTTTATTACCTTAGAAAGTCGAATACCCTACATCTGGACACCACATGCACTACACTCATAAACCACCTTCCGACCTCAGGATTTTCCCATCCCCTAATATAACTATTTTAGCAACAATTTCCCCACTTCGACTCCACCAGACACAGATTCTATCAGAGATTCTATCACCAACCTTGAGACATCACGAAAAATAAAAAGTAATAGTCACCACCAATCAGCCAGTATTTGTCGATCGTGCAAACCATATATTCTCTTTTTCACCCACCACAATCTCATCTACAAATTTAAACAGCACTCGTGCCATTAGTTTGCCGCGAGAGCAGTTTCGTGAATTCTTTGCGCACCGGTCAACTCAAGCATCGCGTCGCGAAGTTCGCAAGTCACGAACAAACACACTAGGTCAAAAAATTGAAAGTTAAAATTATTATTACACTTTCAAAAATGAAAGAATTAAGATCATTGTTGTACATTTAAAAATAAGAAAGTTAAAATTATTATTGTGTTCAAAAATAAGAAAATTAAAAATTGAAAGTTATTACTTTATGGTGAAAAACGCCAAAATTATCCTTTCGCGTACTGGTAATGCATACTAAGTTATAACGTAAGAAACAAAGGATTTTTGTATATATTATACTAAATTGGTTCTCCATAACGCCACGTGACTTGGAACTTACGTATCATATGTCTGTATTTTATGAGCCTTATTTTATTTCTTTGTTCTTATACCGTTTCACTATTACATTATTCTTGCTTCTGCTGTGAAAATGGATTGGTCCTCTATATATTTCTCCATAGTAATTATTAATATTCTTGCTTCTCCTCTGCAAATATAAAACTGTAATCAACCGTAATTTTGTATTAAAAATAGATCAAGCAATAAAGGGTGAAGTTATTTATTCCAGGTTCTACATGTGTCATGTAAAATACATTAAATGCAAATTTTTAAATGTACTTTCTAAAAATACCGTACATATTACGGCCGATATTTAAAATATCATTAAACGCAGTGCTCTCGTGTTTGCCTTTTTACAATCTATAGTAATACAACTTGTTATTTTCCCATTAGCATACTGGATCTCCCTTCAGGGGCTATGAGAAAAAGTTGTAACCCGTCTGTTACGTTTGGATTATTAAACACGGGAAAACTCGTGACCAGCACGTTAAGTGTTAAGTAAACTTCAAGTGAGCTCCGGTCTCGTGAAAGCCTATTTTCCCTCGTGAAACTCCACTTCCTTCGCTACAAATACCGCTGTCCATAACGCAACGGCATTGTGAAACCTGAATTCCCTCGAACTTACGTAAAAGAAAGAAAAAAATATTACATTTATTAATTGTTTGTAAATTTTTAAATCAACCGACAATTATGGTACCATTGAATCTACTTTATTTCACCATTTCCAAATTTACAGATCACAATTACTCGACAATTCCTAATTATCATACTATTGAATGGGATTTATTTCACCATTTCCAAAGTTACAGATCACAAGTGCCGTTGACATAATTAACTCTCAATTGTTATACCATTGAATCGCTTTTATTTCACCGTTTCCAAAATTATAGATCACAAGATCCTTCGTCGTAATTACTCGACAACTCTCAATTATTTGTAGGGGGTGGTCTAACGAACTTTACTCAAATCAGGATGTCGTGCAAAGTAGTTTATTTCGGACTCTTCGGCGTCCGTCTATTACCGAAGCTAAGAACCGACTCCTGTCGAATGGCAAAGATATCGCTGGGCCGAACCGATGGGTGCTCGGGTCTGGTGTTTGTCACTCGCCATGAGGCGCAGGCCAAGCCATAAACCGTCCCAAAATGCCCACATATTATACCGTTGAATCGGTTTTATCTTGCCATTTTCAAATTCACCGAGCAGCTTTTATTTCACCGTTTCCAAATTCACAGATCCCTTTATCGCGATTACTCGATAACTCCCAGTTGTCGTACCATCGAATCGCTTTTATTCCACCGTTTCTAAACTCACAGATCACATCACTGAATCACCTTCATCTCGCCGTTTCCAAATCCACAGATCACATGTTCCTTTATCACGATTTCCCGACAAAATGAACTTTACTCGAGAACTCCCCAGTCAACTCGTGGTTTCCAAATTTGCACGTTGAAATCGCCGAAATCACGATCATCTCTATCACAGTCACGTTGCTCGAGGCTGCAGAAATGCATTTCTGGGTGACCAAAAGCGAATCGATTCGAACTTCCTCGGCGGTTGTTCGTCGGAACGAGGGGCGGAGGAGAAGGACGAGGAGGAGAAACTTTGGTCCCCGTGGGAACAACTGAACTCTCCCGTTGGATTCCGAGGTTTTATCGAGGAGAGCGTTGCGGGGTCCAGCGTGTCGGTTGCAGCTCACGATATTTCACAGGGCGCCTATAAAACGCGTTTTTCACGGTGGCCAGTTGCCTGAACGAGCTTGGCCACGCCTCATCTCCGCGAAAGTTTTGTACAATTACCGTGAACCGTGGCTGAACACCGTTCTTTAGTGATTTATAAAGATAATCAGATTCGACGATAACGAGTGGCTTCGAACGAAGCTGCCAGACCGGCTTGGAATTAAGCTCGAGCACCGTGGATTCTATCTTCTAACACGGCGTGGAGTTTACTGGATAGCTTGCAGAAAGTCTTCCTTTCCTGGAGAAATTAGTTTGAGCAGGAAGGGATTTTGTATTCCGGTAACTTTATTTATTTAAATGGAAATTGAGGAGTCAGGTTGGTATTATGGAGAAGAGAAAAGTGGATCTTCTGGATCCAAATATTCTCGGAGCGTCGATTTTGTTTTGCTATGAACTGGCATGTGTGTACATCTTTTGGTTACATGTGTGTTTAAATTGGAAAGTGTTGTTTATGGAAAAATAGGGTATTTACCTATTTATTTATTTTTCTTTATTTATTCGAGAATGTGGTAAATTTGTCAACAGTAAGAGGTAAACAAGAAATTAAATCCTTGGTCTTTTCGGTGAAAATTTGTTTAAATGAAGTTGCTTGTTGAAATAAAAAACATTATGAATAAATGTGAATTTTTAAACGATCGATTTAATTGACAATAATAGAAGCAGTCACGGTTTAATATAAGTAGTATTACCGCATAATTACGTCGACTGCGAGCGCGTCTGACCATATACAGTCCATTTCTCCTTACGCTTTCCACTCTGGTGCCTTACTACTTCAATTTTCAATCTTTTCAATAACTTACAAATCACATTACACGTATTCAATTTTTCATAAATACATTCTTTATTCAAAAATACCACAAAATTAATCTAAATAAAAACACACTTAGTCAGAAATAAGAACAAATTCTCGATAACACTGCTTTTAAAATTTCCAACCGTACACTGAACTCTAAGAACTTTATACTAAAAAGCTTTCTCCAAGTGACTCAGAAATATGATCTACCCTCAAATTTTCTCAGGCAAACATTTTTCCCATGTTTATTTCAACAACTCGTTTAGTTAATACACCTATGCGTGTATATCGATACTCGTAGACATTGCAACTTGTGTTTTCTTTCTGAAATACTCATGCAACAAGGATCGAGGGATCTAGAGGTCGAAAAGATCCAGGATCGATTGCAGATCATTCCTCGTTTTATCAAGTTTCCACGCAAGTTCGGAGAGCAATATAAAACCCGAGCGAATTGCGTCGACGCATGACACAATATTTTCAACAATTGATCCCTCGACATTGATCTACCGATAAAAGTAGCGGAACAATCCAGAGTTGTAGAAAGAAAATAAAATTTCTTTTTTAAATATTAACTGCGCGAATTCACAGCAGTGACAATACACAAAATTTAAATGCCCAGAATTTTCTCTTTTCAATAACAATTGCAATCTCTCCGACAATTAACACTTTACCGACCGGTAGCCTATTAATCTACTTTTTGCCGCCGACACTTACCGACCGATAGCCTATTAATCTACTTTTTGCCGCCGACACTTACCGACCGATAGCCTATTAATCGGTCAAAGTTTGATTTAACGTTTCTGCAGGTATAAGAAAAAGCGCATATATTCCCGCGCGATAGCCTAAAGTCTAAACAGAGCCGGTGTCAACGATGTATCTGCAAGCGCATATATTCCCGCGCGATAGCCTAAAGTCTAAACAGAGCCGGTGTCAGCGATGTATCTGCGGCCGAGTGAGCTGTCGGAAGTGCGTAGGATGTTCAACCGCTACCGGTCGGTAAAGTGTTAAAAATCTCTGAATTACATCTACCACGTTGTTTCGTCCCATTCTCCGCAAATGTCCTCTCTTACCTCACGCGCGATACGTCTCGAACATCTCTCTTTACGACGAGAAATCCAACTTTAAAAGAATCCGCCCTCTTCCGAGAACTTGTTCAGTGTCTCGCGACGCGTGCTCGCGATGTTCCTCGCTCCACTTCCTCGAGGATGTCGTTCAGATCGAGGGAGCGTAGTCTAGGAGCGAGGAAAGCTGCGGGATCAAGCGCGACCGGTGAAAGTTTTTGCACGTGTTTCGTCCAGAAAGTTACACCGACAGTCGTTGCCGCAACGGCGACGCAACTCTTGATGAACACTCGCCGTGAACTCGGCCAATTTCACTTGGTTTCCCTTCCCGTGAAATTCCACGAACGTTCACGCGGCCAGCGGGAAAATAGGCAGCGCTCGCCGCTTTTAAACGAAAAGTTAGGAGTCTGTTTTAAGCGAGCACCGTTTTAAACGAAGTAACAGGATTTCATTCCCTCCTGCCGGATGATAATTTCATATCTGATACGTGTCTGGGATGATTTTTCTTCGTTTGGACGGTAATTCCTCTGCTCGAGTCGAAAGTAGGGAAGAGAATCGCTGAAATCGGAGAAGTTTCCTGTTTTATACGTGAATTTGTAATTTTTTTATTTATGGGTGAAGTGTATGCACATTGCGTTTGTATTCTTCGTGCAACGATGATTAAGCGAATTAGAGCTTAGATTATCTCGTGGCTACGTAGACAATCAATTATTCAGATAAAAGAGGCAATTAAGGTGACGCGATATTTGCTCGCGTCTCGACCCTTTCGCTGCGTAATTATTTTGCCATCTATTCTACAGAATTTGCGATTTTAAAATGAAAATTTGTTTAATCTTCAATTTTTTTTTTTTGTATTTTTCGTGATACTAGTGTGAGTATGTGTTGTTACTAAAATTGCAATAAAAATAGTTTTGGAAGCACACAGAAAGCACGTGGATAAAATCTTGTGGATAATTTTTCTGTGTTATTGAAAGAAATTTTATTCTATGGATTCACTTTTAATAATTGAACTATATTACCAATAATGTTTTATAATGCAGAAGTGCCTGAAGAATTTTTCCCCAATTTTTCTTTTTTAGAGATACTTGTTAAAATGTTAGCTGAACGATCGACAAAGTATTGAAAAAATACATCCTCGATCAGTTGTAAAAGTGATTTTGAAATTTCACTTATTTATGTAAAATTCATCTCGTTATTGATATCCTGTTTCAGCATTCACGAGCTATTCGTTAAAAATTTTAATAAATCACCATACAATCAAGTAATACTAATGAGGCAGGCTTCCCTCATTTACCGAACATCATTAATAAAACCGTTCAAAACAATGGTTGAAAGCATGAAAATTTCATGCAATCAATACATACCGTGCACAAACATCTCCATATGATCCCTGGTAATTGCATATCGATGATTAACGATAATTACACTCGACGTCTCGAAATCTCACTGAACATTCGTCAACGAAAATACTTCGATCATTATAGAAACAAGCACTAATAAGTAGTATTCAATGATTTAATAAACAGAACAGAATTAATGCAATGACACTTTTAACACAAATATGCAATTCGAGCTTGAAACTTGAAAGAAAGAAAAAACCTGAAATATTATACTAGCAGACACAGGCGGTAATAGGAAAAAATTAATTAAAAAAAAAAAATGGAAAATTAGTAAAGAAAATTCCACCTGTCCTGTGGCTAATCAGAGTTGAACGTAGTATATTTTTTCCATCTGCTATATTTAGGATCAATGATTAAAGATTAAAATAAATTAAATAATCCTTATACTCTTGAACAAAAGCATCTTAACCCTACTGCGCTCTTCGTTTTGACTGTACACTTAAGAATTTTGGGTGAAAAAGGACCTAAGACCTTATGTGTATTAATTTTTGTTTCCAACGCGACATATGAACTTAGACGATAAACGTTTAAAATAATGTTGAGGAACGTAAACTTGATAACAGCAAAAATTACTAAAAATGTAAAAAGGCGGTGGGTCAAAAAAGACCCGAAGAATTTAACCCTTTCATGATCACTGAGACGCATATGTCTCCCTTGAATACTGGAATAAAAATTGATCTGCATTTTGTGCCCGTTATAGACGTAACGATCGGCAGATATATAACAAATTCGTAAAAAAATAATTCAGTCACGAAAGGGTTAATGTAAGAAATCTGAAATTCGACATTTTGAGAAATTCTTTAAAAAAATAATTCTCTCGCGAAAGGGTTAATGTAAGAAATCTGAAATTCGACATTTTGAGAAATTCTTAAAAAAATTATTCTGTCGCGAAAGGGTTGAAGTAAGAAATCTGTATTCAGATATTTCGACAAATTTAATTCTTCCAATATTTCATTCGCAACAAATCCCGAACGATCACGTTCCTCAATTGCATCCCTTAATCGCCACGCAGAAATCGAACAAGAATCCGTCAAAATCGCTTCACACGATCGTCCCTTTTCACTACTGGCATCTCCAAAACCGCGTGAAAAAAGATACGGAGAAAAGGATAGAAGGAAAACAGCAGTGAAAATGGATGAAAAAAGAATGTTTCTCGCTACACAGTTAACGGAGAAACGCGGGATTACATCACGCGATAACGATCGTTCACCGGGATCGCGGCAACGATTTACAGCTGAGATTCCATTGGCGTGGCCGAGGCAATAAAAGCGTTCCGTGAAAAAGCAATAAACGGGTCGGAAAAGCGGCGTTAAATAATCGAAGCGAGGCTCGCTCCACGGAATTCATCGCGAGGTCGACGTTCCTCGAGCCACTCGAGCGTAATTCTGTCGGGGTTATGGGCTGGCGCACGTGAACCTTTTCAAGGCCCTCCGCCGGCCAGGAAATTTCGCGCAAAAGCCGGACACGCCACCCTCCATTTCGCCATTTCGTCTGTCGCGTGAAACGATGGCTGTTCCTTGACCGTGGTTGTTGAACTGCAGTTGGTAGTTTATGGAGTTTGCTCGAGAGCCCTCTTATACATGAAAGTAATTCTTGGAGAAACCTAACGGTTACACGGCAATTTTTCCAGTATTCTCTCTTTTTCTTTAGTTTCCTCTCTTACGGGTTTCAAGGGTGGCAGAATTACTGTGGTTATTTGTGCCGGTGATTGTGATAGTGGTCTAAGTGAAAAATCTAGCACAAGTGAATTTATCAATTTTCGTGGGAGAAATGTGTATTATAAGAGCAAGTATTTTGGGAAATATTTGATTACAGGATGGAAAAGTATTTTTTAATACACTCAAAGGGGGAATTCTAAATATTTCGAAATAAAAATATGACTTAGGCCACTTTCATGGTTATAAGAGCAAGTATTTTGGGAAACATTTGATTACACGATGAGAAAATATTTTTTAATACACTCAGAGGGAAAATTCTAAATATTTGGAAACAGAAATATATGACTTAGGCCACTTTCATAATCACCAGTACATTTTGGCTCGATAGCTTTGGCAGTTTTTGGCGATGCTTTCTTGGCATTGGGAAAGGAAGCGAAGGTATAATTTTCTCATGAAATATAAGGAGTTTTGCAGGATTTTCATTTAAAATTTTTCGTAATTTTAGCTTATAATTTTTTCTTACGAAATGTAAGGGAACGTATAGCAAGATTTTTAGTTTTTTTCTTTCGTTTTTACTTTCGGTTGGTTTCCGATGAAGATTTTACAGGAATTTTCAATTATTCGTTTCTTCTATAAATTTTATTGTGCTTTTAGTGG
Organism: Habropoda laboriosa; assembly: GCF_001263275.1. Classification (NCBI taxonomy): domain Eukaryota; kingdom Metazoa; phylum Arthropoda; class Insecta; order Hymenoptera; family Apidae; genus Habropoda; species Habropoda laboriosa. Next base: position 2,876,038 of record NW_017100288.1, on the reverse strand, counting down.
TTATAGAGGTATTATATTCGGACATATTATGACAGGTCGACTAACAGTAGTGTCTGCTTGGTTGAGAGATTGAAACAATCATCTTACAGAGTTATTTAACCCTCTCGAAACGTGGCAAGTGGCCATTAGAAACCGTCTGATCGATGGATGAAATCGTGGGGTTGCGTGACAGTTCTTGTGTTCCTTTCTTTTACTTTCTGAGTTACGAAGACGATGGATTTATCGGAACAAAGTGTATTCTGATAACTTTACTAAGAGCAATGTTTCTCTCGAAGTTTGGGGAGGAAAGCAATCCCCTTTTGATCCAGAAAAATCCAACTTTCCTTTACTCTTATTTGAAAACAACAATATTTCCTATTAACTAAACGTTCTCATTTTAAAGTGCACAAATTATTTATCATTATAAAATTTATTTTCAACGCCTCCTTTTATGTTTTGTATTCAGTTTCCTGAAGAAGACCAATCCCTTTAATTCACAAAAATCCATTTTATCTTAACCAATAAAACTGTCTCCATGCATCCTTATTCTTATTTAAAAGTAAAAATATTTCCCATTAATTTCATATTAAATCTATAGAACAATATTCTTATTTTATTTTAGAAAGATAATTTCCTTGAAATGATCAAGAAATTTATTTTCAAAATCCTTATTTCCCGAAGAGGAAACAGCCCTTTCAATTCACAAAAGTCCATTTTCTCAACCGATGCAACAGTCGCTTTACTTGTTATTTAAAAGCAACAATTTCGTCTACTAGCCTAACACTGAAACTACAAAACAATATTACTTGTGAAAATAATTTTCCTTAATTCACTCTGTAAGCCTCCTTTCAACCTGTTCGAATGCTGAAAGTCTGAATGCCCAAGCACAATTCGATTCACACGGTAGCAATTCCGCATTTCAGTTCCTTTCGTTATCGCGATTCTAGCAACATCCCGCTTGGCGTTTCAGGCCGCGTATCACGCCGCAAATGGAATTATCGTAAGCAAAGCCTACCTCTGTAGGCTTTCCATTCGGGTATCAACATTCCTGGCGACGCTATTCGCGCGAGCCGCGCACGCTGTCCGTGGCGTATGAATTAAAACTCACGAGGCTACCTGGCAGCCGTTGCTCGGCGTAAATATTTTTCCAGCGACACGGAGAAGCGATGGTACTCGTCAAGGCTCGCGGCGAGGGGCGCTGAATGAAAGATGAGGGGATCGCGTCGTTGACATCGAGAACCTAGGCCTCCCTTTTCTCTTTTTCCACACCTGTGCAATCCCCTTCGAGGCTTCTCGATTGCGCAACTACACCTTCTCGCGCGATGCTTCGTTTTTTTATTTATTTACTTCTCCGCTGTTTGTGGGCGGGATAAAAATCAGGGGAGTGAATCGACGTGAAAGGATGGAAGCGAATGCTGGTTAAATTTGCTGATTTATTGCAAATTCTCTGTCATGATTTTTGAGGGATAAATTTGAAGGATCCTGTGCAAGAAGGAGCTGTGACATAATAGTAGCTTTGTGAGATATCAAGGCTTTTACGAGAAATAGTGTTTCGGTAGAAATTGCATAATTAAGACAGCTATTTCTTTATTTAAACTTATTAATACGAAGGTAGTGTATCTGGGAAAATGTTTTATTTTTTATTCTATTTTCTTATTGCAAAATATTTCATTTAGGACTATCTTACTTGGTAAATAAAAGAACCTTTTTAAATAATAACTTCTATTTGATAAATAAAAATGCATTTTACTTGCATTGAAGTGGGACGGGGAAATTCCGAAGGTGAAATCTCATTTTTCATCATTTTCTGGCAATTGTGGAGATATTGGTAATGCAAGAAAGTTCGACTGATTGATTAATAGAAATACAAAAGATAGAGATAATTGGGATCTTACAGTTAGCAAAGCGAAGAAGTGAAAACTTTGGCATTAACAAAGTGAAAAGGAAGTGAAAATTGTGGAGATATCGGTAATAAGAGAAATCGAATTTACAGAGTCGTTAATAACGTAGAAGGTCGAAGTTACTGAAATTTTGGATATACGAGAAGATGAAATTAGCGTAATATTGAATTGGAACGTTAATTTTAAAGGGAACAAGGAAATATTAACGACACAACGATCGATTTATGTTAAATTTCACCACCGGCGAATTATTAGTTCGTGTTTCTGAATGGAACAAAATTCTGACTTTAGATTACAAAACAGGTTATCATTCTTCGCAGTTATCGTTACGATTTCGCTAACAAGCGCGTCAGGCTCTATTTTTATTTCTGCTAGAGCGTAACAGCGTTCACAATAACGTTTTCAATTGGTATCTCTCGGATAATTGTTTCCGCGAGCCTCCTAACGATTCGTTGAAGAAGATGTTCCGTCGTTGATTCCGTGAAGATTTTCCATTATCCTCCCCCGCGAACGAAATTTTCGTTACTTTGGACCGAAGCATCGGAGACCGATTCGTTATTCGACGAGTACAAAGAAAAAATTGTTTTGCTTGATTTTGTAGGCAATTGTCTCGGTTAAGTGTGTCATTTTTGAAGAGTATACTCGTTTCGCTTTAATAAACAAATGAATATTATTTTTCTTATTAGTTGAATTAAAAAGAAGTGAAATTTTATTACGAGCTTCGAAACTGCGAATATAAAAGATTGCAAGTGTAATAATGTTATTTAATCGGTGCAGTCCTTTGAATTTGGCAGTCATTTTTAAAGAGCCACTCGTTTCGCTTTAATAAACAGATGAATATTATTTTTGTTATTAGCTGAATGGAAGAAAAATGAAATTTTATTACGAGCTTTAAAACTGCAAATATAAGTGATTGCTTGTGTAATAAAATTATTTAATAATAATTGGTATAATCCTCTGAATTTGGCAAAGATGAAAAGTGGTGCAAAGGAAGCACTATAACTTCTGTTTTCACCCCCAAATGCTACAGTTTCAAGCAACCTCTATCCTTTCCCTCCTAATCTCCAGTAAAACCCACCATTCTGCGGTTTACAAGTTCATGCATCATGTAAAAGAAGCTCCAAAATCGCAACCTTAAGCTCCTACTACCCCCATAATGCTATCCATTAGTATCATAAGCCCCACCAGTGTTAACCACTACTAATAACAACGAATTCCTCTCTGTTCTCTCTGATTCCTCCTACAACAGATGAAGCAAAATATCTGCAGATAAAAGGAACGCTAAAAGTGTGACACAGAAAAATGCTAAAATTAATTTTCAGTATATTAAACACCTGAAGTGGGTGAAGAATTGAATACTCCTTTACTTAACCTCGATTCATGTTACAACAATTAGATATGATAGCTTTAATCATTTGCGATACGTGATACGCTAAGTAGCGATTATGGGAAAATTGTTGCTGTGAAAATCTTCCAGGTTTTTATATCGACGAGGACAGAAAGACAGAAGCAGAGATAGATGAAGTGCTGAAGCAGGGAAATTCGTGGGAAACAGGGCTGTTTACCTGGTCGCCACGTGTGTGCTTCTTAGGTTACCCGAGGACGAAGGCAAGATTCTTGAGAGTGAAAAGAGAAAAGGAAGGAAACTGAAAATCGGAGAAAGTCGGAAAAGAGAAAGTTTGTGCAAAAGAATAGAGAAAACTTTTTGGGAAAGTGCTCTTCTAAGGACGTGTTGGTAATGCAGGGAATTTTCAAACTTAATTTAAATGGTTTCAGAGAGTGAATAAAATGGAAGAAAAATTTTTTATAAATTCAATTTGTTTCTTTTTCTTTTTCAAGGTTACCCATGTTTTTTTACATAAATGTATATATTGTTTTTACTGTATGTTGTAGCAAACATTGATGTGCATTTAAAATGACTATTCTAAAATTTTTAATCAAATGTGAAACTCCCTTTCATTTTTTGCCATTTCTTGTATCAACGAAATTTTTCTTCCACCTTAATCACACTTTGAAACCATTTAGATGAGAAGTTACTATCAGAGATAGAGAAGGTAATTAGACGACCTGTTTCACGTGACCCACCCTGTATATATCAGGTCTACCGGAAAGTTCTGTTCGATAATGTCATCTCAATATCCAAAGATGAGTCATTCTACAGAAACAGAATCGACAAATTACCATTTCGCTGGGAAGAGGTCATTAGTAACGATGGAAATTATATTGCTCGGTAAATATTAATAAATGTATCGAAAATGTATTATTTTCTTTTCATTGAAAAACGGACAGAACCTTCCGGTAGACCTAATACAACGTCTCACCTGAGTCTAACAGTAAGTAGCCTTACTGACGAGTCCATTAAGTGGTCCAGAACGAATCGTATTTCGCCTATCGTCTCTTCATCTATTGCCTCCCTCCATAACCAACCCTCGTACCTTCTCTCCACCTAAGGGTAACTTTCCATCCCACGACAATTTCAATTCCCAACTCCACTTAAAACCAGCCCAAGCACGTCGCTCACCAGCAATTAACACTAAGAAACAACTACTCGAGAGTTGTCCTCGGTCGAAAATTTCATCTCGTTCGATTCGAAGGAGACAGTCTCCGGAAAGCGAGCAGACAGTCTCTAGAGTCTGCTGGAATTCTCGACGACGATGGTCGAAGAGCGGCCAACCGCAAGGGAGATCGAGAAGCGTCGAGACGAAGATGACGACCTTTCTAGACCGCAACTCGTAACCGCGTGCAGGACACTGGATAAAATTCCACATGGACGGTTGACATTCACTGACCTAGAATTCCTCTGGATCTTCCTGGCGAACCGGAAATGACGGCAGAATGACACTTGCCGCGTTAGTGTCCCGGCTGTTCGAACTTTCCACGGCTTATTCAAAAAGTTCCTCGACTGAAAGATCGTCCATGCAAGTTTGCCGAGCAGTTTTTCGATTCTTGTTTGCTTCTTCTCTCTCTCTCTCTTTCCAAGGTAGAAGAAGAAGACGAGTTTCCTTGCTGAACGAAAAAAGGGAACATCTTAGGCGGGTTTCGAAGTTGGACGCCTTTCAAGAGGCAAGAGATGTGCGAGTTTCTCGGTGCACAGTGTTTGAAGAGCAACGCAAAGAGGATGAAAAGGGAGATTCTGTTGGATAGGATTGGCATTTTTGTTCTTTGTGATGATTCCCGTTTGATCGGGACCGGTGGTTGGTTAATTCCTAGCCTGCTTCTCGTTTCGTTTCTTGCTTTTCGGTGGCGCGAGGGATGGGGAAAATTGAATGAGAAATTGCTTTCCCAGGGATTACTCGCTGAGGAACTCGAGAGTCTGTTGTGCTTTTGTAAGACGAGGTGCTTAAAAGGGAATTACCTTTTTTTGGAAAAAGACTTCTGAGCATGGAAGAAGTTTCGGTTGCTGTGTTAGAGGAAGTTCAGGTGTTTCGGATGTTTCTAGCTGTTCTGACGTATTTATTTCTCTGCGAAACTTGTTTGGAATTAATTTCAGAAATTTCGACTTGAACTTGGACTTCTCTAAGTCTGTTTTACGAAAATGAGGAGTAAAGTGAATTTCTATATTACATCGTAGCGACAGTTAAGTGTTAAAAAAGTAACATTGCCCTGCATGATGCCAGGTAGGATGTATCTTACGGTACTATGCAAAATTGGAGGTTCCGTTTGCATAATTGAGCCGACATAAATCCTCCTGGCGGCTTTTTGTGTTATTCAACTTCTCCAGAGGATTCCTGGAAGTATTAAAAACAGTATTATAATCTTCCATCTACCTGCCTGTTATTTTTTTCTCCAACTAATTCGGTATTCATCCCCAGGATCTTGACATCGTTGTTTTCTTGTTTATACTAACAAAAAAGCATTCTTACATACGAATTCGTATTATCCTTCGTGACACGAAGGGAATGGAGAAAAATACAGAACGTTGCTCTATGCCGAAAATTCCAAGCAAGTCAAGTAAAATTCAAATTATTCGTTTAATCAGCAATACACTTACGCCAGCGATTTTTCCAATTTGGAACGACTTTTAGCTCATTCGGTGAATTTTGTCGTAGTTCGCTGCCGCTAGCACAGTAAAAACTCGAGTAAAATCGATTTCTGAGATAGCTTCCGTCTCATTTAGCAGAATTTTGTTTTATCGCCTGAATTGACACAAAACAACATCTCTCCATAGTGAATCTTTTAGTCTGGGAAACAGGAAAAGGTCACACAATGTTTGGTCAAGCGAATACGTTGCTCACAGTCCGATGTTAGTCGAGTTTTTGGCTGCAAAGTCGCGAAAAAGCAACGAGGTGCAAGCCAGTACGTTATCATGTTGCAAAATCCACGAGGTGTTTCCCCATAAATCCTGCTGTTTTTTGCGAATCGAATCACGCAAACGCCTCATAACACCCAAGTACGATTGTTTATTCAATGTTTGACCAGTAGGTAGGAATTCTTCGTGTACCACACTGCGACAATCGATAAACGAGTTTGCCCAGGAACTATTTCAGCAGACTGGTACATGTATAATTTATCACAGAAAATTCGTAAGGAAATTTCAAGAGGAAAGTTTGATTTGAAAGATAAAATTTATACATAGTTTAGCAAACGAAAATTCAAATAGTAACTCATATCTATTGAATGACTAATCGGTATCTCAATACGGCGAGTAGAACGCGAGAAGAGTGATCTGACGATTTCAGTTGACCTTATCGGGCCTTGAGGCGGGCAAGGGCGTCCGCCGATGCCCGTGGGCCTTGAGGCGGGCAAGGGCGCCCGCCGATGCCCGCGGGCAGAGCTGAGGGCAAAGTCGCGGGCTAGTGATCTCACATACATTATAGCGGTGTGGGGAAAAGAATCTTGTGATAGGAGTATAGGTCCTTCTTAAGTTGGATGATGGTTACTAAATACTCACATACTGTCCTGCGCTGAGCAGATGACAAACGGGACGTCACAGAGGCAAGGGAAGTAATCCGCTCTCCCCACCTTTAAAGTTTACTGTCACGCGATGGATTAGTAAATGTGACCGCTTCGGCTAATAGTGTAGTATCGGGCCCTCCATACCCAAATAGGAAACCGACGGAGAAAAATAGAGAGGGAGTTGTTGGTATAATGCGCAAAGTCTCGGCTTGCCAGCCTGAGGTCGCCGGTTCGATTCCCATTGGGTCCCTAAAAATTTTTCCTCGGTTCCTACAATAGTAAAAATGTGTGTGATATCTGACTTTATGAGTATTGCCCACTACAACCAATTAGATCCTCATTTTTTCCGCTCGTTATTTCCTCAGCGTAGGACAGTACGCGCACCGTTGCCCGAGAGGGCGTGGCTTGTTGCCCGCCGATTTGTTTACGCCCGGGGAAGCCCAAACGCTGCCCGTACGGGCAGTGACTGAACGGCGCTGCACTTTTAGGCAAACACAACATCTCCATCAGCGTCAAACGTGTTACACTGAGATCACATTTCACCCGGTGGATTCCTGTAGAAAAAATTGCTTGCATTTGCTTCTTCCGAGTGCTCCCCCGGGGTCGTAAATTCACGAAACCCGTGTAGATAAAATTCAGAGGGAAAGAAAAAGAAAGAAAACCGCGAGCAGTCGTAACAGGTGGGGTTAGAGAAGCGAGAATTCCAGTTTCTGGAACAGCAACATTCATTCGCGGATTCGCCGGTCTCGCCGCCGCGAAGTTGCATCGTTGCGACCATTTACGTGGCTTATCGCCGGGAAACGAGGAATATTTGCGTTTAATTTAAAGACGACCTGAATTTCTCAGGCCAGCAACCAGCGCGATACTACAAATATCCACGGGATGCATGACCCACACAGTAAGGGTGTTACGAGAAAACGAGCGACGCTATCGCGGGCAATTGGGAAGTTTCTGCGAATCTTCTGGAATTGCAGCTACTAATGACTACGAGACATCGAAATATCTTCGGGCGAATATAGTGAAATGTGCTGTTTAAGTCGTGCAACGAAATACAATAATTCTCCATTTGAACGAGAATTAAATTAACATCTTTGTTTGTTGCACTGTGATTCTCTGTGCTGGTGGTTAGGTGTAACATTTTGGCCGTGGAATATTTCATTGCTCGAAGATTTAAAACGTCTTGAGTTACGCTAAAATTGAATAATTTTCTACTGTGATTCTTGGAAAAAATTAAAACTTCGAAAGCTTGTTAAGGGGGTGCACCACCGTTATGCTTCTAGAAATAGGTAAAAGTTTGGAAATATTTTACATAGGTAACTACTAAATGGAAAGTTTCAATTTTTTCCCAAGGAAATAAATGTAACTTTCAGCTTTTTTATCCTATTTTTAAAAAGTAAAAATGTTATAAAATGGAAGAGATTTTACTTATTTACCCATAATGTCTTTTTGGTGTGTAGAATTTGACGTTTCTTTGTAACGCCATGTGACTCGGAAAATATGTATCCATTTATCTATATTTTATGTCGGATAATTATTAATTCTTACTCTTCTTATGAGAATGCAAAGTTGTAATTGTAATCTGTAATAAAATTTTCTTCTCACTGGCAAAGAAAAATTGGGTAACAGAGAATTAAAGTGGATTACTTTACACAAAAATTAAGTAAACTCATTGTTGTAATTTTTGAAGAAAAGGAATAATTATCAAAATAAAATGGTGTACGACAATATCATTCTTTATTTTTATAAAAAAATTAAATTAAACGTTCAAAGCTCTGATTCTCCAAACAAACAAAAAATAATGGCGCCTGGAAGCCTTGATACTAACGCTTCTCCGAAATTAACTGATTTTTGCGATTTTTAAAAAAGAAGGATAACGATTGAAATAGAAAAATTAAAATTATATGAACTTTTAGAGCCATGATTCTAAAAGAAAAGAAGACAAAGTGGCACCCAGAAACCAATAACTGCAACGAAAGTTCAAAGCGTCTTCGAAATGATCCTCGAGTCGCGCTAACATTAAATTAGCATCCTAATTGCCAAACTTGCCATTCTCCATAAATAACGAAACTTCGAGAAGTGGACCAGATCGTCAGAGATTAAAACACGGAACAAGTGGACCATGCTCCTGACAGATTACAACTAGGGAAAAGTTTCTTGGGTCGTGACGTGTAAGGTGTGATAAATTTGGGACATTGCCTCTGAGAGGAAGTTGACCAACGGGGAGAGCATCAGTTTGGGATGTGCACGCGCACAATTTGCAGACCTTGGTGGCGATAAAACTTTTACGCGTCGTTAGCTTCGCACCATCTTGATCTCCGAGTGAAATTGATATCGTCCTCGTGGAGAAAAATCTTGGTCGGTCTACGTGAGTTGAAAGGATGAAATTCTTCAGGGGTTGAACTACATAGAGCGGATATTTATAGGGGTGGAGAAATATGTCGAGAATGTACAATGGCGTTTTGTTTGCGAGGAGCCTCTGTTGAGGTTGCAAATTGATCGAAGTGTGGGACACGGTTACGTATTTGCTGTTTGCGAGGAGCCTCTGTTGAGGTTGCAAATTGATCGAAGTGTGGGACACGGTTACGTATTTACTTATTACTTATTATCATTTATTAAGTAAGCAAATATGCTCGAAATTATATCGTCTTTGGTATCATTTTAATCAGAAAAATGTGACAGATATGTTGGTAAAAATTTCATTCGTTACAAATCAAAAATAAGAGAGTTTGATTTTTGAGTTAAAGGTCTCAGCTTATTCGTTTCTTCTCAACTTCTTGAATACAGAAAACGTCCCAGAAAAAGTATTAAAGATTTTCAGAGATAAAATTATGCATTGCAGCTATAAACTTACTGAAAGGTGGGCGGGAAGCAATCCGACAAAGGAACGATTTTTAACGCATAGAGTGTCGCATGATTAGAAAAAGAAATAAAATTTGAAGAATTACAAAACGGTACGGAAGAAAATCAGAACAGATCTTCAAATTCTTTATGTGGTCGGAAGAAACGTTCTTTTAACGATAGCGATTAATTTTAAATAAATAAATAGCTGCATTTCCACGTAAAACGCGAAATTTTTTATGAATTCTACGATTTCGTTATTTTTCGTAATTTTATTTAATACTCCCTCCGGCAAATTTGATTTCAGAAATCTGTTCGTCATGAATATGGTATATGCAGCGATTTCACTATTTTTTTTTAAAACAAGAACTATATAACAATTCCTGTGTATTGTTTACATATCTCTCTACAATTAACGAAACAATCTTTTTCAGAAAAGGATTTTTATCGCTTCAAAATAAATTCTCAAAAAAGGGTTTTTATTACCTCCAAATGAATTTTCAAAAGAGGATTTTTATTGCATCAAAATAAATTCTCAAAAACAAAAAAAAGGATTTAGTTACATAAAAATAAATTCTCAAAGAATTGGTACTTTTTAATCAGGCCAAGGTAGTCTAACCGTAAAAGGAAAGTTCAAATGGTAACTACTTTAGTTTGCAAATGTTTGCTTCGCACTTCGAGTGAGTGTTCAAACAGTTCTACGATACTTGAGTTTGATTCTCCTGTTCATGACGATAGTTGCTTCTTCTTTTGTCGGACATCATTCTCGTGTGTTATGTTTTAATTAAAATTCCTCCTTAATTAAATTTCCTCGTGGCATACGTAGTTTTTTGAGGAGGAATTAGTTGGCACACTTTGAAATCGCTTGTGCTTATTCTGTACAGTAACGATAAGAAGGATCTTTTTAAAATCGAACAAATTGGCGTCTTGTCAAATGTTTTCTATTAAAAGTACGACGGACCCGTATTTATCACAAAATAGAAAGTAGAGTTTGCTTCTAGAGCAATTCTGACGTGATTCTCGCTGACTTTTTAACAGGTCGTGCATCGTTTAATAACTCAGTTTGACCAAATCAGTTTCATTAGTAACAAAATCTATTTTCACGGCGAAAGGAAATAGCACGTTTGGTCTGTTTAAGCGGCCTAGTTCAATGAATGTTCGAATACCGTTAGCAACGCAAGGTATTCACAGAATGGCGAATGTACTTTTCTCCTGGAGAAATTAATTCTCGTTGTCCTGTTCGATGATGTCTCTCGAATAGGCAAACACATTTCAGTTAGCAAGCAAAATGTTCTGCCAATTTTTGAAATAATAGGCACTCCTTGTAGAAAATTCTGATCGAACGTAATAACTGAGGATTAACTAAATATAATAATTATTTCTTACTTTCTCTAAGATACGAAATAGAATAGTAAGCTTAGTCTTATGGAACATAAAATCGGTTCCAAACGCAAAATGCAGCTTTAACCCTATGTGGTGTTGTATCGGTCCACGAATACGGGACTTGGATCACGACGAATAGAACGTCTTGTACTGAGAAACTAACGAGAATCGAAAGTACAAGTTTCATTTAATTTGCTGGTAAGGTACAAGTCTCGGCTTGTGATTTTACAACAGACGGCTGATCGTTTTTTTTTTTTTTGGAGTGTGTGGTTTGGTGTTCGGAGGAAGACTGATTGAAAAATTGGAGGAGTACAGAAAATGAGAGTTGGTGTAGGCAGAGTTAAAATCTGGGGGTAGAATATTGGAACGATAGGAATTCGGTGATTGGTCTTAGGATATTTGCAAGAGGATAGGGAAAGGGTAAAAGTGGGGATGGAAGTTCGAGGCGGTTAGCGTTTTGGAAAATCCCAAAAGGGGAGGAGAAGGAAAAGCCTAGGTTGCTAATTAGAGGATGGGTGGTAAAAAATATGTTACGCTGCCGTTCGGTACAAGTTTTACGGGGGATGCGCTCGTCTAACGGTCCCGTTAATTCTCTGCGTCGAGGATTGGTCGTTTTATGGTCTTTTGGAAACCGTTGTTCCGTATGGAACACCCTAAGTGCCATTTTCGGGTCTTTTTTGACCCATCGCTTTCTTAGATTTTTAATAACTTTTACTGTTATCGAGTTTATTTTCCCTTGATATTATATTAAAAGTGTATTGTCTAGGTTGGCTCATGGCATGCTGGCAACAAAAATTGTTACACATACATTTCTTGGGTCCTTTTTGACCCAGAGACCTTAAATGTATAGTCGAACGGAGAGATATACTAGGGTCAAAATAAAATATTAATTGTATCTTGAAATATGCAAAATTGGACGATAAGCTTAGTTTCATACTCAGTGGCGCACATAAAGCTAGCCTCAAATGCAAAATACAGTTTTAAAGTTACACTTCGTACAGAAATGAAAATGCTGATAAACGTGTAAATGGTTAAAATTGAAGCCTTTACTACGTATATTGCATTATTACCAAATAAAATTCTTCCACTCTGTATTGAATACCATTGCACACCTCTGAAATATAATTATTTTTACTTCTTGTACTTATTTAAACGGATTCTATCAGAGCCAGCAAGAATCTTAAAAATCTGAGATTATCAGAGACACTAAGAATGTTAAATTCCAAAAAAATAAAAATTCAGAAATTATTCTCACCGTGAGACTTCCTTAATGAAACCAGCTTTCAGCTGACAACTTTGCAAACACGGTAGTTCTTTCGTTATTCCGAGTCATGGCCGGTAACTTCGACTTCCCGGCGAAATTTCCCTCCGCCGGCTTTCTTCTCGTATTTCATAGCCGGGAACCGAGGTATAATTGCAAGCTCGCCGGACGTTCAACTTTTGCGCGAGTCCAATAAGATCGATAATCCTTAAACGATTACGCTCGAGTTTCGAGCAGATCCGAAACGAACCGACCTTCTTTCTTCCCTTCTCCTTTTAATCGCGTCCACATCGGCGTCGACGATAATTCCCCGCTCGTACGTCGACAAATTGGGAATCGATACCCGCCGCGGAAAAACCGCGAACGTGTGTTACCAAACTGATTTTCCAGGGGAAATGCGGTCCCTCGCTGGTGGACGCGGGGGTTGCAGCATGAGAACGGAGGGTGTAAAGTTTGCTGGCGATGGTTGTTTGCTGGAAACATGGATAGATGGTCGGAATTGCGCGGAACTGTGGAACGCAGTGGTTGTGTTTCTGGGCTGTGCTCAGATTAAGTATGTCTCGTGATGAATTGTGTAATAAAATAAGAATTAGAGAGTGTTCGTTCTTTGAATTTCTTGTGAAAATAGAAATGAAAGGAGTTTTACATTTTTTTTTTTTTATTTGAATTTGAAGAAACTTTTAATAGAAAATTATCCAGTTTTATATGAATTTTTACGTGGATTTTGACATAGTTTTTTGTTTTAACGAGTTTTACAGTTCTCTTTGAATACGAAATCTTGTAATTTAACCCTCTCGTGACCAGTGGAATGCATATGTCCCGCTTGAGTACCTACTCGAACAAAAATTGACCTCAATTTAGCGTCCATTGGAGACGCGATGATCGACAGATGAATAACGAATTCTTCGGAAATATCGTTCGACCACGAAGGGGTTAAAGAGTGATATTTTGTGCGGATTGAACATTGCGTTAATCGTAAGATTTATTTTCAATGCACACGTACAGTTCTGTTCATAGGTATTAAGACACTTATTGAATGTGAACTAAATCTAAAGGAAATTACAAAAAAAAATTATTCAGTTTGAAATCTCGTAGCATAAGGAACACATATATTTTTACTAATAGATTTATAATATAAATTTTCTATTCTTTCGTTGCTCTTCCTTTCCTAATTTTCGTAAATTGTCTTTTTACAGGTAAGGATATCAGAAATCGTATTTTCCCTGCAACTACAGTACGCTAAAAGTGGGTAAGTTTAAAATCAACTGGTATATCCAATGCTAAAACTCGCTAATGAACTCGGTTTTTCTACTAATGAACTTAAGATTTCTAGTTGTAGTATCAACCTTTGTCTTATAACAACGAGTCAGACTCGTGACACATATTCTAATCAAGATTCGACGAAACTGTGGTAGTAGTAACAAAAATGAATTTTAATTCTAACTTTCATTTTTATTTATAAAACTTTATTATAGATAAAAAAAATTAATTATTTTTATAATTCTTCTAAGTGCGATTGCCGAGAACCGCGAAACACCTTTCCAAACAAGAATTTCGAAGAAAACAGTACGAAATGTTCTCTGTGTAACCACACCGGGAATATATAACTTCGCATACGATACGGCGAATACATAGAAACTTTCTTTTATTTCCTCGCAACATTGTCTCTCTGTTCCCCCGGCCAAAGAGAATAAAACTCGATAGAATGGTGCAAACGCGACCGCGTGCGACCTAAATCGTCGCCATTTTCCAGCGGACATCGATAGATTGTATCGTCGGGGTGTGTAAAACTCTCACGATGCGTCGCGTGGCATTATCTTTTAATGCGGCAAGCCTTAGGGCAGTTTCGCACGCAGCGTAACACTGTACTGCCACGGGCGATGCAGGTAACGGTTTCACGCTGTGTATATTGTTGCAGGAGGAACGCTGTATCATGAGGATTCGCGTGTACGAAGGATACACCGCGAAGGTTCATTTCGAATGGAAAATAGTTGCGTAGAAATAAACTGCGTAGGAAACGTACTGCAGTCTTCGTTGAATTGTGTATGTCGTTCTGTGGTAGAGGGAATATCGATGAACAGTGATGTAAAAGATTTTTATTCCGATTTGTAACCCGATTTTTCTTCGCTTATGGGGAAAACAAGGTAAGAGTATGACCATACTTATAACTTATATTCCGTCTCGTTTTCTTTGGATGATGGTCTGTTCGTAAATTAACCACTTAGAAACTCATATTGAGTATTATTTACAAAGATTGTTGTACATTAGTGTTTAATAAAAACCAAAAATAATGAAAAATTAATCGAAACAAGGAATTCTTTGATGACACAATGTTTATATACTAAGCAATCAGAAACCAATAGTTTTTTATTCTCGAAGTGATAAAAGTTATAATAAACTATCGTAAATTACTCTCAAAAGGACAGTGTAACGGTTTGAATTTAAAAGAGGCGCGTCTTTTTACCGTGATCGGCGTGCGTCCGCCGATCGGCGACTGCGCATGCGTCGGCCGAGCAGCGCTGGGAGTGGCGACCGCGCATGCGCCGAGCGAAAAAAAAGTATGGCGTATTGTCTTGTATTAAGACCACGTGCGTGGCGTTTGTTCTCGGTTTTGCCAGTGAAAGTGATATAAAATCAGAAAATTCTTTTCCCGCTAACTCTTTTCTGTGCGCGAGAGTCACTCTCAGTCTCCACTCGCGAGAAATACTCTCGAGAGCAACTCGCAATAGTTTTACTCTGATAAGGACAGCTAGGTTTATGTTTGGCTCGATGTACGTACAGCGACCTAGGCTCGCGTTTCTTATGTTTGGCTCGCAAGAAATATCCCGAGTTCTAAGAAGTTAAGGGCTAGAATTTTTCCCAGAACAGTTTCGAGCGTACAGCGATAAGAAATCGGGCAGAACGACTCGTCCTCAGTCAGTGTTTACGCGGCTGTCGAACGAGTGCGTCGACGAACGACAAACGTCGCTTATACTTCGCGATTATAGTCTTGTAGGGAATACAGTGCTCGCTCGAACAACGCGTTTTCGATTATATTTTTTTGAAAAATTTTCTTTTTGAAAAATTTTGACGTTCATTTCGAATCAATTTACACATTTATCATATATTCACAATTTGCTCTGTTACTATATTCTACATCCTTTGAATTCCACAACACCGATTATTCTTCAACGAAGGAGTGATTAAATCGATAATTTCATTTCTCGACTAATTTCTTTTCCTGACATTTTTTACTCGCGCGAGAGTTCTCTCAAGAATATGAAACTCCTTCGTGTTTAGAAAGCAACTATTCTACAGTAGTATGATTACGTATCCATTCGGGAGCAAGTCTCGACATGTTTACTCTCAGGCAGTTGAGCTATGCTCTCGGACAGTCAA
>NW_017100288.1:2858796-2859279 GCF_001263275.1 Habropoda laboriosa | reverse complement strand
TATGATCATACTCTTACCTTGAACCGCATTTCTCATAACTGTCCCATCATTTCCGGGAAAAATAACAATTACATTTTTCGTTCCTTAGGATACGTAGAATCATGCTGTAAAAAAATTTACAATTGGATAGTGCTAAGAAAGATTTTTATTCCGGTGTTAATGCTCTGCAACCCGATTTCTTTTCGTTTACGAGAAAAATGATTAAATATTATAAAATTGTGAGAAAATTATTTGAAAAACAAGCGTTTAAATTTATCACGAAATATTTGTTATCAATACCAATTGCAATTTAATTTCTCTCAATAAAATTAATTTAACATCGCAATGAAATTTATTCCAACAAAATTCCAATCATTTATCGTTCATAAACAACGAAATAAAAAAGCGTACAAGCTACTTCACTTCGATTTTCCACGTGTCACCAGTTATCAGTCACATTTCACCTTCGTTCTACCCTCTATCTTCATTTATAAATCTCTGGAA
>NW_017100288.1:2841957-2858702 GCF_001263275.1 Habropoda laboriosa | reverse complement strand
CCCGGAATCCTGGAACAAGCTTCCTTCCTCCGCTCTCAAACTGTTATCCGCTTCTAACTGCACAGTTAGAACCGGCAGAAACAGGTAGAAAACGCGGGGCGGGCTGTTCGTTAATTGTTTCGCCGGTAAATACCGAAACGAATTTTAATTACTGTCCGTCCGGAGTTTTCCTCCCCGTTGGTGTGGTCTGTGCAACCCGACCGGGAGAGTTGATCGTTAAAAAAGCCGCCGCGAACTGTATAATCGTCGCGTTCGCGACAATTGAAACGCCTGTTCGAACGGAATTATTTTCGTGCAGAGAGGTATCCTCGCCGCCGATGACGAATTTCCGCGTCAAATGAGAACACCGGTCAGAACAGAAGCCATTAATTCACCGTATTTTTGTATCAAACCCGCCTGGACGTCCATTTCTGCAACTCAGTTTTGAGATTCGATTGTTTCCGCCCAGGGAGTGTGAAACAGTTTTCAAATCGTTCAGCTGGTACCCTAATTATTCAATTTTAATTTCACCACGGTGACAATGGTAAAAGAAAACCTGCTGTAATTTGCAAAAATAATTTCACTGGTGTCTAAAGTTTTTTTTTTTAATGGGACAAAGGGAGATTTTAAGCAAGAAATTTTTTAGGTAGGTTTATACATTTCTTTTTTTTTCGTGGGATGTGGGACATGCAGGTTTCTGCAAAAATGCGGTAAGTCAAATTTTTTAAACGCGTTCCAAGGGAGGAAGCGGAGAGTCTCTGTGACAATAGTAACTCGATTGTGCGTTAAAAAAGTAGAACGCTGAAGCGAGTATCAACAATACCGTTTAAAGTATTATTTTATCGTAATAAGCCGTAAATCTTTTCTACATCTCGTATCGCGATGTCGCAAATCCTATTTTACGTTCGATCATGTACATGGAAGGTTCGTTACGGGTATGAAGTATTACGCTTCGAAGCATGATATAATGAAAGTATTATCCTTGATTTATTTCGTTGGAATTTTCTGGCGAGGTCATCTGTAAGTAATGATCTTGCTTTGGAATTATTGATCACTTTAAATACTGTAATTAGCTGATGTGAAATATCTCAAGAAAATCCCTCTGGGGACACAAAAGGTGTTTGTAAATTAAAATTATGTCGTTCCATTTTTACTCTGCAAGCTTCAGCGTTAATATTTCGAAAATTTTTGCTGCAATGGAATTTTTAAATCGCCACAAAACAAAAATGGAGAAAAGTCGTCGAAGACAATGGAGAATATTTCAATTTTTTTTTTAAATCAAGATTAAATTTTCTCGAAAAAAGATTTATATACGTGAAAAATATATGCAACTAAAAATTAGTTCAACGAAATCCGTATGATCCGTAACAACGAACAATATTTCAACGATTCAATTTTGCCGAAAAAGGCACCGAAATCTTTGTTGATTTGTATTAATGTAGCCCGTGTGTGCTGTCGCACTGAGCCGACTGATTAAAAATGGACAAATGCGTGTTGCCTTTCTAACTTTGTGTAATTTTTATTGTATGTAAAAACTAAGTGACTAGTTTGACTGATACATGTTTTTGCTCTGATGGTTGTAATGATTCTCACTTCTCGAGAGCTCGTCTTCGCCCTCGAGAGCGGTGGTTCTTGAAAAATACGCTGATTGGTGAATATTTTCTAGTATTCATCGCCAATCAACGTGCCTAATTTTCTCGCCAACTCCTTCCAGTGCGCCCTTAGCGCGCTTTACCCTGGTGGAGTGGGAGAAGATCCCAAGGGGTAACCAAATGTTTATAATAATTCGGGAAATTCCTCCGGGTGACTCATCGGCCAGCGGACCGTTACAGACAATTGTACCCTTCGGAAAACCCGTGGTTTATGGCATGTTCTTAAGCTATTGAGCGCGAAAGGCACAAGCGGCAAAAAACTCTAATTAAGTGATTCTACCGGCCTTCGCTAGGATGGACGTTAAAGCATAAAATAGTAAATTAAATCCTAATCTCAAAAACAGCCTGTAGGTGTGATCGTGCCATAAACCTTTGCTGAATGAAACCTAACAATCTTTCCCACGTATAAAATAATCCACAAATAAAATTGCTAAAAACTGCATTTAGGCAAAAATTCCAGCTTAAAGTTTGCCACCACAAAAGAACGGAGATTTTCCCCTCGATCATCTCGATAATCGCGTAGAACGCGTCGTCTCGAGCTGCGGAATTAATTCCTCGGACATGTTCAACGTCTCCGCGAGGGTTTCGCTCCGAGGGTAGGCTTTGTCGTTGTTAATTGCAGCTTTCCTAATTGAGAGTTTAATGGCGCCGCGAGAGCGCGAGGTCGCCCCTCTGGAATTCTTTGATCTCGCCTCGCTGTTCACCCCGTCTCTTCACCCCCCATGTAGACGTCGGCCCTCTGTCTTGGTGATCTCGCACGACGGCTCTTAGCAGCGACGAAAGTGTTTCACGGGAAGCTCTCGCCATTGATAACTCGTCCCCCTTCTTTTTTTTTTTTTATTTTCTGACACCAGCGCGACGTTTTCCAGTTTTACGAGCCGCTTCCAGTGAAAAGAGAGCCGTTTCGAACGAGTGCACGCGTGTCCTATTGATTTTTCGAACGTTCAATCCGTTCAGGATTCGTTCGGTGTGTAGACGCACCTTTCCAGGCCTTTTCCGACGAGTTTCGGGGTAGATTAAGTCGAATTTCGTTGGAGAGTGTGTCGAACAGTTGTTCGGAGTAAAGGCTGGAGGACGTTGGTCGTACAGTGAGACGTTTCTATTCGACGATATCGAGCTGATTCGAGTAAAGTTGATCCGAAATTTTTGCGCTACCCAAGTTCCGGGAAGTTTTAGTAGGATTGTGGTTCTGTGGTTGAATTTAATTGGACATCGGCGATTAGGAAAATCTTGTTTCGTTTGTAAAATGTGTAAGGGAGAAATTGCTGAAGTAATATCAATTTTTTGTGACACTTATGTGGCCATAAAAATAATATTACTATTTTTATTAACGTTAAAATTGTAAAAATTTTAGAAATTGTTTATTTTAAGATCGAAGGAAATTAATAAGTATATGTTTCTTCTTAGATATTCTTGAAGTGAAAATATAAAAGGAAGAGTATATGTGAAGAAAGTCCCTTGGGGCACTGTGTTCTCTACGTTAGTATTCTAGGGTTAAATAAAAGTGGTTATAGTGGTAGATTTATTTGTTCATAATACTGGCGTAGAGAATATATAGATATAAAACTCTGAGGCACTGCAGATGTTCTTAATTTAAGAAAGGAACCTCTGACCTTACTTTGGCTAGCCTCGCTGGTGCACGAGGTCTCATCATTGTCGAGGAACATGACACTCTGGAGTCTCCCAAATTCTACTTGAAATTTAGGCTCTGTAAATAACCTAAGCCAGACAATACTGAATGCCAGTGAAAAGGATTCTTATTTTCAGAAGTAAAATACTGTTTTGTAGAAACTTGCTATTGTACGCTCACAATGTCAGCATTATCTCCTGAAATTAATCAAACGTTGTTTATTTTCCTACTGTACGTATCATTTATTGAATTGAATTATATACAATTGGAAAGTTTCCATTGACACGAACAGCGTTAATTGAGCCTCCGGTTAAACCAATCAAACGTCATTCAGTTTCCTATTAACCAGCTTTTAACCCTTTATCAAAAAGCCAATTATTTATTCAAAATTATCAGAGTGCACAGTGTCCAATTAAAATGATACGAAAATATTAAATATTGAAACATAATTTGTTTCTATTCTAGGCAATTTAAAAATTTTTTGAGAAACAGTCTCTTAATATAAAAAAGAGTAATTCTATGATATAATTCATCAAAGAGGCTGAATTTATCTCACCTTATTAATTTTAAATTCACAGTAGGAATTCAGTGATGTGAGGCTTTGAAACACTGCAAAAGGAAAATAAGAATCCCACATTTCCAAAATTTCATAAAAATTCACCAAGTTGATATATATTTAGCATTCCTTCAAGAATCGTTAGAGCAGGTTCATTAGACCACAAGATTCGTTTTTGGGAGACTTTTGAGGAATATTTCCGGTAATTTTAATGTTTTGACCGAATTTTCCTAGTTGCAAGGATGATTATTTTTAAGATTCTTGTTACAATTCTGAAAACAGCAACTCTATGATAGAATTCATCAAAGAGCCTCAATTTATCTCACCTTATTAACTTTAAATTCACCCTTTTCCTCAGATTCATCTGTAAGAATTCAGTGAGGCTTTGAAAAATTGCAAACAGAAAATAAGAATCCCACATTTCCAAAATTTCATAAAAATTCACCAAGTTGATATATATTTAGCATTCCTTCAAGAATCGTTAGAGCAGGTTCATTAGACCACAAGATTCTTTTTTGGGAGACTTTTGAGGAATATTTCCGGTAATTTTAATGTTTTGACCGAATTTTCCTAGTTGCCAAGGATGCTTAGTTTCAAGATTCTTTTTACAATTCCGAAAACACCAGAATGAAAATGACGATGTTGTGTTTGTCAGATCCTGTCGCTCTAACTCAAGATTGAACAGCCCTTTCAGAGTGGATTAGCAGCCGGTCAGCAACCTTGTTGGACCTGCGACAGATAGATACATCAGCGATGTTAGTGGGCAGGTACAAAGCACACGTTTCTCTCATCGTCGGGCACACAGAGGGGGCGAGAGAAGCGTCGTGGATTCGGTGTGTCGAGGGGGTCGCGGCTGCTCGAAGGGGGGGAGCGAACGCGCAAAGGTGGCGTCGGCGTCGCGACGCCCGGAGAGAGTCAGTCACCAGCCGACCTCAACGCGCCGCGTAACCTCGCTCGTCGACCCAGAAACCTCGCTCGCTCGTTCTCGCGCTGCTTCTCTCGCGCTGAACCGGAAACGGGGGCTGTCGCGGCGGCACCGGAAACGTGCTTTCCACGTTTCAGAAGAATCGTCTCGATCGAATCCCCGTTGTTTCCCTCGCGGGGAGAAAGCGTGCTCGCGTCAGAGATCAGAGGAAATCGAGAGTGCAATTTTAACTTTCTAGTTTCTTTTCTCTTTTAATTTCGTGACAGATTCAAAGGTGTGCTTCAAGGTAGACTATTCTTTAGTATCGAGGCCTATACGTAGATCTTTTATTCGTTCGCTTTAATCAACGTCGACGTAGATTGCTTCTAGAAGCATGGTTTATGTTCCAAATCCTCAAGAGGAGACAATGCTGTTTATTCCATTGGTTCGAAGTGTTATCCAAGCATGGTTTTCATCGGAGCCTATTTCTATATCAAATTATCGGGGTTTGTAACTGTGTGTATCGTTTCTAATTTCGTTGATCCTCCGGATGAATGGTGCAACGTGTGTGCAGAGGGACTCTCGCCGCGTTGGAGCCACTCCTGCACGCGGAGATTGTTCCTGCAGGCGACGCGTTTGCGCGAAATTAGGTCATTCGGCTTTCTTACCGCGTCTGTGATCCAATCGGTAGAATATTTCGCTCGATAACCTTTTCTCGGCAATGTTTTCGAGCAGAGTCCCTTGACCGAGCGGCATGCGTCGACCCGGGTATCCGCGTGACCCGGCGACCCACGTAGCAGTGTAGCTGAGGTCACTAGGTACCCCGCCCGGATGCTCGACAAATCTTCTTTTTCTCCGATTCACCGTCCCCCTTCGATACTGTGTTTTCCCTCCTGTGAACGTTCCAATTATACACTAGCTGCGTGGAGTCGATCGCAATTGGTTTGGCGAGAGGAGGATCAGTGACCAGAACTTCGACTCGAACTCCGCTGAAGTTAGTTTCAGAGAATTGCTCGGTGTCTGGAGTTCGTCCAACGTGTAGTGAAAAGAGAGATCGTCAGGTGAGCGGATTAGAGTGGAGAAAAGACCAGTGGATGAAACTCTTGCATTTGTGAATGTGTCAGACAGGACAGTTCACTTTCTTTTTCTCTCATTCACCACCTCCTTTCGTAGTATTTTTCTGTGCTCTCTACTAGACTGCTACAGTCGTTTGCGAATGATTTGAGAAGGATCGGTGACCAGAATTTGGACTCAAATCCCACTGAAGTTAATTTTCGAGAATCATTTAGCGTCTAGAGTTTATCTAACGTGCAGTGAAAGGAAGGGTTGTTAGGTGAGTGGACTATCTTGGAGAAAGGACCAGTGGATGAAACTTGCATTTCTATATGTATCAGGGAGGACAGTTCGCTTTCTAGATTGATATCAGATCAGTGAAACCGTAAACTCTCTTATCAGGTGTGGTTAAGTTGTTTCGAGATAAATGAGGGGTTCAGTGGTGCAAGGTTGTTCCTAGGGTGCATTTAAGTCATCTGATAGCTCGCCGGTGCTTCTCGAGTTACTGTTGCCACGCTTCCGTTGCCTTTCATGTACACTTTGGAAGATACGGGTGTTACGATTAATTGTAATTTTCTACGCTCTCCCTTATCTCATCTCTCGGTGTGTAACTGTGTTTCTAGGTACACAACGCCATCCTCGTTTCTGTGTAATTAAAAGAACTACGAGACACACCAAAAAGGCTGTGTCTCGTGGAGATTTCAACACAAGTACACATGTGACATTTAGTGCGTCCTGTTCAAGGATTTTCCACGGAGGTAACTCGTTAGCCACGCAACTCCTCGCGGTAATTTAGCGATAGCTGGTTGTCGGGGAGAATTACCCGGCGTGCAGGATACTAAACGCTTGCACAGTGAATATCGTACACGGCTGACGTCGGTGAACTGCCATCGATCCGTGCAGCGTTATTTCTGAATGGCCAACGTGGTCTTTATCGCGCTCGCGGGCGCAACATTGTCGCTTCCTTGGTATAATGTAGGCTGTATATTACAAGCGGTGAAACTTCAAAATTTCCTGTTCCTAAACAGTATCGGACGAGGAACAACTTCGGGCAAGGCATAAGAATATCGATTCACTTTACGACGCGTTTTACAGCCAAGCCGCAATTTATCGCCGTTTAAACATGTCGAATCACTCCGCAGGGACGGGGCATATAACGCTCGAGATACAACTTCCTGGTAATGAACCGTGAAGCACCGCCTCGTTTCATATCGATATCGTCCTCTTTTTTTTTTTCTCTATTGCGAAAGAAACGCGATCGTTAGCCGAGAAATGCAATAAGTCGCGATTCTCGTTTGGGTAATTGATCCAACGAGCCTGACTGTATAACAGAAGACAGGAAAACGTTCGAATAGGGGTATTTCTATTTTATTACCGGAGGAACGATAAATCGCACGTTTCTCGGGTTTCGCTGAAATTCCACGCAATCGTTTCATTGCACACGGTAATGGGAATGGTGGTTCGAAACAGTGGACCACGTAATCGAATTTCTCTATAACCCCATCCTTTAGACTGTTTCATTCTTCGATCGTGATATACTTTCTTCTATAGCTTCGTTTGTTCGCCATTTTTCATTGAAACATCCAATGGAATCTCTCTTCGTTTGTACGTTTTACTCGCGTTCTTCACTTTGATTTTCATCGTATCCTTCTAGTCCTAGAAGAACTAACTGTTCGTGAGAGAATTGTGAAAGAAGTTCTAAAAATCTTCGTTTCTCGATCTTCGTGTAGATGATACGAAAAGTTCGTCCAGGATTTTGCGGATTTCACGCGAAGGTTTCGCGAACAAGATCGTTCGACCGTAAAGAGATACTCTTTACAACAGCTGGAACGAGAATTTCCTCGCGCTCACTTCCACCGAGTCACGATCGAGTGATGTCAGAGGCGAATTACGACGGGACTCGACGCGATACAGGATCGATCGATGATCGACGACGCTGTCACGTGTCCCGGCAAGCCCGTTTTCAACCTTCTATCACGATGGTTGTTCGATCAGGGACGCGTTATCGGTGCTCTTTCAAAACCATCCAACGCCTTTTGCTCGACTGCTGCCGAAGAGATGTAATACTGTTTATCTTGAAGTTCTTGTTCGTGAATTTCACGCTGCTGCGCAGCTCGAATGCTCGAGATTATTAGTATCATTGTATCTTATTATACTGTCGTATCGACGGATTCATTTTCCTCTTCTATTCTGTTTTTCGACGAGAATGGCATCTCTGTGCTGGAAATTTTCCATTGTTGAATCTTCATTGAGAAAGTATCGAGTCGCGTGATGTGTATGAAATATTAGGTCATGTAACGCGAAATGTCAGATTTCCAATCATTCGCAAATTGATCGCTCAAGATGTTACTCGAGTGTTGAAAAGTTCTCAGATAAAATTCACACAACTCTTGGTAAATTATTGTTGAAGTATCTAAGAGTAATTTCTGGTCGAATTTAAAGAACGACTTTCATCCGACATTTCGTATTACACGATGTAATAATAATTCCGTCTAAAAGGTATCGCGGATGTAATGGTGGAATTACGACGGAAGTGGAAAATCGTTGCATCCCAGTGATCATTACTACCGAGAGTCCGTCGCAACTTCCCTTCCTCTTCCCATCAATTCGTCATCTCTTTCGCTTTTCCATGCACTAAATCTTTCAGCAACGTTAGCAAAAAGTTACAGCTTCGACCAACTTCCGTTGCATCCTCTTTCCACGCTTCATTTTTAGCGCAACTCGACTCGCTCAGGTTAATGCTTGATACTCCGATGTTACCGCGGTATAGTCGATGGAAGCGAGGTCGTAAATTAAGGCATTAGACGGTGTAAAATTTCTGGTTACAATCTTCCATTAAAGCTGTATTAAGCCTCCTTACAATTCTTAATAACCTAAACTTGCAAACAAGTATCTTAAATAGACTGCAATGGAAGAATCAATTCTTCAATCAAATTCTTAGACATTTAAAATTTCCCCTTACAATCTTTTATTAAAGCTACACTAAGCCTTCGTCGCTTCTGACTCGTATAAGTAAAAATTAACCTACAATTTTTCAAACATATTGCAATGGAAGAATTAATTCTGAGCTGAAATTGAAAGGCTTTGACGATCTCCTCATCTCCCCCGTGTACTTCGACGTCTGATCGATTTTACGAGCCCGCTATATCGCTTCCACCGACTATACATTTCTCGTAAAATACACTACGTCTGCGAAATGACGATTTATGGAGTTTGATGGGCTGTTTCAGCCCTTGAAATTGAGACTGTACCTCTTACTTTTCATCTAACAGTCTACATCAAGGAGAAATAAAGGTTCTTTGTGTCAGTCATCTTTATATTTGCGTTTCTTATCTAGGGAGCAATTAGAGAAAAGATTTCCAGGGATTTTTAAGCAAATCTTAGCAAAAATGTAATTCTCATCAGGGCACATCCACGAAATGTTTCATCCTCTGTTCAGCACAGGCTTGCAGAACATCGAAATCGTAGAGACGTTGAATAGATTTCTCGAAGAAGATCGTTCATCTAGTTTCTTCCAAGATTCGTTTCATATTTCCACCTAGGCAATAAATCAGCCAACAAGCCGCGCTCGATCTCGGCAATCGACGCTGTTTAATCCGGCAATTAAACGTCCCCGACAATAATGGCTTATCGGGGATTCGCAGAGAGGGCTATACCGTGTTTCGATATAGATTCGTGAACCTTATCGGCTCGGCTGGTTGCTGGGACTCGTCGATAAGCCATTGTTTACCCTGCTCGACGCGAGCACATGTCGGAGTAACGAGGCCAGTCGTCGACGTGATCTAGATAGAGACGATAGAAAGTCAGAGATTAACATTTCAGCGGTGAAGTACCCGAAGGGAAACTCGATTTCCCGGCCCGCGACGGAAACGCCGATTGACTCGGGCTAGATCGTCAGTGACGCGGCGAGATTCTGCGAGAAAACCGGACGACGAAGTAGACACTTGTGAGGAAAGAATCACCGGTGTTTGGTGAACGTAGAAGGATAGAGTGGTGTGTTTCTTTGAGTGGACGAGGTCGTAACGAGTGCGACGAGACACGAATTGCCAGTGAAAATTGTGAAGAGAAAGGGTTAATCTGGGTTAACTGGATTTTCGGGAGTGAGATCGTCGAGAAGATTTATCTTGGATTCTGTGGAGTAACGTTGTGACGAAGATACGAAAGCTGATTCGACTGGCGAATTTTTTAGGGATAGTGTGTTCTCGATAGACGGAGTAATTCTGTCGAAGGTGACTGACGAAATCAACGAAGACAAATAAGTAGTATAATGTTAGATTAAACGATACCCAATGTGTTCTAAAAAAGGAATAGCAAAATATAAAACGTAGCGTGTTAAAGTTAAGGGAACTGGAGTACGCTGGAGGAGTTCTTGAAGCGGCGTTTCATAAAGAAGCAGAGGAAAAAAGGTAGAAAGAAGCAGCTGGATAATGTTAAATATTAAGAGGGCTGCGGTCTCGTAAAATAGTGCGGCAAGAAAAATGTATCGCGTCGTGGAACCCCGTCGAAAATCAGCGAACGCAGGTCGTATCTAATATTCTCAAAAGGAAGAAGAAACGCTGCTGCGGTGCATTAAATATTGCAAGGCACGAAACACAGTTGCTCTACAAAAACATCTCCCGTTTAATTAATTCAATCTCTCCAAACAACCGGAGACAAGAGAGCAGGCTGCGCAAAGACAATTAGATACTCATTGAAATGCGTTAAAAGGAATGTTCTATGAAACTCGAACAGCACTGTGCATGACAAGAAGAGATAACATCCACTGTCAAAAGAGAAAACTAAAACACCCTCTGTCTGGCGAGTAATTGAATTCCAAAGAAACAGCTTCGTGACCAGATCACATCAGAGGAGGGAAGAACACGCAGAATTTTCTCCGTCGATCTTCTACAATACCATGTCTTCCCGGAACAATTTCACATCAGACACAAGCAATATCTACTAACCTCTCCAACGAAGAAAAGAAGTATACACAAAGAACTGCGAACAGAAAATAATCCTCTAAAGTGTCGAAAACTCTCGAAACAGCTTCAAAGGAGCTGTTCAATCTTCTTCGACACCTTATCGTCTCTTCTAACCCGTTCAAGGGAACCCGAAGGTCCTATCTCACGAACACCCACAGCACGTCTTTTCCACAAAAACCTTTGCATCGTACGTCGTTTATCTTGGAGAGCACACCGTCGAATCTCGAGGGTTCGCAAGAAGGGAAGCAGTTATCGCGAGTGTGTCCTTTTGGAGAGGATCGAGTGGTGGAGATCGCATGCAGGAGCGACGAATGCGTCCGGGGGGAGGAACCAGCAGCAGCAGCGATCGTGCACGGAGTCACTGACCTCTCACCCCCAATCACCGTCCAAAGTGTGATGTTTGATGCTGCAGTGGTGTTTTATGCGGCGACGTCGAAAAGGTGTGTGCATCCCGCGGGCCACGCGCGTCGATCCGCTCCACTGACCCAATTCCCTGAGCCCGCGGACTCTGCAGTCGCAGTCGCAGCCGCTCCTCCCCTCTTTGGCCGTTCTGTACAAACCGTTCGTTCCTTCGCATTTTCCCCAGCTTCATGCAACGCCGCGATATTTCCGCGACCCACCCGCCACTTTCGCAACGACGGATGAACAGAAAATAAAAGGGGGTCATAGACGAGACGAGACGGTTTTTTTCTTCCCTTTTTTTCGAGAGAGAACGTTTGCCAGTTTTTGGAACACGCGGCTGGTGGGCACTTGTTGCAGTGTATCCATGGTAGACGGGGTTTCGAGAGGTTTTAGTTTTCATGTCGATGGGGGATTGATTGGAGGACTGGCTTTTATTGTTGCCGGAGATCATGCTTTTTGGGTTTCCAGGTGGTTCTCTGATAGGCGGGTTAAGTGGATGAACGGTGGTTTTTACGGGTTCGTGTGATTTTTGGAGTTTAGTATGCGGTTTTGCGTAATTGAAAGAATGTCTTTGTATATTTATATATATATTTCGACGAATAGGATGTTCGATGTTTATTAAAGCAGATTGCTTAAATAGTGTTTCTGTAGTCTAAAGTCTAAACTAAAATATTACTTAATTTGCAAATTCGTATTTAATTTTTGCATTCATCGATATGTATTTGGTAGGTTGACTTGGAAGTTTGAGGGTAGTAAGAGAAGCTTAGGTGGAACGTGATTTTTAATACGGAGTGGACTAAAGGTCAAGTACTACTTTAATGAAAGTGGTTTAATTTATATATTTTTTTGCGGACCCTTAGAATGAAGCAATTAAAAAAAGAAATAGTATCTGACTTTTGGTCCATCCTGTACTTGAAGTGTATGACATAATCAAACTTTTTGTAATTTTATGACAGACATTTTTTACACTGATAGGTCTATAATAGGATTAGCTAATCAGTATTAACACGTTTATAAATTTAACCTATGATACATTCACAAATGTACACTCCGACTTATCACAATTGTAAAAGAAATTTTGGAAAAGAAAAATTACACTAGGTACACTAAGATGAGCTGATAAATGGGATAATCCTTCTGCTCGTACTATTTCCTAACCACATTTTAACCCTTCATAGGCAATCTGGGTTTCTGACGACCCAATTGAAATTTCTTCGAAACAAGTTTCATTTTTACTGAAAAAAGTTGTAAACATTCGACTTAACGAACAATTGTATAATATAGTAGAGACTTTGACAAGTGCCCCAGAATTTTTCCAAATTTTTTGAAAGCTTAAAACAGTAAGAAAAATTAGACTTGGACGCGAACTACCCGGTTTGCCTACGGAGGATTAAAATGATCGTACATTGACCCTTAGAAAAACCACGAATATCTAGAAGAAACTTCTCCTCCGTCCTCGAACAATTCATTTTCCTTCCACCTGCACAATCAACCCTTCTCCGCGTCACAAATCACACTCTCTGCAAAAAAGCAATCAACACCGTAGAACCATCATCCATTCCACCTAAAACCACTCTTTTCAACGCAACTTTCATCGTCGAAAGAACACCTGTTCCTCCTTGTCGTCCTTTCTCCAATCTTCTTCCTCTTTTTTCCACCGCAAGAATAGCAAAACGACAGCACACGATCGATAATATCGCCGACGACTAGACTCTACAAGAGTCAGGGACCAATTAAAATAAATTCATCGAGAAGCGTATCGATGTTTTACAGACAACGCTCGCGTCTCCACGCACGAATCATTTCTCAAGGACCTGCTGTTCAGGAAGTTGTAAACGGGTTAACGGGTTGCATTAATTGGCGTGACTCGGGTCGAATAAATCGACTTGGGCCTGGTTTAATCGACGTGTATTAGGCGGACGGAAGGCTCGCGAACGGAGGGAGAGGCTCGATCGATTTCCATCTGGAGAGCTTACCGAAAGCACGGGACGAGAAGGGGGACGGGCTGCCTCATCTCCTCCTACCGGTGAAGTGTCAGCACGAGTGTCGTAGGAACGAGGAACCGATGCAGCCAATGGTCCTGAACGAGACCACTTAGTCCCGACGGGTCACCCTCGAGAACGACGGGACCGTCGAAACGGAGAACCCCTCTCTATTCAACACGGCCCCACAGTCTATTGATATTAACGCTCTGACGATCGTTCTTGTCGACGGTCGAATAAGTTAGGTACAATAGGGTTTGCCGGTGCGACGAAATTAATTAAAGCGGCGACTAAATTGGGGGTAATTTTGGTGTTTCGATTTCGGGGATATTCTTGACGATTTGTCGGAGTTAATTAACCTGTTCTTTATCGCGTCGAAGCATGGCTGTTAATGGAGCTCTTACTGTCCGGATATCCGAGTACTCGAATTACTCGTTGTTATTCGAAATTTGGTCCGGAGTACACGGCTTGGGATCTTTCGTCTTGTTTGCCTTTTGCATTGCTCACGCAGATGTGCGGTTGATCCTTGCAGATACTCAAATCGAGAATTACGACTGTAATATCCTCTGAAGAAGTTAGAAAACGTTCTAAATAGTTCTAAAACGTGTATTTACATATTTTTGACGTGTGACAAGTAGATGAAAATTTTTTGGCGACAGTGTCAAAGGTAGACGGTTGTCGTGTCTCCATTTTGCAACATTTTTACCTTTCAAAAATTGGAGAAAGAAGCTGAAAGTTACGTTCATATCCTCTGCAAAAATTTAGACTTTTTATTTGGCAGTTACCTGTGAAAAAATTCCCAAATTCTACTTATTTTTTGACGCCTCAGGGTGGTACACCCCTTTGAGTAAACGACACGTGGTTTCGCTTACTGTTTAAATTTATCATTTATTCTATCTCTCGAATCTCCTCCGTGCCTTCAGAGAGATTTCACGTGACCGACACTCGCTTTTTCACGTATATCCTGCAAATCTATGTCACATGTCCTATTTCATCTAAACCTACATTTTAAGAGAGCACTTCGGGAGAATTATTCGAACCCCTCGCATATATTCGCTCAACTTCCGCCACAGAAAAAAAAGCTCGTTTCTCTACCGACGTTCTCGAATAGGATTAACCGTGTTATAAATTACCGCTAGTCTACCGTGCAAGAAGTAATTTAACGAATATGCGAGTATATGATACGCACGTTTAGTGAGATTTTAATTAATGCGTTTCCTCTGAACGTTTCACGAGCTCTGAACGAGTTCTGCCTCTTCGATTTTCCATATTAGTCTTTCCTACTTTTCTGTTGATTTTTTTTCTTCATAGGAATATCTTATAAGGAGCAAACCTTAATTTCATTGAGAGCGAAAAGCAATATTTCATTCGTAAATGTCAGCAAAGTTCTTCCTTGACCGTAGCCGACTTTGATGTGCATACGAAATGGAGAAAAAAAAAAAAGAAAAAAGAAAAGTAGAAACGAAGAGTAGAGAAAAACTGTGACGATCGAAAGACATCCCGTGGAGGACGCCTCTCACGTCGTCCGACATCCTTTGCTCGTTAACTTAATTTGGAGTAATTAGAAGTGCGGCCCGACGTCGACAACTTTTACCGCGTCTTCCATTCGACCTAATTTCGCGGTCACCGCTTTTCTTCTATTTTTCCTCTCAAATTTCGAGTTTCCTCGGGACATATTCTTCTCTCAATTTGAATTTTGTCGTGCAAATGGAATCAGTTTTAATGGTTCTTCCGAGGTGTTTGCACGTTCAATTATTGCACAAGTGATTTCATGAAAATGGAATAGTTAAATAGGCGGAGTAAATATTTCATTTAATGTTTGAAGTATTTAATAAGCAAGGGTATCGAACATGAAGCGCTTGCACAATACAGCACAATTCAATTGAAGATTTATTAAATTTTCTTAAATTTATTAAAGACTTTATTACGACACAATTTGACAGTGCAATTATATTTTTGGAGAAAATGACATCGTGAGTGGAAACAGATCTGATCATTCTCTGGATATCATTTGAAATCAGTCAAAATTAAACACGACGATTATTATTGGACCTATTCAAGGAATTTAATACCTAAAACTCTTCTTCAGAATAATTTGTAATATTATTTTGTTAACCAAATGTTAACAAAATATTTTGCCCACTTAAAATCCACACGTGAATACAGTATTTAACGCTATTACTCGACAAAAATATTCAAAACTTGAAGTGTTTATCGAACCGAAATTCGATAGTGCAAAATTTTTTGCACCGTATTTTACAAAAATTCATTTATGCCTCAAGAAATACTATCGACCGACTTTTTCCCGCCTTTTTCTGGCACCAAGTTATTAAAAAAAAATTTCCTTTAAATTCGGTGTTACTTGTAACTCAATTTCAGCAAATTATACAGAGCTCTCTCGTTTTTGCAGTAAAGTGTTCAATTAGAGCAAGCGACAAGGACATTTTATCAACTTGTCCAATTATTTTCGGCAGCACGAAATGCAAATCTATCCCTCGTGTTCGGTCTCCCGTTTCTATCGATCATAGAGTTACAAATCTTGCTGAGACCGGCGTCGGAATGGAAAGTCACGAGACTCTGGTTATCGTTTGCACGATTGAAACACGGTTTACGTGACATAGGGTAGCGTGCAACGCGCTCGGCGTGCTCGGCTCGTTTCACAAAGCAACGAAGACAGAATTAGCCGTGAACGGCCGTGAAAATCGTCCAACGAAAATATACCAGACTGAGAATACGCGAACGAAGATGCGCCATTTTGGATGAGCGGTGTGTAATTGATTTCTGTTGTGTACTGTCGCCGGGTCGTTGACGCTTCCGCCAAACACCTGTTCACAGACACCTGAATCATTTCACAGCGTCGAACTTTTTAAATATTTAATTTTACGTATTTTTGTTGAACACTTACAGTTGTAACTTCTTATCTTAGTAAAGATTACAATTGAATCTTTGTGCAGTTTTCTGTGACGGTAGGATTGTTCAAAATTGTCTGACTTTTCTTCGTTTTCTCTACTTATTTTAGGTTTCTAACGTGCCTGCGCGTATATCTGATTTTTTAACACTTTGCTGTTCCATTAAAAATATTTCTTTCTTTTTTAAATAATAAGTAGACAAGTGATCGTAATTGTGTTATTTTTGTTTGTAAAAAATTTGGCAAAAACACTTTCACTAAAGAATCTCATTCTGGGGATGAAAAGATGTTATTACAGCCTCAGGAAAGTAGTTTTCTTGTGTTATTGGAAATATCTAAATGTCGACATTAATGCAGAATTTTTTTGAATAAGTGTCGGTAATTTGGATTGGGAAAGGTTAAGGTTGCAATTTCGAAAACTTGGAAGTTGAAGTAATTGCACGCTATGGTAGAACTAAATTACTCCACATTTTGGTACATGATATTATTAGCTCTGGGACCTTGAGCTGGAAAATCATTCTTGGATTCTCTTAGAAGGCGTTTTTCACAAATCCTTCTACAGGGTAAAATTATAGTGCAATATACTGTTATCCACTTGTATTCTAAGTACAGATAGAAAATTTTTTAAATACTATTTTAATTAACAATTGTAATATTTTCACTTCTTGATAACCTCTCAAAATAATCTCTTAATATTCAAAAATTTTACAAAATCCAC
>NW_017100288.1:2778086-2841896 GCF_001263275.1 Habropoda laboriosa | reverse complement strand
ATTTTGCTCTCTTAAGAAAAATATGAATTTTTGTCACGGATATTAGTCCTCTTTCGAAATTTCTATTTTAGCTACTTTACACAATTTCACCCTCTTTGACAACGTATTGCAATTCAGTGCTTCCTCACTTAACAGAAATATTCATTCCTTTCACAAATCTTTGTTCTCTTTCATAATTTCTATTTTACAAATTACTATCATTTTATTAGGTCTATGCACAGGTTTCCATCGCTTCTAAATCGATAACACTGAAAGCCACTGTATCCTTCTTCCTTATTTAAATTTTCACAGCAATGCAAATATCAATAAACATCAAATAATTATAAATATTGTAGTATCGGGGCCTCCATACCCAAACAGGAAACCTCGAAGGGAAAATAGGGAGGGAGTGGTTGGCGTAGCGCGCAAAGCCTCGACTTGCTAATCCTAAGGTCCCGGGTTCGATTCCCGTTGGGTCCCTCGATATTTTTTCCTAGGTTCCTACAATATAGTAAAAAGTAAACGCACACTCTTCAAAAAAAATATACGACGAGAACTTTCGCACAGACCTGATATTTCTAAGCCCCGTTGGCATGAAAAATGTCTCTTTCCTCCTATACAACATTTCCAAGTAGACGAACAATCCAAAAACGAGGATGGGGTGTCAGTGAAAGCGAGTGTCGTATGTTTCCCCGGAAACAGCACTCGGCGGCGATCCTTCACGGAGAAGACTTTCGAGACTGTCTGAGATCGTAGGGTGGGTCCTTTCATAGCTTCCAGAGCTAGCTCTCCAAAGGTACGCATTACTCTTGTGCAGCATCGTGGAGTAGCACACGAAGGGGTGCCACACACGCACCTAAGAAGCGGCTGCAACGAAGTACAATGACGACGATGAAAATGTTTATTGTGGATACGCCTCAAAGTAAACGCGAGCCTTGGCTTTTTCCTTTCCTTCTCTCTTTATCAAATTGTTTCTTTTTTCTTTTTTCTTCACTTCGTGTCTTTTCATATTCTTCCCTGAACTGTTCTTACCTCTTGCAGTTGTATGTGTTACAGTTCCTTTTGAATTTCACTTTTTACCTCCGATGTCCGTGCTTGCGAGCTTTTCTCTGTAATTATTTTACGAATTGTTTGAAAGTTGGAGTGCGTTCAAGTATTACTTGAATTATAGTTTTCAGTACCTTCTTTTTTGGGAAATTAGGAGATGGGTGAGTGAATACTTGCTGTTAATTAATGAATAATTAGTTGTTTAATGGGTTGTGGAGTAGGATAATGGTACAGTAATGTGAGAGTATTAAAGTGTAGGAATAAAATGTTACCCGAAGAGTGGACATTTTAATAACTTTGAAATGTAGGAATATGGCTGATTAATAATTAAGAAGTGTAATGATTTATTAATATAAAAATCCAGGAATATTTCGGTATAAGAATGTAACAGTACAGCATTGTATGTAGGAATATAAAAATATTCCGGTATAGAAATATACCAGTATTAAAATAGAAGAAGCACAGAAATATTTTAATATCAAAATATTTCAGTATCATAATATAAAAAATATAGAAATTTTGCAGACTCTAAGTATAAGAATATTAAAAAATAGTAAAATAGAAAATCTGGAAGATTTGCGAATATTTGGAATATTCCTGAAAGCTCAGATTTGGAAAGTTTCACTTATACGCAAAATCCCTAAAAATATATTTTCGATAATATCTAAAACTCCGTAGCTTAAAGATATTACTGAGAATTGGAGAAATTTTCTACCGAATTCTTTGCTTCTCAGAGAATCGTGAACTTTCTCTAAATATAAGAATATTAAAAAACAATGAAATAGAAATGGAGTGTTGCGCTACTAATACAAAAAAACATAATAATGCAACAACAATACAACGTGCAACAAAAAAACGTCTACACATTAGAATTTCTGTTCTCTTCAAATAAAGTTCACCCGAGACTTTCCCGTTTTAATTGCACCGTTCGATATCGCTTCAGTCATCTGGCGGATCGTTAGCTGAAACTAATTTGGCAGAATCTGCATGGTTCTACATTACTTTAGGATTGTGTAAATTATCCCGCGACCGCATCAAGGTAGATGTATTCGCGCGGTCACGAAGTTTCCCACTCCGGAAATTGTTGAACGAGAAATTCAATTTAGAAGTTAACAAATCCAGCTGGATAAAGCCCTCGGCTTATTCTATGGCGCGTAGCTATCGATGAACAGAATGCTATTTTGGTTCGTTGATTTTGTACTTCGTCGCTTTAATTCGTCCACGTTCATCGAGCCCTTCGGTTCATAAATTACTCCCAGGATAATTAATATTCAGTTTCCCTCCCTCGTCTGTGTGCAGATCAACGAACGCGTTCGACGTGATACAATGATTAAACTCGATTTTCAACTGTGCATCTCTGCGCGCGCCGACGAAACTGATTGGATTATGATACGCGAAAATTTAAAACTTTTCAGTTGGTGAAATTTGCTGAAATTGCATTTCCCGTGAAAATACGTGAATATTTTAATTTCAATCATTCATAGATAATTTATTCTTCCACCACGTGTGTTCGTCGAGAGATTCAAGTGGCGTTTCATTTATTGGCTAATTATTCAGGCACACACACATTCTCACGCGATGTCGCAGGTGTGCCTCTCTCGTTCGTCAATACCACTCGTCCGTCAATCCATCATTAATCAATCATCCTGCCTGTTCATTCTAACCTTTACTCTGGTTGTTACATTTACCCACGTGTTACGTACTTGAACTTCGGAATGATTGGATCTTTGCAAATGAAACTTCACAGCTTTCCAGTTCAGAATTCTTCGATGGACCGTCAAATTCTAGAGGCCTTTAATTTTAATCGAATTTTGAACGTTTGTGACCTGCAATTATCGAGATTCTACGAGGAAATGGTCGAGAAACTATTCGATAGCAGAGGATCTCTGACAACGCTTCATTATCATCCAGAAATTTGTTCTACATATGCACTACCGGCCAAAAGTTTGGAATCACTGAGCATTGCAATTTACACAAAAATTTCCAGAAAAATGTCAGCGACTTTGAGAATTTTTTATCATTCGAATCAGTTGATACGAGATAAATTGATAAATGTAGAATTGAGATAAACTTCAAATCTATAAAAAATTAGCAGCAGATTTAATATCGATGAATAGTGGGGGGTGATTCGAAACTTTTGGCTTCGACACTTTTGTGTAATTGATCACTGACGAAAATAATTCTTTAAGAAACTGTGGAACTTTCATTTAGACAATGTGAAATAATAGGCAGAATAAAACACATACTACAGAATATCAGTATGATATACAGCTTTGTTAAGTAATTAATACGCATTCATAATCTTCATAAATTTGCAGTATATCTGTGTAACAAATGAATATATCGTTCCATAAATTCCTACCGAATTGCACACCAAAATCTGAATCGATATTTCAAACAGACCTTTAAATTTTGCCCCATTACGTCATCGTTATAAAACTTCTTCGATTTTTCGTTAAAGTATCCTTCCGCTTTCTCCAGGAACTCATACGAAGACCTAATACCTTTCCAATCGCTAAATTCTAACTAGTAAGTTACTAAATACCAGTAACTGATTAAATAATCTTCAACGCCAGATGCTCAAACACTTACAAACCGAGTTCAACCTCGCACCTCTGCGTGCACACGTACTCGAACAACTGCTCATTCGTCTGGCGAATTAATCACATTAACACTCCACCGGTTGGTTTTGTCGAGCACTTTTTCCCAGGACGACAAACCTTCCGTTCCTCTGGGCCGCCATAGTTTTTCCGTATCCGCGCGTCTCGTCGAGCCTTTGTCCGAACCCCCCGCTCGTCAGCGAGCAAACCAACGTCGACTCTCTTGCCTTTCAACCCTTCCTTTCTTTATTCCACTCCCGTGGAACAGGCACGACGCGAACGAATCCGAGAAGTTCACGATGATTCAGGAAATAAGCAGCCCCTGATATTCGTCTTCCCGGGATGCCCCACGAGGACTGGAACGTGAATGTTTATGCGGGACAGAAATTATCTTCCAGATACGACGCCTCGCGACGAAATCTTCCGGGGATGTTGAGTGAAATGGGGGTGGAAAGGGACGGAAACCGAGTTATTTAGGGTGAAGTTTGCTGGATGTTTGCACGAGATTTGACGGGAATGTTATGAGATGTGGGAGATGTTTGGGGTAGGAAGTATTTAAATACGTTCATTTCGTGGATAGGGAATGAGTTATGAGAGATTTGACGCGTAGGAAGTGCTTTGATGTGCTCGTGCAGCAGTTGAAAATTGGAGATTGGAGATCTCTTAGGTTTGACGTTGTTTGAAGCTTCTGAATTAGGTTTTTGCGAACGATTTTCAATTGTATCGGAAGGCAAATTATACACGGGGTGTATTTGTTGGAAATTATTCATTCGTTTAGAGAGTTTGACAGTGTTTGATGTGAATCTTAGTATAGAACGATCTCGTGAATTTTTGAAGCTGCTCAAATATTTAATTCACTATGTTTTGATAAATACAAGTGTCAACGTGTTTGAAGGGTTGGTTATTGCAAAGAATTCTGATCTTTCGTAGGCTCTGCTATGAAATATTTAAGTTCTGCTGGATGTAAAGAGAATCGTGAAAAGGACTCAGAAATATAAAAGAGAGAAGGTTGACAGAGATGAGTTGATGTTTAAGTCTGAGTTCTGCTTTACCTTTCACCTTCACCTAAATTGCTTTACGGCACCTAATTGTTCGGCTCATTTCTGCAGCTAAGCTAAACGATTCACCTGTAACGAGAACTGTTTTGCCCGTTATATCACTATGCTAGTTGCGTGTTGAAAGTGCCATTAATAAACGTACTGCAGCAAACTCTGACACAATCCAGAACAATCAAATTACAAGGTAACAGTTTTACAAATAGAAAACCTTCTACTCCTCGCCAGTGTCGTTAAATTACAAACATCGAAGGAGCAACATAACGCACAGCTACCTTCCCTTCTAAACTTAACACCACCGTTATCTTCTACTCGGAATCACGTTTCCTTTATGCTCGATGATCATCTAGAACAAACTACACGTCCTTCCCTGTAAATAGAAGAAAAAGGAAAGTCAAATCAAACCTGAGAAAATGCCGAGAAGGAACAAAAACACGCGAGTAACAATGGCAAAGCCGAGTAATAAAATTCGCTGGAAAACGTGCAAAATACTATTGTCCCCTTGCACCCTGCTGGGCGTGTTAATTAAAAACCCGCTCATTAACTTAACACAATCCCATTCCGACGCAATGCCTTAAAACCTCCGTCATCGATTTCATGCCCTCTTATTCCGACCGCGACGAACGCGCGCAACTACCCCTCGGTACAATACCGAAGAGCAAAACGAAAGAAAGAGAAGAAAACTCCCCGACATCGCACAATTCGCGAAACAGAGGGTGTCGGAGTCACAGTGTAACAGGCTTGCTTGCGTTAGCATCTCCAGCGGAGTCGAAAACGCGCTTTCGAGAGAAAGCCAAGGAGTCATTACCGCGGTTGGCGAGACGTCGAAAGGGTTAAGCGGGGAGCGTGTGGATGAGGAGGGGCGGAGGGAAGTACACATTACTCGCGGTTTCCAGCGTTCCAGAAACGCGCGTCCTTCCATTCTTTGACTCGATAGCGTAGCTGGCGTGTGGACCTGTTGTCGAAGGCCAAGCACAAAGCCGCCCCTATACCGCTCGCGTTTCCGGGTCAGAGTTCAACGTACGTGGCCGGGGGGGTGAATGGGGGACGGTCGCACACGCGCACAGCCTACGAAAACGCGTCACGCGCTCGTCATCACTTCATGGACGGATCAAAGAACCGCGCGAAAAGCGCGAATAGCGCCGCGTTTCGACACCGTATCGTGAATACGCCGGAATAATAGAGTCTCTACTCTTCGTTCTTCTTTTTTTCTCTCTCCTTCTTTTTTCTTTTTTTTGTTTTTCTGCGCTGGCTGTTTCACGGCGCGATTTCCTCGACTGAATTCGCCGGGAAATGGAGTACGCTCAGCCTCCAGGGGAAACCCCGGCCTCTCTCTGTGAAGCCTTGGAGATGCCGGCAGTGGGTTTCCACTGTTTCACGCCAGTTTTCACCGTAACGCGTTTGTTTATAAAAGCTGATGGATTATGCGTTTAGTGGTTTGCCGATGTAAGGGGAGAGTGTGTGAATTAGAAAGCATTATCGTCCTTTAAGGTTTTTTTTAGGCAACGACACACGTCTAGCCGAACTACAGGAAAATTTGAACAATTGAACTTGTAATTAATGGTACGTTTTCCTAGCTTAACACTGCAAAACTTTTCACGCGACAAAAACTTGGAGAGCGCAGACCACTTGAAGTCAACGTTAGATCAGTTTTTTTATTGGAAAGATAAGAATTTTTTTATCAAAAGGGGATTGAAAGGTGGGCTGAAAAATGGCAAATTAGCGGTAAGAGTAAATACTAGTTTTTGCATGGAAAATGAGCTTTCGAAGCGACTTTACTTGTGGGACGACCTAATATTTGCTAGTTTTCGTCGTTCGAACTTTGTATCGGATTGCAGAGAAGTATTTAGATAGCGATGGCTTTCTCGTTTGACAGGGATCGTTCTTCAAAGAGCATTTTTAATAACTTTCCGCGGATTTAAGGTCTTTGAGGATAGGCGGGTTGGATTTTTTCCGAATGAGATTCTGTGATCCTCTTTCACAATGAAACTTTCACTCCCTCTCTCTCTTTCTCACTGTTGGAAAACACTGCGCGGATTCAAGAGGCAACGGTTAGTAGGCCGTCATGCATATTCTATCAATGGTCTTAGTATCCTTTTATGCATTGATTCATTCCCCTTTCTTTCCTCTTCATTCTTCTTTTTTTTCTCTCTCTCTCTCTGTAAAAGGAAGGAAAGAGGAAAAGTTGAAGCGACGTCTTTAGCAATCGTAGCAACTCCCGGAGTAGGAAAGTATTTGCATCCGTAAATCGGAGTTCGGAAATCGAGAAGTTTTATTAGAATCGAGATTTTCCTTTCGAGCTTGCATGGATCAAACATTTCTTTCATCTTTTCTTTAATCAATTGCACGATGCTTCGCAAGAAGTTCCCATGGGATTCTTTGAAACTTTTGCCGGGATAGAAAATTCTCGCTGAAGAACGTTAGAATAATCTGTGTTTTTTGGACATTTTCATGTGAATTCGATTGTTAGACGGTCGCTAATTTTATGTATCGCGAGCTTCACGTCACGCAATGAACAGGTCGACGAACTGCGGCCTGAATTCGGTGAATTCCAAGCATAATCTGGTGACTGCGAAGTAGGGGCGATTCAATCCCTATCGATCCGCTTGTTCTGTAGAATTTGTGTCTCTAATTGCTGCTAATTGTTTTGGTATCGGTAGACAAATTTCGACGTTTCAATTCTGTCGTTTAGAGCGTGTAATAGCTGGGATTACCGCGGCGTTGTTCAAAGCTTTATTTTTATCTGTCTTCCCTGCGCTGTTCTTCTGTAATGAATATTACTTCTCCTCTAACCATTGTTGCTTTTTTCTTTCTTTCTGTACTCGGTAGAACTTTTCTTCTTACATCTGAAATAACGAACGGATTTATTTGTACCTATACATTACTGAAAAATAATTGTTACACACAGATACGGTGTTATGTCGATCCGTGTATATTAATCACCGTAATCGTCATTGACCTTTAAAGCTTTGAAATCATTATATTATATAAATTATACAAATCATTGACCTCCCGAAGCTTTAAAATTCTACTGTCCTCTAAATAACTACTAAATATACTACTTCAATTATTTTCTTAATCTGAATCACATTGAAATTACATATTTCTTAAATGAGACACTCAGAAGCGACTAACTCCAAAAAAAAAAAAAATAAAATTCGTTAAATTTGCTCTATATGTGAAAAATTAAGCACCGAGCATGTGCTTTGATATTAAAATTGGAGGAATAACAGAAAGTGGAGTTAATCATTTTGGCTTCTGGATGGCTCAAATGGAATTGTAAATTAAGTTCGTGAGCTGATGGTCAGGCCGACTATTTTCGTTGGTTAAATTACGCTGTAGCTTCTGTTGAACGCATCTACAGGTTGGTCATTTTCAAAGTGTTAAGCGAATATAAAATTTGGTACAACGTACATATAATTAGATTGCTACTTCAATCATTTTCTCAGACTAAATCAGATTGAAACTGATAACCACGTTAACTATTTTCCTCAAAGCTACGCTACAGCCTCTTATAGAGTATACAGGTTCGTCGTTTTCAAAGGGTTGAATGAATTTATAATTCGGTACGAAATTGATATCAATTACACAAGTCTGACTTCTCAATAGCATCGACAAAACTTCGCGATCCTTTTCATGCAGCTCCTATTAACTAACTTCTTTATCACATTATCACCGGTGCCTGAAATATTATTCAACGGCAAGTTTTCATTTTTATCCGCCGCGAAGTCGACCCAGAAAGTGCAACGTCTTTCACTCGGTCGAATTTAACCCATTTCCTGGGTCCTTTGAAACGACGGACAGAAAGGCCATTTTCCTTCGATTCAGCGTGTTTTCACCGCTGGTTTTTGCCCGTTTTCAATGCGACCAGATGAGACCAAGCGTGGCCGTGTGTGCGGGCGAACGATGAATGGAGAAGCAG
The DNA here is from genome assembly GCF_001263275.1 of Habropoda laboriosa. Taxonomy (NCBI): domain Eukaryota; kingdom Metazoa; phylum Arthropoda; class Insecta; order Hymenoptera; family Apidae; genus Habropoda; species Habropoda laboriosa. The sequence goes on along the minus strand of NW_017100288.1, from coordinate 2,833,293 downwards.
CCAGCGACTTCGTGGACAGTGAATGCCGATTGGGCGTGGCAGGCTGAGGATCATACGAGTTCAGTTGCAGTTTAATTCAGAAAAGTCGCGCTATCGGTTGATTAGCGTCTCTTCAGGGACTCGTTCGAACGCTTTGATCAACCCTCGTCTTGTTCGCATCGAAGTGGATCCGTGGGTTGAACGATCGATTGTTGCTTGATACTTCGTACGCGGGATGAAAGAAACAGCTTACGATTCTCTGGGAAATGAAAGAAAAATTGTTCGGTGGAATCCTTCGTAAAATAGAGAAATTGAAGGTTCTCAGTATGAGAGAATAGAATCTCTAACTATTTTGTGCAGAATAATAAGAATTTGGAATAGTAAAGTAAATTTTTGAAAACGAGATGGATATCCCTGGGAATTGAAAAGGTTTTGGGCAGATAATCGTGAAGATTCGCGAATATTTGGAAAGTTCGCTTATTCGTGAAATCCTTGAAAGTACGTCGCTTTGAAAAATATATTTTTGACAATATCTGAGACGCGATAGCTTGAAGATATTACCGAGAATTGGAGAAATTTCGACCGAATTCTTTGCTCCTTAGAAAATCGTGAACTTTAGAAATGACGAAGTAGATCTTTGCGAATATTTGGCATATTCCTGGAAGCTGAGAAATGGAAAATTTCACTTGGTGAAATCCGAAAAAATTCGAAGCTTTCGATAATATATTTTTGACAATTTCTGAGCTGGCATTGTTAAATGTGTTATGAATGTCTATCGACGTCGATCCTAATCCCCTTGAAAGATAGACGTCCTCTCTAATGCGTCGAGAATTGATGCTGTTATCAAACTGGTTTCCCTCTGTTCTATACGAACCAGAGCCCGCAGAAGCTATCTCGAAGTTGAATTGTTTGCAGGATAAGTTTAGACGTGACTACCGAAGAAAAGCCCCCTTACTCGAGTTGAATGCTTTGTACTTTAATCATCACAGCACAACAGGTCTCTGTATAATATGATTTAAGATAGTGCAATCTTGTTTAGATCGTCAAACAGGCGTATCAATTATCTACCAAACTCAATCATTAAGGAGGGTCTGAAAGGTCTGTCTTCCCAATCTTAATTTTGCTAACTTTAAGTTCCCTTTTCTTGGGAACCGTTATAGGCACTCCCTCCAAACTTTTCCTTGTGTTTCTTACTCCTTTGTGTACCATTCTACGTATTAGAATTTGAATACATTACTTGAAACCAGAAATATCATTTTTCAAAGAATACTTACTTTTTTATCTAATTTTTAAATAAGAATGTTTATTTTTAAACGAACAAAGCAAGATACAGTAAAACGTACACGTCAGTTCTTTTATCTGTGCATAAGAAACGTGTGGTTAAAATTTGGTTTCGACATCTCTTACGGTTTTTATGAAAAAGGAGCTTGAAGTTTGAAAATGTGTATTTTTCGATTTCCCAAAAATAAGGCAATGGAATCATTCTTTTCTTCATCTGGCCTGATCAGTTATTCCTTTCCCAAAAACCTCACTCACCAGTCGACTCGAAACGATCCGGAATATCGACCCTAACGACACTTGGAAGGCTACATCGGCGTTTCTTTCATATTTCTGACGAGAAAATTGATCGTCGCTCTCGATGTCAGCAATCGAGATCGCTGAACTTCTTCACGCTCGTACAGTTTTATTCGCGGTGGTAGTTTGGCAAAACGCCTGGCAGTCGATGATAACACGCCTCGTAGATCTCGGTTCTTTGATGCAAAGTAGCTGTCCGGATGATTGGAGTTAATCTTGTTGCCGGATTGAATTATGCAGCCTGCGCTCCCTTTAATTGCGAGCCAGCGATGGCGTTTTAATCACCGAACGATATGAAACGACCAGCTGGCAGCGTGTATCGAAACTGAACTGCGTTTTACTAGACTCGAACGATACTTCATGGAAAGCGTAATTGGTAAAAGTTTCTCGTTGCGAAGCATAGAGAATGCTAAAGCAACACTTGGAGATATTCGATCGTAGTTTAAAGCGATAGCAAAGAGGACTTTTTCTTCGCTTATGAATCGTCGAAACTGCTGATCTCGATTACGTGAAATTTCCCCCTCGCAGAATTCCTCTGGCACCTGTTCGAAGTGAATATTCAGTTTTCTCGTTTGAGCGATGCATCGAGATTTGTCGATGCTTCCAGAGAAGCTCGGAATACCAATATTTGCGTTTCTAGTGTTCCGTGATTTTTAGAAATTCTTAGAAGCTTTTTAAAAGCCCCAGAAAATTTATAAAAGAACGTTCTGTAATATAACTACATGTATTATTTTTCTGAGCTAAATTTAACACAGATTCTTAGGAGAATAAACATTTCAGTAGTGTGTATCGGTAATATGTCAGGCGAAGTACGTTGAAAACGAGGAATACCGAAAGAGACGATTCTTTCTCAACAGACATTCTCCGGAATGTATTAAAAATTTACCGTTCGCCTGTGGTATGAACTCTTGGGATTTGAAGAATTAAAAAATTCACGATTCAAGACCACGAAAATCTTCAGAATCCTTCGCAAATGACGTTTCACCGTCTTCCCTATTCACAAAGTCGATTCAACGGTGGATCGACACGAGGATCAGTTTGTTCTTTTTAACAGGGAACGAAGGTCGAGATATATCGTCGAAGGAAGAAAAACCTTGGATCTAGATCGAATAAATCCAGCGAGTCGTGCGGCGCGGCGCCGCCGCCGCGTTCCCACGATGTAAATCACCCCCAGCCGCCCCTTTTCCTCTCGAAAGTCCTTCACGAAGAATAAACCAGACGCCTTCGCGTTGCATACTGAATAGATTCGAGGGTGGGAGGTGGGCCACGGTTCGATTTTTATGAGAATTCCAGCCCCTACCCTTCGTCCTTTCGTAATGAATGATAAGACCGTCTGGAATCGTTGACTCGTACTACTGACGCTTCCTTAAATGAAGTTAGTATGGTCAGACCGATGTTCCGGCTACGTGACGAGGATCTTTCACTGGTTTAATTGGAAGAGACTGCTGTCTAGAGTGTTATTTGAAATAATTTCACGCTACTTTTTATGATATTTTAGATATTTTAGAATGTTTTATATTTTCCGTGTATTCAGTGCAGGTGGATTTTTTGAAGTGAAGGTATTGTGACACTTCTTTTTAATCAATTATTCGCGTTTGTTCTTTTGCTTTTTTTTTTTTTGATAATTCCCTCGTTTCTAAATTCTAAATTTAGAAACTGTTGACGAGAAGATATTGATTGTGAAAATAGTAGATTGTCTGTAGAATAATCTCCTTTTGATGCAAAGGATAAAATGAAAATTTACTTTTTAAGGAATATTCTGCAATATCTTTCAATTCACTAAGCCATATGTTATATCTATTTGTACCATAATTATTGTACCATTATTATTGTTTTTGTACACTGAAAGATACTTTTTGATCAGTAGAGCTTTTTTATTTCCTCAAACACAGTAAATAAAATGCTCGATTTCTTAAAGAGATATTTTAATTGCAAAAAGAGTTTAAAGTGTGACTAAATCTGTTAGCTAACTTGCTTAAACGATCCATACATTTGTTCTCACCAAACGTAGATGCGATAAGCAGAGAAAATTCTCTAAAATTTTTGATTGAAGTATTAAGCTTGAATAATTCTAAAACAAGACAGACAATATTTTCGTTTGAAATAATAATAAAATATATTTCACTTTTTCCCCAGATTTCTTTCAAACAATTCAAGTGACCTATTTGCAATTTGAAATTTATGCACAAGTGTACGATTAATCAAGCTTACTGCTAATAGAAATTTACCACAGAGTCGTCTCGAAACAATTTGAAAAGAAGCGGCAATTCCCTCGGTCCGTGTGTTTTTATTGCGGTTTCCATTTCGTTTCTATGTTGAGACGTGGCTCTCCGTTATCTGACAGACAATTTGTAAGGGTTTTTAGCGTTACTTGCAGCGCTAATGCAATTTCCTTGGGCTATCCATTAGCAGGCTCAAAATTTCAACCCTTTTGAGCCAGCCACCGCTCGTTCCCGTCAAGATGCAATCTCGATGCGGTTTAATCTCGTTTATGCATTAGCCGGAATAGTCTGTGCCATGTTGGAAGAGGCTGTTCTCTTTTGGGTCTTTGTCTTTCACGGCCTACTGAGAAAGGACTCGATTCCCTTAACCAAATAAAAGCACCGCAACTGGCTTCGTTCGTTTCCCTTATTTTCTCTGATTCTAATCGGTAAACCTTCTTCTAGCACGTTATTTAGTTTACTCTAAATGTTGCTTGCGAAAAATAAAAAGAGAATACTGGATAAAAGTTCTATTTTTATTATGAAATTTCAAAGAAAATACCTCTCACACTTTTCAGCCCTTTAATCTTGTTATTTGACGTCGTGCAGTGTCATTTTTAATATATTCTGTAACCTGTCGATCAAAATTAACCGCGAAACTTGAAAAAAGGTAGTTCTTTTTTAAATTTATTTTTCATAATTTCTGCTTTTGATATTCACCCTGTTAGAATTCCAAGCTCGTTATTGCAATTTAACCAACTGTGAATAAATTTGAATGAAAAGGTGCTTCTGGAATTCTTGGAATATTTTAAACTGAAATACAATTCATCTTCGACAAAGAATCTCGTTAAACCAGTGGATGTAGTTCGATGTTGGACAGGTGTCTTAAGCTTCGGCAAACTATTCCACGAGAAGTTCGCTGTGAACTTAACCGGCAGCCGTTTCATTTCCACGACAATTACGTGAATCTCTGCTGGTCGCGAGGGGAATCGGGAAATCCGAGGGTTCTCCTTGTCGCTAGACCTTTCATCCCCCCCTCGATACTGATGGGGCTTAATAGTTTTCCGGGATTACCAGAAGTTACCATGAATCTTCGTCTCCTCGTTCCTCCGGTTGGCTTTTCCCCAATGATCAATCGATCGGATCGAATTAATTTAATTACGTACTGGATGATAATTGCGGTATGATGATACACATCTACATTTAATTCTAATTAATTCTAAATAAACTTTCAGTATTTCAATTTTTCTTTCGTGTTTCTTTACATTTCTTACTTTACATGAGATACTCTCTTCTTTTAAATTTACAATGGTTTTTTAAATTAAACGAAGAAAAAGAAACGGTCCTTTGCAGTATGTTTCATGAGTTGCTGGTGAAATCTTTTCCATATGGGAGTTTGACGAATGATATAGTTTATAGTTAGTAAATGAATGTTAATTTTTCTTTCTTTTACTGGGTCTTTATATTTTTTGCTATATATGACAGCACTTCCTTTAAAAATTCATTTTCATTTCTTAAATTTGAAAAAAAAAAACAATACTTTGTAGTATGTACGAGTTCCATAATTATGTCACTAATTTCGGATGAAATTTTTTCCACGTACAAATTTTACGTATCAAATATTGTACTAACATCGTTTCTGTAATCTCAGAAGATCGACAATAATTATTTCACAAACCAATTTATTAAATTACTACTATTGTTCACTCTACGTTGCAGCACTTCTTTTAAAAATTTACGTTCGTTCCCTGAATTTAAAAGGAAAAAAAAAAACGATTCTTTGCACTACGTATTTTTTTCATGGGAAATTTTTTTCACGTGAAAATTTAATCATCAAATATTGTACTAACATCGTTTCTGTAATCTCAGAAGATCGACAATAATTATTTCACAAAATCCTCGAATTCGTCCTAATTTGATAGAGTATCATATAATTCGTTTCCAAGTGCAGTAATATTTCCCCCCAAAATTGAAAATCATCGATCTTCGTTATTCACCATTAACGCCAAACATTGGAGACTATGCCTAATCTCACTTCGATTGCACTCGATACGGGATCATAGAGATAGTCTAGCCGATCCCATAGTCTCGAGCGTGTATACCACGAGTTAGGTAACCGGTTGCGATCGAGTCCATTGCCAGTCTCGCGGGTATCGAGTTGATAAAACGCATCGAGATGCGACTCGATATTACGTTGCAGGCTCTGATGAAGCTCTGCTAGACCGTAAGGGCCTCGAAATTGCATGGCGGCCGATCAGTTTTCAGGGACACCACGCTAGTCGCATAAATTGCACCTCGAACATGATCGGTTTCCAACTATTCGATGCACTCCATTCATTGATTTTTAATTTAGATCGACTCTTGAGATTGCGAAGGTCGACGATTAAGAGTGATAAGAGAAATTGGAGCAAGGCGATAAATTGAGGGAATGTATCAATCTTCGAGATGCAGGAAGAGATGTGAATACATTTCAGATAATACGAAATAAATTTCACTTTTTGTTTGTATGTATTACTTTTCCGTAAATAAAGTGTCACAATTTATCCCAGAATAAAAATAGTCCCACACGACTCTAGATTTCGTTGATTTTCTAGTTAATTTCTGGCGGGAGAATGATAAATTTAGAGGAAATTTTGCTTTTCTTTACGTTCTTTTCAATAAACAAATTTTCACAATTTATCAATCGCACAAGACTCTCTAGCTTTCGTCGATTTTTCGTCCATAAACGAGATACAATTCAGCTGAAAAATTTTATTCAGAAAAACTACACAAAAGATTTATCTATTCAGCTGATAGAATAGAAACAATAGGATTAAAAATTCGCCTATCCGTTAAATTTTCCTAACAAAGAAAGAATACTTCTTGGTTCGAATCAACGATTATTGCGGATCAATTTAACATTGTCACGACGAACAATCTACTAACGAATGGATCTAAAAGCGAAGTAAAAGGAACGCGACGAACACCATTAACTGTTAATTTCTACGCGACCGATCAAACGAATTGAATTCGCTAACGGGCGGTGCGACCGGTTCTTCCCAGGTGCAGGCAAATTCTGCCCCGGTATCTTTCCTATCGTAGATAAACCAATAATTGCCTGGAAATTAATTCCACGCCGTCGCGTATCGATAGCTGGGAGGGAAAGAAAAGGGAAATCGTTGGGGATGGAAGGAAGGATGGAATAAAGGAGAGGAAAACGCGGAACACGGTTCGTGTTTGCTCGTTCGTTCGTGGGGAGAGGCGAAACGAAGGCAATTTGCCAGTTCGCGTGGAACATCGACGTCGCGAGAGACGTCGACCGTCGGAATCGAAGAAAAAAGAGCGCTGCACGCGCTCGTGCAAAAAGGACAGCGACCTGAAGTTTTACTCGCTGATTAATTGGCACTCGTTTTCGAGAATACAATTAGAGAGTTCTGTGTTCGTCGATGTTCCTTCTGGATAGAGAAGATCTCGGGAAGGAAAGACAGAGGGTACGGTTTCGTTAGAGTGTACAGTTGCTCTAGGAAATATTTGGACACTTGTAAAATTGCCATTGAACACTGTGCACGTAAAAATATTGGTAATATTTTAAATATTATATTTTAATATTTTTGTTTTTTAAATATTATGATCATGAATATTTTAATCTCTATATTCTAATATTTTTATATTCTATATATTACGATCATGATTATTTTAATCTTCATATTACTCAAGTATCACGGTGCAGGCAAAAATATTCAGAATATTTTAAATATTTATTCCAATATTTTTGTTTTTTAAATATTATGATCATGAATATTTTAATCTCTATATTCTAATATTTTTATATTCTATATATTACGATCATGATTATTTTAATCTTCATATTACTCAAGTATCACGGTGCAGGCAAAAATATTCAGAATATTTTAAATATTTATTCCAATATTTTTGTTTTTTAAATATTATGATCATGAATATTTTAATCTCTATATTCTAATATTTTTATATTCTATATATTACGATCATGATTATTTTAATCTTCATATTACTCAAGTATCACGGTGCAGGCAAAAATATTCAGAATATTTTAAATATTTATTCCAATATTTTTGTTTTTTAAATATTATGATCATGAATATTTTAATCTCTATATTCTAATATTTTTATATTCTATATATTACGATCATGATTATTTTAATCTTCATATTACTCAAGTATCACGGTGCAGGCAAAAATATTCAGAATATTTTAAATACAATATTTTAATATTTTAATATATTGAATATTATAAATATCTATGCTATTCACTTTTGCTAAATATCAGAATATTTGTGTAACATAATAATTGGACGTAATTTCGACCAATTTGTATTATAATATCGCGTACAAAAGTGCATTAAAGTAACAAGTATAATAAATGACATTTCATAACGAAAAAGCATTAACCCAATCCTTTTATAACTAACTGAAATTAATTAAACTAGAAAGGCAAGCTTATATAGTGTCCGAATATTAATGAGAGTAATTGTATAACTTAAAAGGTTTCATTTGACGTTCGGTTTCTTTGGAATTTCATTTGATAAATTATTTTGTTCGTTTGATTTATCGGACAAACCTATTTTTATTATACAATAAATAAAGAAGATTTAATTGTTCGAACTACTTCAAGTATAATATTATTTTATGTGTGATCACTGATGTTTCTTTTTCTACTGTAAAATTAAAATACAGGACTTGAGCCAGTCTGCCACTAAGCTACAGATTTGCGTCTGAAATTTTACATCAGTATTTTTAATGAGAATTTTCGTCGAGGTTGATTAAAAAATTCAAAAAATTTTCAATTACCTTTCGCTGAAATTTATTCAGCTTGGAATGATTTCACGAAAATTATTCCTCACAGAATTTATCGCATACCGAAGAATATTTTCAGCTAATAATTCGTCAAATCGAAATTTCATCGAGTAGAAACTTCCTCGAACATAACAAAAAATTTCTCAATCGGCAGAAAATTGTTTCTCGCATTCTTCCGTAAGGAGCCATTACAGACTCAACCGATGCAGAAAACAGCATCGGAGGAAATTTACACTGGATCGCAGCAATCGACAGGCGCGATAAAAGTAATTTAATCGATAATCAATGAAAAGGGGCGAATCGAAACGTGGAACTGATAGATCACTTTCTCGAAACTTCGCCTTCCTTAAATTTCTCGTACGTACCACCTCCAGAATAAATATCTGCGAATTCATCCGTGAATCTGATCGCGGAGCCATTTGCAACGAGCGTAGTAGCACGCGCAATGAAATCCATTTTTCGCGTACGAGATAATGGAATCGTAGCGGGAAATCGAATGTGAAATCTACTGGAGCTCGTTCATTTTTCGAATCAATCGACGTATCGAGAAAATAGACAAAATTTCCGCTAACTTTATCCAGAATTTTAGGAATTTCTCGAAATATTTTCCACGTAAAACATCGATACGCATATATAGGAGTCAATTATTTTTACGTGAAAGACTTGTGGCGACGTTTTATCGAAACATTCTATTCATTTTCCGGTGGAAAAGGGAATTTGTCAAAATGAAATTCTCTTTTCCAAGCGAAACGTGTATTAATTAGCACTCGTTAATGGAAATTATATTTCCAATTGAAAAGGTGATTGAAAAAAAAAAAGGTACGCGAATTACGAATAAAGGTTTGTTCTAATAATATTCCCCGCGAGAGTGCGGCACGTTTCATTTTATAACCAATCCAGCTTTTCCCCTGTAGAAGGGAGGAAAAATGTTTCGTCGTTCGAAACCTTCCATTCATCGGGGAAAATAAATTTGAACGAAATTCCCTGGAAATGCTATTTTGTTTTTAATGATGTACTCCCGCCTTTTCACGAAACTTCTCGTTTTCGTTCCCCATCGACGGAGAAATCCCGCCAGATTTTTGCAAAATGCACGCCAGGATAAACGAATTTCACTTCGGTTGGGGGTGAAATGACTCCGTTAACTTTTCTCGAACGAGAAAAACAAGGGTTTTCGCGAGTGTTGATTAACGATTTCGTCGGGCCTTGCGAAAATCGGGTCACCGGAGCAGAAACAGAATTCTCGCCTTTCTTGGACCGCATTTTCCCATCCGCGTGCTGGAATCCAATAATTCTTAATTGGATTAGAGCAATAACGTGTTATGGGATATCGTGAAGACCAGATGAGTTCTTTTCATTGCGGGGATCGACGGCATATTACTCCAACTCTTCTAGTAAGTGATGAAAAATCCTCAACGTGGAAACGTAAAAAGTTATGAAACCTCGCAAATACTTCGTATTTTCTCCCAAACAAATTCGTTTCTCTCTTGTTATTCGCAAATAACTGTTGCACGTTATCGAAAAATTATTTTTCACGATCAAATACATTTTGTAAGATGTACTGTATGATAAAGTTGAATTAGTACATATTTAAATCGATAAATAGCGACGGAAAGGTACTTTTAGTGAATAAGAATACTAGTTCATCAAATTGGCAATGAAGAAAATTAATTTTGGTATCAAAACTTTTCTAGATATATAAATTTTCTAATATTTCTAAATTATAATATCTCAAATTAGTACCTTACTTTTGAAACACTGTCTAACCATTGGTAATAACGAGAGAATACTCACTTTTAGTGAATAAAAATTCCAATATATCAAGCTTCTAATGTACAATATTAATTTTACTATCTGAAATTGTTACTTTAAAAAGAAACTGTCTGATTAAAAATTCAATATCGTTAAATAAATTCACTTACACCATACAATAGAAATAAATCGAAACTCTTCTTAATACCTTGTTCGACCAATTTCTCGCCTTAAAACAGAAGAACCGTTTCATTCGTCAAAATGTTTTCCAAGACATCCCGCGGAGTTCCGCGACTCCTTGAATTCCCCTGTTTCCGCGACTCTTTCATGTCACGTTGGAATAAAAATACTTTCCAACGAGTCGTTCCGTAAATCTTCTCGCAGTTCGTCCGGCCGACGAGCAGGATTCATAGCTCGAAACTTCCGGCGGAGTAATAATTCTGCATGCTGAGAGAAAGAGAGAGAGTGCCGAGTTTCAGTCCCAGTAGTAAAACCGTACATATCTCAGGCATGCCAGAGTCAGTGGAATAGGTCCGCGCTATGTCAGACGGCGCACGTCGGCCGAACCTACGCAAACGACGAATCTACCGATCATCCAGGCTCGATTTAATGACACTCGATTTCTGACACGCGCTGTCCACCAACGGAACACGCTCTGGAATTGTTTTTTCGGCGATTTAACGCCACCTGAAAAGTTCGCCGGAGCGTGTGATTTTGACGTAAATTAATCGCGACGTCACCACCGCGATTCGACGAGCAGCAGGCATATATTTTAATGGTGCGTATGAGAATCAAAGTGAAAATGATAGTCAATTAAAATTCTCGTCACTGGTTGTATTTTTCCTCTTGTATTTTTGTATTTGTCTCTTTTGTTTTGTTTTGTTTTTAGAGAGAGGAGGGATTCAATCGTGTTTTGAATTGATCGTCACGCGCGTGTGTTTCGGAATTTTTCAGATTCGATAAACGAGAGGAAAACATTCCGGTTCATTGATTTAACGGGTCCATTGAATTGATACGTTTCGAGGAAATTTCTGGGATATTGCGAGCTCGATGTTTTGTTCCGGTGTTGTTTCCATTTTCTGTTTTTCGTTTTAATTGGGTTTACTCGCGTACAATCGACGAGGAAGGAGAAGGAGGGGCTTTACTGATCAATTAAAATCTGATGTTTGGTCAAGGGGGTGATTTTATTGACGTTAATTGTCAGGAATTTTAAATAGAGAGATGTGCTGCGAAAATTTGTGTTTATTCAATATTTAACAGATTGACAGAAGTGGCGAGTTTAATCGTAAAGGAAAAGAATCTATTTTATTCAGTTTCAATTAATCTCCCTGAGATAATCCAATGAAAAAATACATGAAAACGGGTTCGTGAACTAATTGCAAGCTTGTTTTCAAATTGCTAACTTTCCATCACAGTTTATCCACTTTCAAGAATACTTTTTATTAGTTGAATCTTTCATAAGTAAAAATTCAGAAATACAAAGTCACATAATTCAGAAGACTGAGATTGGTATCGATTTTGCTCTGCGTTGAACTAACATTAAGAGAAATATTGTTATCTTCACGTTTCATATTTGCAATGAAACATTTACGGCCTTTTTGTTACATGACAAAGCTCTAGTTAACCCTTTCGTTACTATTGGCGCCTATAGGCGTTTTGAAAATTTACTCTCGCTATACTGTTGGAGCCACTTGATGCACTTCCACCTTAGTTTAATAAGCCGAATTTCAGAAGGATACTGTCAAAATAACAAATTTTGCAGGCGTGATTAAAAATTTACCGTCGGTCATGCACAAAAATTGCCGTAGCGAAAGTGTTAAATCGTGAAAACACGAGGACCAAAGACGCAGGAAACTCGATCTAGAAACGCTGTTTTTTCAAATTTAAATATCTCCAACATTTTTATAGCTCACTTCTTATTTCCCTCGAATTTTTCCTAAAGACAAAGCGCACTTACGTTGTTCGAAGCGCTAATGCTCTAGAGGCGCGAAATCCAGAGATATCGCGTTTAAACTGCACGAGATTAATTAACGGCGCGTAAACGAGCGGTCACGTATTTACGGAGCCCGCGTCCAATCCCAGCCAGCACGTATCCTCCATTGATCCGTCCTTCTGGCATCGCCGCTAATGCACCGCGACGAATAATCCTAAGCAGAAACGCGGCTGCCCAGTAATCAAGATAATTAGCGGCGCTCGAACGCGGATCGTGGGAAAGAGAGAGAGCAAAACGCGCGTACTCGCGCGAGTTTAATCCCGCGTCCATGTCCGCTCGTTGCTTGGTTATCCTGTTTACTCGTTACTCATATAACCGACCGGCAACTCGTTCGTTCTTTCCGCCCCTGTTTTAATCCTGTCGCTGTTTAGTCCGTACGTCGTATGGACAGGATAAACGGTAACTTAACTGCTTAGTCCGCGCGATATTTAGTTAAGCTGTAATGCAAGGAGTAATTCAATGGTAAAATATATATTTTTTTCCTTGTAGTAGATATAGTAGAAATTTGTTTTCTCATTTAGTATTTACCTACATATGGTAAATATGGTAAAATATATTTTTTTATTATAAACATGACTGTATTAAGTTAATAAATATTTTTTTAACATATTTTATTTTTGTTGTCATGTAAGGAGTAATTATTAAAATATGTCAATAGTAAAATATATTTTCCTTTATGGTAAACATAGTAAAAAAATTTTTTTTGTCTTAGCACTTATAAAAAATATAGTGAAATATATTTCTTTTATTATAAATGTGACTGAATTAAGTTATCAAATATTTTTTCACCATATTTTCTTATTATTGTTACTATTCAAGGTGTAGTTATTTAAATATTTAAATAGTTAGCGTAGAAATATATATAAAACGTATGTATTTCTTCCTTTTTTCATTTTAAAGCTGACTAAATTAAGTTATTAAAAGAGTGCACCATTTCTTTACCATATTTCGCTGTTATTGTTATCAAACAAGGTGTAGTTATTAAAATATTTCAATAGATAATATAGAAATACATGTAAACTATATTTTTTTTTCAATTTTTGAATACAAATGTGATTAAATTAAGTCGTTAAAAAAATTGTACATTTTTTTACCATATTTCTTTATTATTGTTATAACGTGGACTGTACTCGTTTAAATATTTCAATGTAAAATACATTTTATTTCCTTGTTTTTATTAAGAATGTGACTAAATTCAGACTAAACAATGGTGTAACATTTGTTGACCATACTTCGTTATTTATTTAGGGAAGAGCAAAAAGATTAATGGTAGATTTGACACGTGTAGTTGTTTCTTCGGTGCTGTACTTGTTGTGCGGTGTGTTCTGTGTAGTTTGTTGATTTTGGTAATGGATTGAACATCGTTGCTGTACTAGGGCGTTTAACCCTTTAGCTACGGCACGTTGTAACAGAAAAGTACCTACTGTGTGCGACACGATTTTTCCATAACAGTGGTTGATGTGTATCGTCAAAATTGAAAGAATACATGCACTTTATGCGTGAGAAATCCTCACTTGCAACAACGGAAATTTTCTGTGATAATTTAAACGGTAAAATATCAGAAACCTGAAAATCACAGGACTTATTTATCGATTAAAATACGTTAGAACGTTGAGAGTTAAAAAATCATATTGGAATATTTAATTTTCAATTTTCTATCATTCTTCAAAACCTCGATTTCAAATTTAAAACTTCAGACTTCTGCGTACTTAACCTTGCCTAATTTTCGAAAAAATCGATTGCGAACTGAAAATTTCAAACTCTTCAAATTTCCAAAAAAATCAGGAAATCTTTCTTCGATATAATCAATTTTTGACAAAATATCTTTCCCCAAATGTTGCATCGAAATTAACAGAGAAAACGAATACTAAAATTACAAAGACTGGAATAAGAAGACTTCCGAGTCGTTGCGCTGGCACGAAGAACTTTATCGAAAGTTTCATATCTGGCAAGTATCGTGCGCTCACGGTGAATCACGAAGCGCAGGAACGCGTTGATCAATCAATCGCCGGTTCGCAGTCACGATTCAACTCTCCTCCCATTATTAGCAGCAGTGAAACTTACGAATTAAAGGTGAATGAACGTGTGATGCGCGCTCGTTCATTCTGAATTCGAATTCCGCGGGCTCGGGTTTACGATTTTGCAACTCGATTTCCACACAAACGTAACGGTGCAACGTTCCCCGGCGAACGCGAGGCGACTATTAAAATACTGTAACAGTTTCATCGCGATCGATTCGCGCCGGTGAATAATTGATCGTGTGTTGCACTTTCACGTGGCAAGTGCAGTAACACGTCCACAACCTGTTTGCGTCACGCCGGATCCTTCTGTTCGCTTCCTGCTCTGATTATCGCCCGCTCAATGATCGATGCCCGCAATTTTCAACTTCGTTCGTTTCTCGCCCGCCACGTTTTCGATTCAACTTTTCCCTGTCTCGTTCGGGGTACAATTTAGTCGTCCGTTTGTGTCTCCAAAAGTGCACATTTAATACCCTTTCCAGACTAATCGTTCCATTTGTTGTCATTAGTCCGCGGATTTTTATGCATTTATGGGAAATTTGAAGGCAGAAAAATACACAGAGTGCTCGTAATAAGCAAAAATATATAAAGAAACCCAAAATACAGTACTCTAACTTCAATTCTTTTAATTATACTCGTGAAAGTATGAATTTGCATAAAAATCCGCAGTCTAGTTATCATGTACGTGCTAGTTTTACATTTATATGCTGCATTTCTGCCCCTAGACGTCATTTTTCACATCATTTTTCAGTAAAATAAACATTTTTATAAATGACCACACTGTTACATTTGGCGAACTTAAATGTTTAAAAATTACGTCGGTAGTAGTTTCCCCCGTTTTGAAGAATTTAATTAAATTGGGCTGAAAAGGATTAAAAGCATGTCCCATATGTACGGTTTCTTTTTTTTACCTAAAGATATTCTTGCATTTAATTTTAAAATTAAAATTTTAATTTTAAATCAAATAAAATGGAAATTAAAAATTTAACATTGCAACGAGAAATTGATAGCTCACAAGATTATAGAATTATAGATTTGCAAATTGTTTAACATAGAAACTTAGTTTTTCGATTAGCACGAAGCAAGTTTTCGTCCAGAAGAAAGTATAAGCTGAAAGTTGGGCGATTTAAATGCACAGCATTATTTCGGAACAAAAATTCAGGGGTTCGTGAAGCTTTTGCTAAAGCTTATTAAGCTTTTTTTCAAACACAATAACGTTGGAATTCTCGGAAATGTTTTTTTTTTTTTATTCCGTGAATGATTACGCTAAAAATGGTTTTCTTATTAAATCAACTTCTCTGGACTTTTTACCCCTTTTTGTGGGCCAACGTCGAAATTAAACAACCACTTCCAATTATAAATTAAATTTATCAACACTGAAATGAATATTTCTAAAAAATGTTTTAAATGCCTAAATTATTGTCTAAATTAAAAAAAATAACCTTCGTATTATGAAAAGAATTAAGTAGAATCATTATTTCTTCAATTTCAATTTTCATTAATTCAATCAATTGCGTATAACGAAGTGCTAAATTGTAGATTTTGCAGAAAAATTGTCTGCGAGGTTTTTCTCTGTGAAATGCCGTTAGAATTCCTTTGTACTCTTTCGGCCTTTCTACGTCTAAGTTTCCTCAAGACACGTTCATTAATTTTTACACGCGAGATATTTCCTCTGCTATCTAGAATTACAAGGAAAATGCTTTCCGCGGAAGTTTTTATGAAGAACAAGCTACGAGAAATATATTTTCACCGTGGAAGTTTCCGAGGGACACAGGCTTTGTTCCACTTCTTCTCCCTTTTTTTACGTTTCTCGCAAAAATATCGTGAATAATAAGTTATTTCGCTGACGTGCGAAATTTTACGTGTAATCAATTTTTTTAAATTAAGTAATTGAAATTTGTCGAGTAGATCGTCTGAAAATTGGCATTCGAATGCGAATGGCGCTCGTAACGTACCAGCAGAAAATGTGTTGCATACCTGTAGGTATGCGCGAATTAATTAAACGATACATTTAATGCGACGCTCTATTAATATTGCAATGTTAAAATCTATTGTGCATTCATAACCTGTAGAGCAGAGGAAATGTAAAATCAACAGACGTTTAACATAAATGTATAACAGGATGTTCCAAACATGTACGTAAAGTTCAATGAAGTTCAATTAAACCTGAGGATCGATAAGATATTAAATCTTCGAATGCAAACATTGAGTAATCTCCCGTGTTGCTGCATAATTAATAATTTTATCAATGTCAGTGTTATGACGAATGAAAATAACTCAAGAACTGTTTTTGTAGTTCGATTGGTACAGAATTCTATAATAACTAACACTATTTTTTGACCAGTCTTGACTTGATTTAGGAAAGAGTTGGCTGTTTTTGGTTTTACTGTCTATAAAATGACTTCGAACTTGGGTATTTCGTGCTCTTTAAATCGTTCACAGTGTCCATATTCACTTGTTTAAAACTTTGTGTCGCTTTCCATTTTGTAGGTCGATTTTCTTGTGCATAAGCTGGAAAATTTCACCCTGAAGAACCAAAACGTACCAAAAAAGAAAAATTGCCTGATACTTCTATTGGGGTCTCCTGCAAACCTGCAAAGTTTGGACAGTTTACTTCCAAAATATTTTCAGAGAACCTAAATTCCCTTATCAGACCAAGAAACTCCTCGAAAAATTCGAATACCGAAGTATCGTCGAATTATACAATATTTTGCAATTAAATATTGCAATTGTATATTTGAAGTACCAACGTTCTCTTGTCGAAGAAACTCCTTGAAAAATCGGAGTACCTGGAATTATTACCGAAATATTTTCAGAGTACCTAAATTCCCTTATCAGACGAAGAAACACCTCGAAAAAATTCGAATTATTTCCGAAGTATCATCGAATTATGCAGTATTTTGGGATCGAATCTAAGTATATTTCAAGTACCAGTGTTCCCTCGTCAAAGAAACTCTGGAATTATTTCCGAAATATTTTCGAACCCCAATCAAAGTTCTCTCGTCATACGACGAAACTCGTGAATGAAACCTCTCGTAACCGTCGAAATTTCTCCTCCACGCAGCAGAATTCCTCGAAATAGCCCCGAGCATCCGCCGCAGGTATCTCGAAGAGCAGCAGTCAGTCAGTCAGTTAACGTTCATCGAACGGCACTCGAGCCAATTCGTTCCCGCCGCGGGAAACCTTGACACGCTGCAATAAAAGCGCCTCCCTACTCCCGGTTTGCTGTCGCTGCTCGAACGTCGAAGCGTCTCTCGCGGAAACGACTGGTGGTCGTGTGGACGATATTCGTCGAGTTCCGGCGAACGGGGCCGATCGTGGCCATCGAGCCGCCTCGAACCGTTAGCCTCCGTTGACCAAATAGGCAGCCAGTTTGGCGCGTGACACGCACCGGTGTCGACGACGACGACGACGAGTCGCGGAGCTGCGCGATGCTGCCACGCCACTTCCGGCTGGCTCGATCCTGTTCGACCGCGCCGCGGAAATCATCGTGACGCTCGCTCGTGTTCGTGCTCGTGTCCGTTCAGCGTGCGCCGATGATGGGATTTATTATGGGCTGCGCGTGCTTCAAAGCTGCCGTCCTGACGCATCTGTTTCAAGGTTGGTGCTCGTGAGATTGTTTTTTTCTTCCTTTTTTTTTTTTATCTTTCGTTTGTTTAAGAAAGATAGCGAAATTTTCTGACGCGCGTCAAGTGAATTGTGTGCGAAGATGTGATCTGTTGTTCGTTCGTTTTAATTGAATTACCGTTCTATTGTGAATTTTGTGAAATTCAGAGTGTAATGGTTTCGACAGTTTTTTGTTTGAGACAGATTGGTCGGTGTTCCAGAGATTCTCTTACTTTTTAAACGTTCTAATTTTCTTGGGGTTTTTTGAAATGAGGATAGCGGAGTTTTGAGACGTAGGTGAAGTGTTCGAATTTAGAGTGAATTCTGTGTCAATTATTGTTCTGTTATAAAATTTTTGTTCGAGTTAGATTGTTTGGTGCACTAGAGATTCTCTTGTTTCTTGAAGATTGTCTTTTTTTGCGAAGATAGTGAAATTTTTAGACGTGTGAGAGGAGTGTTCACATTTCGAGTGAATTTCTACTGTTCGTTAATTTTCTTTGAATTACTGTTCTGTTGTCAATTCTTAATGTTCAAAGTATGATCACTTTGACACTTTTCTTTCTGACTAAGTTGAGAATTAATTTCGAATTTTAATTATACACTGATTAGCAAGAACAGAGTAATGTGTGACACTGACATGAAGTTGTACAAGTTTTGTGATAAATTACAATAATTAAATGATCATAAGAAGCGTTCGAATTTTTTGAATTCTCCTCGTAAGAAATGGATTCAACTGTTGTAACTTAATAATAATTAATAATTTGATAATGTAGGTACGCTGGAAAAGAATTTCAAATCGGGGTTGTCAATAAGACTTTCAAGCTTTATTTTTGCAACCGTGGAATTCGAGGAAAGGTGCGTGAACCGAGTCGAATGTTTCATACATGCGAGATAAGGGCGTGTTTGGTAAGTTTGAGAGTGAAAGAGAGGGAAAGTGAGGATTCGAAGTCTAGGTCATTGTAGGAACCTGTTGACTTTCGTCTATAAAGGATCAGTATTGCTTTTAAAGTGCAGAAATTCGGGAATACACGTTCCCATTATTTCCAATAATTTATTATTACTCGAATAATCAATAGACATAATTTCACGTGAACTGAAGTACATTAAATGTGACAAAATAATCGTGTATTGAAATTCTGCGTATTTTCCCAAGTAATATTTTACAATTTCGAGAAAGTTTCAAATGAAATTTTCCACGTTATTCGAATTCGTAGAATATGCAGGTAAATTACTGCAAACACGAAAAGTGTAACATTCTATAATTTCGATGAATTCCAGATGTATCAGGTTTTAACATGAAAATTCCTGCGTTATTAAAATTTATAATATACAGATAAATTGCTGGAAAGGTACTTAAATTAATTTATCAACCGTTGATTAGCTTTATCGAGGGAAGTCACGAAAGACGTAATATTTCACAGATAATATTAATACGATAATTGCATCGATATCTTAAGTGGAACCGGAAGTGGCTCTTTTTAGAATTCATAACAGAAAGTATGCCCAAGAGTGTCTAAATGCGTTCCTCGCATGGAAAAGGTGGTCCTAAACGAATTTAAAATCCTTCCAGCAGAAATAGTCGAACCATGGCTAACACTTTGATTTCTTTATCGAATATATGATAATTTTAAGCCTCAATTTACATGCCGGTATAATCAATAATCAGGGAATCAATTTCCATACAATCGATATTCCTGATAATCTGTACATATTTGGATAGTCTGTGTCTGGGTTATTTGCATCCTCTTATAATTCAGTGGCTCGAGAAAATTCGATCACGAAAATTCTCACGACCGTTTGCTTTCAACGAAATTTCATAATTATGAAAATTTTCTGGAAATATTCTAATTAAATAAAAATTCGTTCCAACGTTCGTTCTTTTCGTCTTCGTTGAAACTTGTGAAAATTCTAATTTCATCGTGAAACCAACGTTCTCGTTCTTTTCAACTTCCTTGAAACTTTTCATCTTAGAAACGATATTTGTAAGTTGATCGTGAATGATTATTTCGCCTGACGTTAACACTTACAAGTGGAAATAATTGTTAGTTATTTCATAACAGAGCAATAAAACGCTTTATCGTTAGATACTCTATCTTCGTGAAAAAGAAATTTAGCAGAAATATGCGATTATAATAATCCTCAGATATAAATTCTACGGTTGAACAAAAATTCTAGATAAACTTACGCGATCGTTCTTTCCACATAACTTTCGCAAACCTAGATAAACTTCTTGATAATCGTTGTATACTTTTTTTCGGCCCTCGGTACAACTTCTGTAACTAACACATTTCTTCCAAGCCGAGTCGTTACTTTAACTACAATGTCCATACTGTTAACTAAGTGGTCGTATCTTGCCGTCAGTCCTGCTATAAAACTGGTAGTGAATAATTAAAGGGTAAAATTCCACGCTTGTAACGTCGGTATATTCAATTTCTACAGTCACGAAGAAACTTGACTTCTTAAGTATCTTCTTCTTATATCACGTATCTCGAAGAACGAAACAATTGTAGGTGTACAAAAACAGAAATCCTTCGAACTTTTCTCCGTTCTACGTTCACGAAAAACAGACTCGGTACTCGATATCTTTTAATTCTACGCTGTGTACGCTAATTAAAATTCGTATCTGCGAAGAAATCTGGCTCTTAAGGGGCTGTTCCCATTTGGAAGCACGAATACTAGGCAGATCTTGTGATTCTCTTTTTTTTTTTTCAATAGAAGAAAGTAACATGTAGGCTTGTGTTTAGGATACATTCGTTGATATAATAATGAATTTTTAAGGTAAATTATGCGCCAAATAAAATTCTCCGTGCTTAATGATGACTATAATTGCTATTTTTAGTATTTTTATAATTAGGAAGGTTGTCACTGTTACCAGAATTAGGATTATTAAAGAAACCCTGTGCGGAAGAAACTGGCGACTTCTCAAAGAGCGAACTTCGATTTTTGACTAATTTTTCTGCGTTAAGCGGCTGAAGACAAACTTTCGATTGATCGTTGTAATTGTAGTTCCTACTATAGAAAATTTCATTACTAATCGTGTTAAAAAACGGGAACCGCTGGACTTTCGAGAAGCAGAACAGTTAATGGACATGTGGTTAATGTCTAAAGCGAGCGCAGACACTCGAGATCGTTAAGAAAATGAGGAAATTCCGAAGGGGTAGAGAAAAACTAGGTCAACGGACGTTTTTGGCGCAAAACAGAGCGTCATTCTTGTTGTCATCGTCAACGACAACGCGATAGTGTCGATCTCGAGACAGTTCTTTATAAAGAACCGTCGTCGACATAAATATTCATCTCTTTTCTACATACTTTTCACCCCCGATCGCTAAAATCGATCGATTAGCATTTGAGATATCACGAGCGCCAGTTTGCATAACGCGGTTTTCTCGAAACTTTGAAAATTTTCAAAGATCTGCGTCAGGCAGGCGTGGTCTTGACTCGTTCAAACCCTCGCTAGCTTTTACGCTTCACAGACGCATTCTCCTTAGCCAATTTCTGTGTTATTGTTTCCAAGGAACGAAGCAATTCCGAGAAATTTGAATACAAACAGGGAATGAGGTTGGACGATTCACCTTCGCACAAGACCGCAACAATTCCACGAAACGCCTCGTGTTTACACGTTGATCGCGATTTTCACACACGACAGATAGTGTATAATCACTTGGAACGTATCACGCGAGGTTATCGCGAGCGTAAACACGCGGAGGAGAAAAAACACTCACGCGTCAAAGCGCTCGTGACAACGTGAATTGGCTAATAACAAGGGACCACCACCGACGGGAAATTTCGAGCTCGGGAGAACCTGTGCGGTGTATACCTATTCGAATCGGATACCGGACGATTTTCGGGGTGAAAACTATCAGGGCTCGAAATAACGGGGCGGGTTTCCGAGCGCTGTCACCGACAGAAGGCGCGCGATTTTATTCGATCACCAAGTCTGCTGCACTTTTTGCCGAATATTCCGAATGAAATTTTGATTATTGAATATATTTCTTTCGTCTGGTTTTCACCGATAAGAAAAATTCGCTTTTCGGCGCGGAGAATCGAAAAGGTCGACCATGAGGAAATACATGACGACGTGGGTAACTTAATTTGCGAAGCAAGGTGATCGATTGGGGAGATAGAAAACACCTGGGTTGCGTAAGTGTAATTGTACGCGTGACTGTTGGAAATTTTAGAGATGAAATGTGCAGGGAGGAAGGTTATCGACGGAGTGAAAGATGAATTTAATTGGTAAAGGAGTGATTGATAAGGGGAATGAAAGGTTAGGTGTCAAACGTGGGTTTTCGTTGTATTTTATGCTACTTCGACGTTTTTTATTTTGTGCACGAGTGTGATTAATTCTAGTGGAAGTTACTGCACAAAAATTATATTCACAAGGAGAGAGTTTGTCGCTTGGAAAAATTTCGTCTAATTTTCCGTTTTGATATGCCTAAGTTCAAAAATTTTCACCTTTCGTGCCACGAGAAAATTGCAAGGTCTGGCCGAAACCGTGAAAGAAGGTAGAAAATCGCCCTAAAACATCGATTACATTGAATTCTCGACACTTCGATCTTAATCGAATCGGAAATATTCGACGAGCAAATATTGCTCCTTTGCATTGTTCATTATCAATTTACTAGTTTAAACCAAATCTTTATAGGATCCGCAAATATATTTTCGTCTAACCACTAAATCAAACACTAACATTTCTGTTCAAACAAACGTCACACGTTTACACACCTAACTACATTCCAGCAAAATAGTCAGATTTATGCATCGCTAATTTACCATATTTGCATGCTGTAATGTCACATTTTCTGATTAACCGGTCACGTGATAACAACTGTTTCGTCGAATCCGGTTCACGCGTCGCGATCCGTAGTGTCCACGAGCGAAATCAGATTTATGAAACGATACGATACGAAATAACGTTATAGAAAAATCCTCGTCCGGTGCGCAGCAACCTCTTACACCGCCGAAGAGACAGAATAAAAGCAACGCGAGGTTGAAACGTGTCGAATATGAGCTTTTAAGCTAACCGAGCAATCTTCTAAATAAAATCTCAATCGAAGTGAGTGCTTGTGGAAGCTACCGTAACACTTTACCGACACTGAAAAGGAAACTTACGTTTCGACTTGGAATAAATCATCTTGTGGATACACACAGGGCGGGGCATTTAAAACGGGTCACCTGAATAACTCGCTTGTTTTTGACGATAGAAAAAGAATGCGTCGGATCAAACTTGCTTGGTTTCGAGGGGCGCGTGATCTGACGTGGATCATTTTTTTTTGTAGGCGGAAGCTTGGAGGAGATATGACGGTCAACTCGGTTTTTTTAAGGGGAATGATTTGGTTTTTTATTTGCATTTCGATAGAGCGTTTCAAGACGAATACAATGATCTAATGAAATTCACTCAGGGTTAACTACAATGGAGAATAAATTGCTTGAAGACACTCTTCGAACACTTCGGCGATTTGCAGATTAAGGCCTCTGCCTGTCCACTTTTCTCAACCACCGTGGATTGTCTACTGACTATTTGATAGTGCATGGTATGACAGTCGAAGTGTTCGAAGAGTGTGTTTAATCATTTTAAACATTGACACTGTTTTCTGTGTAGACTATTTCTTTACAGAAACTGACATTACCGCCGTTTATCAACGTAAAGTGCGAGCGGAAGCAACAGTTTGTAAAGAATCTTTAAATTCTATTTTTTCGAAATTGGAACTATGTGCTGGACGCTGTATTTTCTAAATTTATCGTATATGACATTCTCATATCTTAGTTTTAATTGCGCCATTTTTTCCTTTTCCTTTTTTCAACACTTTCGGTAGTCTCTCTCTTCTAAGCTGTGTGGCTGTTTTAAGGTATAAAAGAAAAAGAATTATAAGTGTATTAGTTTTTCATACAGAATTACCTGCTGCGCTATTGTACCACCCTGTATACAGAGTTCAGTTTCCATTTTCTTCGTCCATGAATTCTCCCCATAATCCTTCAGAAGGAACGATATCGTGGTTTGACCATAAAAATCAACGAACGATATTTTACTTCCGGAAGGTTAGGTTTCCAGCTCGATCTCATTGTCGTTTTCAATTATATCGCGATCTCTCGCTGATCGAGAAACGGTAATTAATGGCCCGGTGGGAATTAATTTCTACAGTTTATTTGAAAAGTTGTACGGTTGAACATTATTTTACGAGGGCAATTTAAATTTTAAAGCAAGCACACACCCTTCTCTGGATCAGACTACGGCCCTCGTAAAAGTTTCTCGCGCGTTCTACTCTGCTTCTCTCTCTCTCTCTCTCTCGACGAAGCTGCAAGTTCATTTCCTCGCGAGCCAAGAGGATCGATATTGCAACATATCAATTCCACGAGTGCTCCTGAATGTTCCCCGGTTGAAATAACAACACTCTACGGAATCCGTTTTCGAAACTTACACTTCCTGTAGAATTTTCGCGTTTAATAACGATCATACTGGTTATAATACGATTTCGCCGCGTGCAATTATGTGATGTGTTGGGTTTATTGGAAGAGTTTGTTCTTCTGTGGATCTTAAAATTGTTTGAAATTTTCTGTTTTAAGTATTTGTTGGGCTGTGGTCTAAAGTACAAAATAACTACAGTGTAGTTATATAGTATTTATGTAATACTTATTGAATAGAGTTTAGGAAGCAATAAGATACTTATCAAGTGAATTGAATAAAACGAAAAATCTGAAATTGTAGAATTGAATTTTCTAAGCAGAATGAAAACGTTGGGTTAGTGCTGACTGAAGAGAAATGTGCAACAATTTTCCAAGATCCAAACCTAAACGAAATTGTAGAATTGAATTTTCTAAAGAGAATGAAAATTATAGCGTTGGGTTTCTAAGACCTAAGCCTAAACGTGCAAAAGAATGATCTCATCTTGCAAGAATTTTCTAAATTTTCAGTAATAAACAAATTGAAAAATATATCCTTCATATAAAGGAAGTAAACTCAGTCGAAACTGGTGCAAAATTGACTAGCCAATTCCACCGAAGAATTCCAGTTAATCAAGCTGAGATATTCAATTACCACAGAAGCAAAGAAAAACCGTATGGAAGTTAAAGGGATGATCGACGACGGCAAAAGGAACGTTGATAAGTCAAAAATCTAAAACAACTGAATCTATCACTTATTTTGTGATGCATCGATCTTTCCGTAGAAAAGATTTACATCATAAGAGCAAGTATTTTGTGAAATATTTGATCACCTAATGAAGAAATATTTTTGAATACACCCAAAGGGAAATTTCTAAATATTTCGAAACTACAAAAATATACGACTTAGGCCAGTTTATAGAATATTTAGACACTTCGCCGAGCGATTAGGTCACTTGAATAAGTAACACGCCACTTACTTTGAGCGGGGTTGAAGTTTGCTCTCCTGGACGGAGATTCCTCGGAGCCGTTTTTCGGCCAACAAAGGGGAAAAAACGAGGAGAACGGAGGCACGATATCTCTGAGACCTTGCCGGAGCCGGCACTCCTCTCTTCGTCGTCGCGCTCCACTCAGCTGGCATAAATTAACGCGCAACTCTAATTACCTACTTCGTGACCGGCCACGTTGAGTGGACGACGAAGAACTTGCCTGTCGTGGCCAGTGTTGTTTTTCCAGCCGTTGTTTGCGCGTTTCCAGCGCGAGACGGCACGCAACATCGACTTTCCAAACTGGCCGATAAAGCTAGGTGTCCATTTCAGTGCAAAACTATCGCGAATTTCTCTCGAGAGTATTTCTCGAGACTGCGTCTGAGAGCGACTGTCCGAGAGCAGCTCTCAACTGTTTGAGAGTTGATTTGTTGCGACTTACTCGCGAATAGATAAACAGTCATATTGCTATCGGACAGTTGTTTTCCAAACACGAAGCAGTTTTGTACTCTTGAGAAAACTCTCGCGCGAGTGGCAAATGTCGGGGAAAAAAGATTGGTTGAGAAATGAAATTACCGATTTAATCGCTCTTTATGAAAAAATGTCTTGGAATATCGTAACAGAGACGAAAAGGCAAAGTATTGGAAGAAATCTCTTCTTAACTTTGTATTTTTTGGCGATTATCGATCCAATTGTTTTTGCACTTGCACCAATTGAAATTGCTGTGCATCTTCAACATGAAGTTCCCTTGTAAGTGCCAAACATGCGTCTAATTCTTCTCTACGCTGAATCCATGGCTTCATCCACCAACTATGCTTTTTACGTTGCTTTCCCCTTTTTTTATAATATTGTACGCAACAATAGGGGCACAAAGTTTTTCCCCATCCATAGTCACTATCTCACATCACGCTTATTGCAAAACGAACACAGTTCCGAGAGTTCTGTCTGATAGTAAGCCCTCGGCGAGAATTCTATTGCCTATCTGAAACTTAGGGTGTGTCCATCTGAGAGATTTTCACGATAGCTGCTCTCGAGAGTACTCTCAAATCGTATCTCCAGCTCTCCGTATTGTATACACTGATAAACTTCACTCTCGAGAACAACTCGCGATAGTTTCACTCTCAAATAGACAGGTACCCTAAAAATTCTCGAAGCTGTTCTCAAATAGGTACACAATTTGAGCGTACTCTCGAGAGTAACTATCGTAAGAAACTCAAATAGACACCTGACCTGTGCTGGATTCCATCGTGAAATCTGATGAGAACGATGAGTCGTTGAAAGAACGTCACGCAGTTCGGACCACGTGAAACAGGTGCTTGTGTTACGTGGCGCGTATCGCGTCAATTGTTCCCTTTGTTGATTCTGGGGTGAGATTAATGGAAAGGTTTGTGACAACTAAATTGGAAGTTTGGAGGTCTGTGATACACTGTAGGATGAAGGTTTATCGTGCTGTACTTAAGATAAGTTGACAGTCAATATCGAGTGTCCTTTTATTTTGGTATCATTTAAGGTTAAACCCTTTCGCCTTATAAAGAGCGATGGTGTGATGAAAATAGCTATATCAGTAATAAACATTAATTTTACTTCTAACTTTAGGTTTCATTTATCAGACTGAAGATTATGAAATGCAAATAATGTGTAACACGGTAGGTTTCCTTAACAGACAGATGTTTCTTGGCATTCTTAAAAAAACATCGTCACATTTGGAGAAGTTTCAGGAATTTGTTCATTTCTGATTAATAGAAGTGCTATATTTTACGAATATTAAATAAAGTTATTATGTATGAACTGGAGTGTCTCGTACCTTATTAATCTCGACAAAAAGTTCACCGAACTAACACAGAATTAGTATTCTTCACAATGAAACCTTCGAATATTTTCCTGCTTTTCATGGAAAAGATAAGATATCGTAAACTCTCGGTATTACTTCTTCTTCTTCTTTGCCGGGTCAAATCAAATATTCGAAACTCATTCAACTTCTTCTGTTTGCTCGTAGTCCCTTCGATTTTCCAGGAAATGAATTTCCCGAAGTGTGTTCAGTAATTCTTCGGTTGTATAATTCTCTTCTCCATTAACAGTACACGGGGATAGTACCGCGTGTTTATCTTGGCTACTTGTCTTAATGTTTAACTTCTCGTCTCATCTGCAGCCGGTTCACGGGCATATTCACGCGTACCTCTTACGGGGAGGATCATTATTCAAGCGACGCGGTCACACCTAATTTGCTTACAAAGAAAAGCATAGGCTAGACTAATCCATGGTTACTTATCATGCACGACACGCCAACTACGCTCGAACGCGCGCACACAGTGTCCGCCTACCTCGCGAGAGAAAAAGTGCCCCTTGGCACGCAACGCTGAAGAAATTTCAGAGAATTTACCAAATAAAAATCAGACCTTTTTTCTGCAATTTTTTAATATTATTCAGGGTGCATTAATGGAAATTGCGAAAAATTTGAATGGGGGTCAAATTATATTTATGAGGAGAAATAAACGAAGTTAGGGTGGTATTTAGGGTAGAATCTTTTTGAATTTTCTGATTTAATTAGACCTCTCTGCAGGATGAAAATCATACTTTATTTGTGCAATTTTAATATTGTTTAAGATACATTAATGGGAATCTTGAAAAATTCGATGGGTTTTACATTTGTTTGTGGGGAAAACTAAATGAAATTTGGGCGGTATTTAGCGTAGAATCTTTTTGAATTTAATTGGACTTCTTTGCACTTCTTTTATATGGCAAATAGTTCTTTATTTGTCTAACATTAATATTATTTAGGATGCGTTAATGTAAATTGCGAAAAATTTGAGTGGATGTCAAATTATATTTATGAGGAGAAATGAACGAAATTAGGGTGGTATTTAGCGTAGGATCGTTTTAAATTCCCGATTAAATTGGACTTTTTTCCACTTTTTAGAATGCAAGCATTATTGAGTTTTAATAATATTTCAGTTACGTTGCTGAATAAATTTTAGTTTTGAAATTGTGATTTAATAATTCATACGAATTTGTAATATATTCTACTCAGAAATGGAACATTTATATTCTCTGCAAATACTAGTAAAATATCCTGTCCGAAGTTGCAATTTACTGCGTCCTCTATTTAAATAAAAATGCCAGTTTGAAATTCAACATGAAATTTATCTCTGTATTCGTATTTCGCTTAAAAAGGAAAAATATATGGAAATTATAATTTATAACATTTAACTCATAAGAAAATAATAGATACGTTGAATTTGTTTTTTTTTTTCTTCAAGATCCAACTATTTATTTCGCCACATATACGTAGTATACGTATATCTCACAGTAAAAGCTCTTCCTATGACTAAAACTGTTCAAAGCCGTTCGAGGCTTTTACCTGAAAAATTTCCCACTTTTTCCGTGAAAATCGAGAAAAAACCCGCGCTCGATCGAATATTTCTGGACGAATAATAGCCGTGAACAATGCGTCAGGACGAAAGGTGCTTTCACACTGTTCGCTCTGGCCTGTCGTGTGCTTTCGTATGCGTTCATGGTGCATTCAGTTGCACGACGACAGCATGACCAATGGATTTTGCTCGCACGAAACGGACGAAAATAAAGGTATCGTACGGTCGGTGTATCGAACCGGCTGTTTTAAAAGGGGAGATCGATGCTTTTCTAAGTTTACAGCTGCTGCTTGAACGAATAGTTTCGGTGGTTATTAGCTGCTACATTAATTTTTAAAAAAATTTTAAATACAAAGTATGTTACATTTTTAAATATTTCTTGCAACGTAATCGAAACAATGCTGAAACACAATAATTCTTGCACTCGGTATTCAGAACTGTGTCATAAAAAATGGGGATTAAATCGAATAGTTGCTGTGATTATTAGTTTCAAGAGTAATTAAAAAGAAAATTTTAGATATGAAGTATATTACATTTAAAATGTTTTTTGTAATATATCTGAAACAATATTAAAACAATAATTTCTGTACTCAGTATACTGAGAATTATTTGTCATATAAAGAATGTGTAAAGGAGTCATATCTTTGTTAAATTACACAAATCAATTTAAATTACAAAATTTAAAAAGATTCTACGCTAAATACCACTAAAATTTCATTTATTTTTCCTCGTAAAAGACAAAGTAGTGCAGTTCGAATAGAGAAATTGAACGAGTTACGCAAAATATATACAACACTATTTTATTTCCGTGGCATTTTACCAATTTGAATTTTTCGAACAGTTTAGAATTTAACAGTCTAATAAATTTTTTGATGGAATTATTGTTGAAGGATGATACTCTGTACAACGAGAAGACATTAATATATTTTCATAATTTATGGCTAATTGTAAGCACTGAATTTCTCGGAAGGGTAATAAATTCGCAAATGAACATTTATGTGAGCACTTAGTAATTTATCGTCGAACTTGCTAATTAATCTAATCAGGGATATTAACGAAGTAACGTGATTATTCACTTTCACACCTCGGTGAAGATCTTCTACATATAAGGATATAGGAAACTAGAATTATAAATAGAAAATTAATGTTATAATTAGTGTTGTAAAATAGAAGATATGCAACGACTGAAGAGTGTGCATGTACGTCTGTTTGTACAAACTTCGCTAATTTTATTCAATTAATCTTGCTAACAAAAAATTTGTTTCCAAATTTTCTTTTCAATAACTCCCCATTATTTTAAGAATTTTATTTGAAATGCACTTCAAAAGACATTTGGTTGATCAATTTAACCAATTTTTTTGACTAATTATGTTGAAAATAGCATTAAGGGCCATATATGTATACGTGTACCTATTGCTAAAATATAATACATATTTAAACTGGCAATTTAAAAATTACTTCATTCATACCTGTGAATAAAATTGATGTCGAGTTATACAAAGGAGTCCAGAAGGTTAAGAGGTGCTAAAAACAGCCCCCAAGCCAGCAAATTGGCTCACCGAAATTTATTCTGATTGCTAATAAAAACAAAAAAAAAAAAAAACTAAACCTAGGAGAAGAAAGAAAAGACTTAGTTTCTCATTGATTGATGTCAAACGAGTCCAAACGAGGCTGTAGGGGGAGATGAAACCAGCCGTATCCTCCAAGTAACACGGCCCAATTCGATCAGCTCGCGGATCCGGTTGGAACAAAAGGAAAGCACAAAGGTCGAAACAATTATCACGTTGAAATCGTGTAACTCGGTCGCGTTTCCCTTCGTCGAAACAGAAGGCGAACTGTGTATGCCGCCTGCTGCACTCGTTACTCGTTTGGGGCCGCGACAAAGACTGTGTCTTGTCCGTTGCATCGAACGGCCTCGCCCGCTCATTAATGGAATATTCGCGGCCGATAATTAATTCCACCGGTGGATCTCGTCGATAACAATGGCCGCCGGATAAAGTCTGCGCCGCGCTAATTAAAATTTTTTAAAGAGGACATCGACATCACACGCGCCGCTCCTCAAATACAACACAGTGTTTAGGCTGGTGTATCTGTCCTTCCGTGTTTCCAGCCGCTCCCTAGAGCCGAACCGAACGAGAAAAATCGAACACACGCGATCGACCTCGTATCTCGCGAGCTGAAGTGCTCGAGAATTATTAGCGTGCGTCACGAGCAGAGGGATGAAGGGGGTGGGAATATATTAGTGGGTGAACGCGATGCGGGACGACCTACCGATTTTCTGCTAATTCGTTCAATTACGGAGCTCACGGTTTAAGTGGATCCTTTTAATTGCCTCGGTTTATTTAAGATGAACTTTTCGGCGGTTCTTAGGGGTTTACCTCTTCAGGGATGATTTTTCTGAAGCTAGAAAAAATTAACTGATTTTTTGTGTGGTTTTATTTTATTTATTTTAAATCGATAGCTGTTAAACTGCTTTTTTTTTGTTGGGAGATTATGTAGTGAGGGTTTATTCAGGATGAACGTGTTTCTGTGATTCTTGGGAGTTAATCTTTTCAGGGAT
This sequence comes from Habropoda laboriosa, assembly GCF_001263275.1. NCBI lineage: Eukaryota > Metazoa > Arthropoda > Insecta > Hymenoptera > Apidae > Habropoda > Habropoda laboriosa. The sequence goes on along the minus strand of NW_017100288.1, from coordinate 2,802,065 downwards.
GATTTTTTAAAGATAGAAAACATTAGCTGATTTTTTATCTAGTTATATTTTATTCGTTTTAAATTCATGGTAATTAAACTGTTTTTCTTGTTAGGAGAGTATTAATGAATATTAGTTGTTCACTATATTTCCACTAATTTTGTTATTCACTGTAATTTTACTAATTTAGTTATTCGCTACAATTTCAGATTTTTACTATCAAAAATGTTAGAATTTTAAGTAAAACTCAGTGTTTCTGAAGAGGTCACGTTTAAATTCCAACTTTTTCTCTGTTTATTAAGTAAATTGGTGTCGAAGTTGTGGTAGGTTTAACCCTTTTACGATGTAATACAAGAGAGAGCAAATTATCAGGTGTGGAATTTTATTATGTACTTTATGTTTAAAATCATATCACACGCAACGCGATTGTTCAAATTTATTACAAGTTAACAACGAAACCTTCGTATCTTTATTATTATCTAACATCGAAAATTGTAATACTTTAAAGGGTTAACAATCTGCATATTGCTTAAAATGTTACTTCCATATTTTTTATGATTCCATTACGTTGTGAAAGGGTTAGAATTACGTCAATTTTTCAAGTGAAAAGTTTCAAAATTATTACAATAGCATGAAAATTTACGATAATTTTGATCTGTGTTCTATTAGGTCATGCAATATAACGTGTCAAATTTTTAATCATTTGCAAATTGATCACTCAAGAGTTCTCGAGCTTTCCGAGTTTCTTTTAGTGTCAAATAAAAATTTATACAATTCAGAGTAAATTATTGTTAGAGAATCTAAGAAACGAAAAAATGATTTTCGTTCATCCCAGAAAAAATCTGATATTTCCTATTACACAACCTAGTATTATCCCCGATTTTAACGAATAAATAATTAACAGAGCTATCTACACTTCGGTATTCCAAAAACTTCCCTTTGATATCGAAAACATTTTTCATTTTCATATTATTGAGAAGGTAACTGTAAATTTAACAACAACAATATCTAGCCTACACTTAGGCAAAAACAATGTTTTGAAACAGGCGTCCTCGACCCTTCGCCAGAGTAGTTTCAGTCGTATACGAGAAGTCGTACAGAAAAGACGATAAACTAAACAGCAAGCAACCACGTGTAAGCTTATTTCAAGTAGAATAACTTTAGGCTGCTATTTATTGGGATAATATTTTAACAAATATTTTTATCAGTATTTTAAACAAACGGTCAGTCCCTAAAAACAAATTAACACCGACTAAATAAACAGAGCTGTACTGACAAAATGCGATTTAATATTGACAATTAATTATTGACACCGACCAAAATATTCATTTTTACTGACTATTTATTTAAAAAGATGCGATTTAATATTAACAATTAATTATTTGCACCGACGAAAGTATTCATTTTTCAGATTATTTATTTAAAAAAATTCTTACCATTAATTAAAACGAATTCTGACCAAATAAATAGACGTGACAGCTTCATATTACGATTAAAGTATAGTTACAGAAAATACCCTGAGCAGAATTAACCTTAACACATATGATACACATTTGAAGAAAGAAAATATTCCCCAAGTTACGTCTAAAAAGAATTTATGCATCGAGAATAGATTGTATTGAAATAAGGTTACGATCGAACAGTTCGTTTACGTGCAGTTCCCACGGCAAGCGCAATTCTTCTTCTTTTTCATTAACCCGGTAACGCGTGGGTTTTCGTAGAACAGCTAATCATCGGCCTACATCTTAATTGCCTCGAACGAACGTGTTCCTTTCGTGTGATTCTCCCTTTCATTCTCCACACTATTTTATCGACTTTCGTTCGCGTTGTTTTTCACAACCTCGTGTCTTACCTTCGCGAGAAATTGTTGTTCGATACTTACTAAATATAACCGCTCCTGTGACGCAAATATATATTGTTTTTTAATGTACTTCTTTCCACTTTATTCCGAGCAACTTCTGTTCCATTGAGAAAGTGAAAAAAGAGAAGAAATTCAAATGTCGAAACTGTCGTATCAATTGATATCACTAGGACAAGGTACTCCAATTATTTAATCACGTTAATAGACGTTATTAGTGTCACAAGAATCTTCGGTCGTCCGTGCAATTGTACCATAAAAAAAAAAAAAAAATGGAAAAAAGAATAGAAGGCTCTTCGTTCAAGGCATCGACGAATTAAGTATCAATTATACCGTTGAAAGAAATTAATTGGCGTCCAACAAGGGTCAATACGAGGATCAAAGTGTGCTCGTCTAGTTTTCTGTTTCGTTTCCCAGCGAAATATAAGATGACAGAAAATACCTATAGCCTTGGTTGAAAGTATTAGGCACCCCCTGAAATATGAATTAATTAAAAATATTAGAAGACTGAATTAGGGGTAGTTTTGATGTTAATTGACGCGTTCTCTTCCATGTCGAAGCATTGTCGACACACAGCATTGGCCAGTAGTATTAAGCACCCCATAAAATATGAATTATTTAAATATATTTTCGTATCAGGGGGAAATCAAACTGTTGAAATTTGAAAACAATCAGTTTTCGTTAATTCTGTCAATATTTTGCTGGACTATTATTTGCCCAACATTTAAAAGAATAATTTCATAAAAAGAAAAAGAATTAACTTATTTATTGATAGTTACTCAGTTCACTCTTCTTTGGCGTGTTTGAAGGGGAACTTTCAGTATATCAACAACAAATCTAGAGACAAGCTGGGAGTTTGTGATTGTAAATATACACTTGCAAGTAAGCTGCAGTTGTAAGCGTATCTCCTAACTTACAAAAATCATCCAATAATCGAGTAATTGCTACAAATTTGAGAAACGCAAATGTAGACTATGGATCGCTCATTTGTTTCATGACCCACTATAAACCTTGTCAGCTGTTTTAAAATTCCTTTGAACTGGCCGACAAAGAGTGACGAACAATAGGGAGGTTTCGAAGAAATAATTTTAGTTGTAACAATGGAGGTTCCTAATAATTTTTAGCCAAGGCTGTATCTATTCGCTTCACGTATCAACGTTTCGACGGTAACTAGACTAATAATTTAATTTTCTCTGATTTTCCACGTTGCGTTGGATTGTGAAACGTGGTAGAATTTTCGTTCATCCTGCTTGTAACAGAGATTGCGTTTAATTTTGTTTCCTAACGAATAATATTTGGGATGTGCCGTTTGACGCGTTGTTCGCCATTAAAACGTTAACCACGGAAATTTGTAATTCTGGCGTGAAAGTGACTGAGAGAGAGAAATCATATTCTGCACACATTTCGGGGGATTTTAACGCTCGCGTGGAACAAAAGAGGAGAGCGTTACACGTTAATGGCGCGTTTTATCTAAATTAGAAATCGCAGTTGTGCTGCCGCGAATACATAAAGAATCGTGCGTGGTGTGAGACTTTAAGAGCAAACTTGATCATTCACGAAACGGTTTGGCTTCTTGGTATCCGAGCGATTTTATGGCAACGAATGCATAGTCACGTTTTAGTGCACGTTCTAAACTTAGTACTTTATTCTAACGTGCTCTTTTTATCTTTCTGTTTCAGGTATGTATCGAGTGAAAATGTTATTTCGCGCGAAGTGCCGACTGAGGGGTGAGAAATGAAGCGTTTCTGAACTGTTCCACGCTGTTCGTAAGTCAAATTTTTCTGTTCGAAAACTGTTATTCGAAAGTAACGGAAAAATTTGTGTAAATATTTTCCTGAAATTACCAAAAATAGGTAAAAGTTCGGGAATTTTTTTCATTATCTTTTGTAACATTTTTCCTGGGTAAAAATTGGAGAAGAAAGTTGAAAGTTACACTTTATATCCAGTGAAATATTGCAACTTTTCGTTAGGTAGTTAGCTGTGAAAAAAATTCACAAACTTCGCCTATTTTTAGACGTCGCAGGGCGGGGTTTCCCCTTAAAGTTTGATCAGAATTTTTGATAAACATCTACAAGCCTTTATTAAAATAGGTATGTTTGCTTCGACGATTTGATGGGAAGATAAATAGATAGAAGGCCATTTAGAAAATTGATTGCAATTCGAGTAGATATGTATATCGGTTGAATCGGACAAACATTAATATGAAAATTTTCCACTTCTGCAGAAGCAATTTATATCACAAGAATATCGAACGATCTCTTAAGCAAAAAGCCTGGAATATTATTTTTTTCAAATACGAATTTGCAACTGTATAACTACCGATACCTTCTACTTTTTAGATACTGTTTTTCAGAATATTTTCAAATAATTATTTTCCAAATATTATGTTGCTGCGTACTAAATGGCAAATTTAAAAATTTCGTTCTTAAATGTCTTGCTAAATAGGACTTGTTAACTTCTTGTAAACAAATCAATTTAAAACTCGAAGGTAGCCAAAATTGGTTAATTATTTTATTGTTAAATGGAAGATTGTGTACGAAAGTTAATCACAGCTTATGATCATATTATACTAATCACTTTTTAGCTGGACAAAAATTTATTTTGTCCAAAATTAAATCACTGTTAAATTTATTTTTTTTTTTAAAGAATGGCATAAATAACCTCGTACAGTATAGTTAGGTATAGAAATTAATTCCGTACCATTTCTTACAAATTTAAATATTTATTTACAGCAAATCAGGCGATTTTAAAAATAATTTCCATTATTTTCGATGATCATTCTTCCATTTATCGGGTAACTACCGAATATGCTCTTTGTTTTGAGTCGATAAAGTCGTCAAGACTTCATGAAAAAAGGCGACGAATGAATTTCTACACCCAATAGATCATACTTGATCTTAATAAACACCATATTTTTCCTAAAATTACACACGTTGAAGGTTTCACGAACAACTCGGTCATTTCATCTGCAACAACCTAACGCTAATAATGCACTGTCCACAGAGCATAAACCTCAACATCGAAACCATCAATCCCATATTAATAATACCTTTAAACAGCGATCGTAAATCACGCGGCAAACGATGCGCATATAAATTCCATCCTAAAATTTACGACAACCATCGGAGGCTCGTAATTTGCCAGCGTTTCTTTATTCACTTTTCTTCAACGTTTCATACGACTCGTTTATGACTGTTATCCGTATCAGAGGCGGGAGTGAACGGTGTCGCAATTAATTATCGCGATGAAAGATAAGATTACAGAGCGTTCACCAGAGGCGAGGGAAAACGGTTCGCGATTCGTGGCCATTTTACGCGAGCACTGCGCCTCGAACACGCTCGATTATCTGTCTCAGCGGAAACAATTCTTAATTGCTCGCTTAACCTTTGCTAATTGCCAGCGACCGTACGCCACTCCTGTTATTCTCCTCCGGTCAAAACGCCTGGCAATTTACTTTGTCTCACGGGTTAACCCTTTACCTTGCGACATTTTTACTTATGGCTACGTATATTCTTTTTTCTTTTTTTTTTTTTGGTTACTTGGAGTTCTGATAAGATTTCAAGTGGAAGAAAACTGAAATTCTGTAGGTATATAATTTGTATTGGGTTGAATTACGAGTAACGTCATTTTTTCTACGTATTATTACACTTATTCAGTGTGGACTAAATTTGAATAGTCATTACAAAATTATTAAGATTGAAAAAAAAATTGGTACCAGTTCTCTTTAAATACGAAATTTTATCAGTTAAATGGTAATATTAAAATATTAAAATGTTAGTGTTTAATGAAGACATACATGTCCCATTATGAGTATATTAGGACACCTGTTGAATGTGGACTAAATGTAAACAGTAATTACATAATTGTTGTGATCCAGAAATAATTAGTTAGTTTGGAATCTTGTAGTATGAGGAGCACATTTTTTGCACTAAATAATTCTGTACTCCATTCATGAGTTCTGAAAAAATAGGCAATAATTAAATTTTGCTTTTGTTCGTTGTACTTTTATTATTTTCACATTGCATTGCCACTTGTACAATGTACCAATCTATTCGAATATTAATTTATTGTTTATATAAGGAAGTTGCTAGTTATTTATTTAATGCATTAGTGGTTATTTCTGTGATGTTAAATTATTAGCGTCGATGGAGGTAAGTGTTTTGAAGGAGCATCTACATTACATAATATTATATGAATTTGAGAAGCGTAATATCGCGATAATACTACGATAATACCACAAACAATATTTACAATGCATATAGTAGTGAAGTTCTAAACGTTGGCTGAAAAAATTTAAGAATGCTAATTTTGATCTCAATGATCGAGTAATTTTGATCTCAATAAACGAGTAAAGCCTTGAAAATTTTCATCTCAGTGATGAGGCCATTTCCCGAACATCGAAGTCTAGTAATTTTCACAAAAGAAGCATTGAAAAGCTTATATTGTAGAGCAGTATATATTAAAATTAATAAACGTCGGTTTTTGTTAAAACTGTCTCTTAAAACTTCCACAAAAAGGACATTTCTTACGACTCAGTCTAATATTTAACATTTGATACGACTCACTGTAATATTTGATAAGCTCCAAGCATAAATTAAAACTTAAATTACAGTTAAAATTCAAGTTTATTAGAATCACAATACTTCCCCTGTCGTATCTCGACTATAATCTACACCGCAACTACAACTTCCTATTATAGAGGTTATAAATATCCCTAGGACACATAAACGACAACATCAAAAATGTCTAGACGTCGAAAGTCTTTTAAAATTCGATCTTACAGACTAGTTTGCTATTTCACTGGACATATTTACGAGACGAACGTAGCGGATCTTCCTTTTACGCGCACCAGTTGCCACGACTGATTTTTACTTTACGAATTTCTCAACGACACGCGAATATGATATAATACGCTTGGTCCTTGAGGGGAGTTTTATGACGGGCGTAAAAATCACGCGGCCATTTACACGAGGCCTCGTAAAAGCCTTCAGCGAGATCTCGATGATATCGATCCGGCCTAGTGTTTTTTTTTCCCTCAACGAGTCAGCGTGTAGCTAGTTGCCATCTGGTGGAAAATTTCTCGAGCATCGAGACTCGCGACGTTCTTTCTCTCTATTCGATCGATGAAATTTTATCTGACGATGTTACGTTGCTACAGATGAGAACGAAATTTCTTTACTCACACTTCTTTTTTTTTTTTTCAAGTTACTAGATTCTCGTACGAGAAGTTTCTACACTTACCGAGCGAGTTGCGCGAAGTTTGAATTTCCCGCCAGGAATAGAACAGTTGATAAGTACGCATCGATGGTCGGTAAAATATTTTCCCCTAGCCGGTGGCCTCTCGGTGTCTGGAAACTGGCGCTATCGCATCACGGTGAATATATTCGCGTTATGGTTATAAGTTAGTCGCAAATGGTTCTTTGTGCAGCGTGTAGGTAAATCGATTTATGGCTTGCTAAAGTTCCCCCGGATGGCTCTATGAAACTTCAAGGGGAACTCTGTTACCGTGTTGCGATAAAGTAGTTGCGCTAGACACGGAATATCCCTAGAAAAGGGGTGGAAAAGGGTTACCGGGTAAATGTGGTTCGCGAGGAAATTGTACAGCGGTGCTGGAGGTATTCTGATCCAGTTTTCAATGCATAAGAGGATTAGAGACTTTATGTATATCGCTTTAAAAAATAAATTGTAAATTTTTCTTTTCATAAAATTTCAAAGATTCGATCAGTGTCCATCAATTTTATTCTTCGTTTTTGGTGACAAGTAAATTTATCTATCTTCGACAGATTCGAGCTACAAAAGCTTCAAAACACTCTGTATTTGTTAAATTTCGTGAAACATGATTTTATCTATCTCTGAATTTCGAATATTATCGTTAAAGTAATCAAAAAATTTGAGTTACAAGAGCTTCGAAACGCTGTTTATTTGTTAAATTCAACGAAACATGGATTTATCAAGTTTTGCAAAATTTACAAGTTTAAATATAGTGTCGTTAAAGTAATCAGCAATTTGAGACGTAGAAGCTTCAAACCGTCGTTTATTTGTTAAACTAACAAGGTTGCAAGCGTCTTTCTTGTACGATAATCGATTCGCGCGACGTAGAATGTTCAATGGTATCCGATTACCCGCTGGCGGTTTATCAATTCATCGTTTTTTTCTTGCGCTACATCGTCTTAAGAGGATCATTATTCTTCCTTTGCTGTCGTCACAGGCGGTGGAAGCAAGTTCGGGAAGCTGCTAAACGTGACTCGTGTTTCCGGGTAAATTATAAGCCAGATGTAGCGACTTGTTTTCGAACAGAGACAGATTTCGATTGAAGCATCACCGCAGTTTGTTCCGTAAAAGAATTTCGTGCTTGCGGTTCTAATATTGTAAATCCAGAAGAAGCTTGTGTTCCGTTATACGAATTCACCCTTGATGTATCGTCGAATTAATTTCGCTTTTTAAAGCAGATTAATTTGATGGATGAAAGGAGTATTATAGTCTTTCTGCAGCTTCAATCTTTCGGAGATTTAGAATTCGAAGTCTTATAGAAGAAAAAAATATAGAAAGGTTTATGTAGAAATAAATTTAGAATTTCTGATGTGAATTCCAACAGTTTAAAATTTATAAGGAAAAAGTTATTTATCTATTAAGCTTGATACATACCACTTATTAACTTACACCAATATAGAATCTCCTAACAATTTTTTATGAATTTGAAATTAATTTTGCAGGGCTCCATAGCAATTTGCTTCGTTTGTTCAAATCACTTTCTAAATGTTTCTCAAATTTGTTAACTTCAGTTTGCAAAATTTGTCTCAGTTTTGCAATGCACAGTGTTTCAAACTTTTCAGCCAAAAATTCCTCTTCTCAATAAAAGTGTACATATTCCTCTTCATTTAAAATCTCAACTCCAACTGTGCCCACAATTAACAAACATTATCACCCATTTCACAACCAATCTCCTTCTTAAAAACACCAATTCAAATATTCGTCCCAAGTCCTCTATCCGTTCCATTTTCGTCGAAGAAACAAGAAGAGATCCGTATGGCCAACAGAGAAACCATGTATCCAGGATTTATTTCCGCGGAAACGCGCGAACTCGCTGAAAGTGCACACTGGCTAGGTTTTTGCTGGTGTACGATCGGTTTTGCTATCGCCAACCAAACGCTCTCTACCTTGCTCCTCTTCTCGTGCAATCTGAACGACGCGGCAAGAAAGAATCCAGCTTCGCGAGCACTGGACCCATCTTGAGACGTTTGCACAAATTCTGCGGACGACGTCTGTACTGACTTCGATCCGATGACCCAATTCCCCCTAGATTCGCCCCCGTCTCGTTCGGCTTCGAATTATTTATCAGCGCGGCCGGTACAATCGGTTTAGCCTGGCTACAGCCACGGCTTATATACTCTATCCCTTCGCGAACGAGTCTCTCGAGTCTCCTCGGCTCGTTTCCTTCCGGCCGAGAGCATAGCCGGAACGTCACGTCTGAATCGAATCAAAAATAGCTTGGAACCAGGCTTCTTTTTATCGAGCAGAAGCTGGTTTACCTGAGCCTCTATTCTATTCACATTGGAACGCCTGTTGGTGGAGTTGATCGGGTGGAAGGAGAGGGAGAGACGAAGAGTATTGAGGTAGAAGTGAGTTAATGCTCTGACGCTTTTTTCTTTTCTTTGTTTTAATGGTAAATATCGTTCAGTTGCACAGTCGTGATGAACAGTTAGGTGGTGTAGACCTAACCTAAGTAGCTCAATCGAAACTTAGAAATTCAGTGTCATAAATGAATTAGCTATTCTGAAGTAAGTCAGTCAAGCTCCTAATAGGTTTACTTCCATCACCTCTTTCTCTGTTCCTGGCTTTTCCCTTTTTATTTACGATCTTGCAGTTTGTGAGGATCTTCTTTTCAATCGCCTTTTCGTATTTTTGTCTCCTCTTCTCGATTCTCTCTGCATTCGGCCAATCATCAGCCAGTGGAACTCGCATATTTGACGACGAGTTCAGAAACGTTAGAATTCCTTGCAATAACGAATCCTTCATACACATCAGAATTAAATACTGAAGCAGCTTTCAAAACTCCACCTTATCACCTACAAATATAATTCATCCTCGTGCCTTTGTGTCATCGTGAACACTGGAAATTCGCGAAACCTGTCGTTAACCATAGAAAATTCAGAGAAACTCAAGAAAAAGTCGAAAATATATATTTTTCAATTGTAAATAAATTAAAGCTGAGACATAATTCATACAACTCTAACTATAGTTCCAGTTCATATCTTCTCAGGTTCCTCTCGATTTATCGATCAATATGCTAGTCGAAATTTTAACTCGTGACTTCGCTACATTTCTTCCACCGACTATACTTCTATTCCTGCACAAAGCACTCTTAACTCGACCAATTAGATCGCCAGGCTTAATACCTACAATTAGCGAAACAATTGTTCCACCATTGTATTCTCACTCTCCTCTTTTTCAACGGAGAAAAATTACGAATTGAGGATTTTTCCGTGCAACTGGTCGAACTTGTCCAAGGATTCGTCAGCCTCGTCCCGATTACAACGCGATCACGCGCTATTCTCCCTCCTCCTTCCTCTCTGCGTTCATATTCCGCGGCACACGGGCGACGAGCATCAAAAGCAGGCCTCCGGTATATCGTAATTTTCTGAAATGCCTCGCGGCCACCGAGATATCCTGCGCGGCTCTGTCCTTAACCCACATCAACGGTGACGTATGAATCAAGCCTGTCTAACCTCTGAATCGAAGCCGTAATAATAGGCTGCCTGGCGGCTTTGTACCCATCTCGCATGCCGGAACTTCCTCCAAGATATTCGTCTCGTTCAAACCACGCGCTATTTTCCCGCCACTCATCGTTTTTCAGTTTTTTCTTCTTCGAACTGCTGCAAAATTTATCGGTTCGAATAACGTTGATGTAAATGTACGAGTGTCTGTGTAAAAGTTCTCACCGTATTTTTTTGAAGAATTTGCGTTTAGTTTTTGTTACATTTATAGTTAGTTGTCGTAAGAATATTGATAATATAATATTAATACGGTATACTTCTTAACACTCGGGTGATTTACGCATGCGGCCACGACTGGGTCCATTTGGACCCAAATAAATTTCTGTCTGGTTTGGAGTGATTGATTTATATTACTGTATGTAGAAGAAATGAATGTTCTTGGGTCCGAAAGGACCCCAAGTGTGGTCATCCGAGTGTTAATATTATATTCAGTGTAAATATTAACTGTGAAAATTTAAATAAGAAAAGGAACATGCAGTGCCTTTTAGTGCCATCGATTTACAAGCGATGAAAAATTTGCACGATCCGAATAATTACGTAGAAAAATAAAATTTGTCAATGCTCTGCATTAAAATTTGCCTTCCTAATGTTAAGTTGTGGTAGAATTTTTAAAACGAAGCTACACTGTCACGTGAAAAGTGCCAATAATATTGCATTCTTTTCACTTTAATCTATTTTTCTGCGAATCCTATTTTTTTTTTTTTGTACGCCTAACGAAAGTTCTGCTTCCCAAAAGTATCATGTTAACCATTTCCTAACCTAATTACTATTTTTAAGAATTTCTCATTTATCTATCTGTAATCAAATTTGCAACGAAACAAATAGAATTTTTGTTTAAGAACTCAAGCGTGACACATGCGTCCCACTGGTATCGAAAGGGTTAAACACGATTCCCCAAGCATCACTCGAAGTTCCAGTTATTTTTCCTTCTTGCACAGAGATCGAATTCATTTCTATATTTTTCAATTCTTCGTTTCTTCGTTTTGATTTTTGCACGTTTCAGAGTCAGGTAGAAGGAGGCTCGCAGTTGCTACCGTGTGTTGTTGCTGCGAGCGATTGGAAACGCTTAGGCTATTGTTCGAAGCGAGAATCTCTGCCCTCGTGGCAACACGGATTGTTCAAGGTGTAAGAATATAATACCTGCTTCATCGTTGTTTCTGTCTGACTAATTCCTCGGTTTGGAAATGGTACAATAAATTTTCCAAGTTTCGTTTAAGAATTTTCTAAATATTCCTATCTTACAATTCTTCTTTAATCCCGTAATATTGAAAATGATCTTTCCCGACCATCCTGACAGAGGCGAACTTACATAATTCCCAATGGTATTTTCAATAATAACATGTTCGAGTGGGGAGAATTGAAATGTATATTCCACTTTACCTTTCCCCGATTCTCCATAATTCAGGGAAAGAAATCACGAGAAGAAGCCTGCAAATTCTCGTTGAAAGGAGAAGAATCGGTTTCTCCAACTCAGTCAGCTTGAAGTCGTTACTTCGTTGCCGTGAAGACGCTGCTTTGTCGTCTGTTCGGGATCGATACGGGCGTCCGAGTGAAAATGAATTATTTCGTCGCTCTACCCCGACGGAACGCGTTTCTTCTATTAGAGAAAGAGGGGAGAATTCAGTTAGGCGAGTAAAAAATTATCCGAGGATAAACGAGGAGGGGGCTAGATGACATTACCATTTGTTAAAGTCCGAAATCCAGCGGCTGAATAACTAAGCGGGGATGAAACGCGAGTTTCGAGGAAATATCGCGTATAATACTCGTTAGAGGGAATTTATTATGATGGTGGTCTGGTTTTATTAGCGAAAGCGAAACGACGGTGGAACCTGAAGCGTTGCGGTGTTTCAACGTGCGTTCGATTTAAATAATTAACCTGAAACCGTTCCTATGGTGCGTGTAGAATTTTCTTCGTGGTCACTTGTTATCGCGGGAATCACGTCGGAGAGCTTATTAACGTGAATTTTCTCTTTTTATCTTTTATCCTCGTCCAGTTGGGGAAAAAACGCTGGAGGCGTTTTTGTTTCCCGCGATGACATTGAAAAATTGCCACGTTATTAAATTGTGTTCGCGGACCTGGAAATGTGAAATCGGACATGGTAGCTCGAACGGTGTAACGTCGCAACGAGCATTCGAAATGGAAAACCTGCAGCTTCGTTTAAATGCCGTTTCCTTCACTTAGGAATTATTTCAGTGATTATAGGTGGATTTATATTGTTGAAGTTTTCGGAGAATTTGTGTTTGAGGAGCAGATAGGAGATTTCAGAGAAATATTCGAGTGACTTTTATCCTGGTAGTAACAAGCATTACTAAATTATGTTACATACTGCTCTAATATAAATTATTAATTATATACTTATTCGTTAGACTAGGATTATTAACGTAAATAATATATTACTGTAACAAAAGTAGAAGTAAATTAGTAAATAAATTTACGACTAAATATATTTTTTATTTGAAATTGAAAGATAAATTTACTAATATAAATGACTAATTATGTACTTATTTATTAGCCTATGAAATAAGAAGAAGTGAGATTGTTGATTTTATATAGAATATTCTTATATAGGTATAAACTGCTCGAAACAATTTCAAAGCTTATATACCATATATTTATATTTTACAAGTCTCATTTCACTTGTTTACTATTATACCTACTCTCGCATTATATTATTATACTATTACCTTATCGCAGGCCAATCTCTTCGTAATAATTCTTAATTCTTGTTTCTCCCATGAAAATGCAATATTAAAATTTTCTTAACTTTTCTCCTCGCAAACGAAGAACAATCCATTTATAAAGATTTAAATAATTCAAAGATATTCATACTACCTTGCATTCTCAATTACCACATTCATAAAAACCGTAAACAGTAAAAAGTGCCCTACTTCCATTAAATCTTGAAGAAAATTAGTCGCATAATTACTTCAAGCATCTCGAAACATTTTCACCATTTTCAGTTTTAATACTTGCTGCTTCCGGGCGTGAAGTTCTAAGCAGAATCGAACGAGCCAAGCCGAAAAATCGAATCAGAATTCACCGGTAATTCGGTTCCTCGGTTCGCCATGGGAAAAAAGAGGAATGATAGAAAGGGAAAAAAGGGGAAAGGAAGTAGCATGGAAAAGCTGGCGCTTTGACTGCTCGTCGCTTTTGCTCGATTCTGGCCGTAGGCGAGTTCTCGGCCCGAATACGATTCAGTGGCACGACATCTGCGCTGGACAGGGTCCGTGTATTCGTGACCCCGATCCATTCATCGTCGTGGATCTCGCGCAGAGATCCCGAGGATCCTACGGAGCGCATTTTAGCGGCGTCACTCTTTGTTCGAGTCCTAAGTCTCCACCGAATCTCGCCAACCCTCTAGGCTCGTTTCTTCCATCCTTCTATCTCACTGTGAATGATATTGTTACGATAAATTTTGTTTCTCTACGTGCAGATTATTCTTGCTACGTATATCAAGGTTTCAAGATTAAGACGTAGTCTTAAGGGAGGTCTGAAAAGGATTTAGATAAAAAGAGGGAAAAATCACCTTTTATTCTGTGTGATACACATAATTTATTAAAATCAAACGAAGAGAGAAATTTATGGAATACCTTTTACTCGTGAATTTTTTTTCTCCAAATTATTGTTATGGCACATAATTTATTAAAATCAAACGAAGAGAGAAATTTATGGAATACCTTTTACTCGTGAATTTTTTTTCTCCAAATTATTGTTATGGCACATAATTTATTAAAATCAAACGAAGAGAGAAATTTATGGAATACCTTTTACTCGTGAATTTTTTTTCTCCAAATTATTGTTATGGCACATAATTTATTAAAATCAAACGAAGAGAGAAATTTATGGAATACCTTTTACTCGTGAATTTTTTTTCTCCAAATTATTGTTATGGCACATAATTTATTAAAATCAAACGAAGAGAGAAATTTATGGAATATTTTTTACTCGTGAATTTTTTTCTTCCACGCTATCTTTTCCTTTTATTCTCTGCAATTTGCTGTGTAAATGATACAATTTAATATAAAATTCCACGAAGAGAGAAATTTTAAGAATACTTTTTCACTCGTGACGGTTTTCTTACAAATTACTGCTTATTTTTCTATTTTTCTTTTTCACAAGTGATTTTATCTATTTAGTATGAAATTATTTGAGAATTTTTGAACGTAAAAAAAGGTTTTTCTGTTTCAATCGTAATTTCCTGAAGTTCACCTGTTTGAACCTTATCTTTCTCTTCTATAGAAAAAGTCTCGTGTTCACTACGATAAGGTTATTTCATTTTCATTGGTGTACTGAGGGATAGAAAGAAGTGAAATAGTATGTTTTAACCTAACCATACTGTTGTGTAGTATTGTTGGAATGATTAGATATGTGGTAATTAAGCTTCGTTTCAATTGAATGTCATTTATGATATAATGAAAATCTATTTATAATCGAATGGCTGCCTTTTGATCTGTTATTTCTAGCTAGGTAGAAGGTAGTATAAGTGTTTAATGTAGCGTAGCTAGTTTAATATTATTACACCTACACTTGCTTACGTATACTGTGAGTCATTTGATATTAAATTGGATATTAGGTATTATATTATGATTTTCAACAGATCCTTTGTTCCTCCATTTATTAGTTTGCATTAAATACGGTATATAGGGACATTATAATATGGTTTCAATATCAAATTATTCTCATATCTATAAATAATCGAAAATGATAATATCTATAAATAAAATGTAAATAAAATACTTCTAATTTAGTGATTTAAAAAATGTCATTACACTTCAACAATTTTCTAACATTTTGAAAATTTTTTATTTCTTATTTTCTGTTTGCATTCTTTCAAAGCCTCAAACTACTGAAGTTTCATTGACGAATCTCAGAATATAGAAAATTTACAGTTGATAAGATGAGGTAAACTGAGCCTCTTTGATTTGATGTGTCGATATTTACAATTATAGCTTAGGGTTTGTTAAATCTCATCAGACTAATTCAGAATTAAATAGCTTACCCAAAAGAAACATTTATTTACTTTTCAATAACAGAACATTGCAGGAACACACGTCAGATCAGACACTAAACATCACTCGCTACACTTACGTACTCTGAACACATAATATCTGACCCAGAGTTAATAATATCATCCAGTATCATCAAACTAAATGTCACTTGACTTGATTGCTATTTACTATCATCTATATATCGTTATTTAATATTATTCGTATGTCAATGCGTTTCAGTATTGCGTATCTAAACATGAACGCACCGTGCATTCGGTATTATCGATATTCGATGAATATTGGGACAAGACATAAAATCTCACAAGCTAGATCCGTTTAACCCCGAATAGAACGCATATGTTCCATTTGAGTACTCGAACACCACATCACAGACGCGACGATAGGTAGGTAAATAATGTGGGATTGGAAGTTTTGTGTGAATGTTTGTAACGAGTCAGAGTATAGTAGAATTGCAAACGTGAACGAGGTATGTTTGGATCAGAGCGATGGAAGTGCGAAAGAAGAGTGTTTAAGTTGGCGTCGAATTACTTGAGACGGTTTGGTTTGAAAAATGAACTTTATTATACTTGCACTAAGTTACAATTATACTGAAATTGTACGCGGTTATAACGTCTATGGGCTAACTTCTTTGGTTACTGGATAGCGACTGTCCTCTGCCTCTTTTTGGAGCTATATTTATAAGGTGTTTTCGGGAGTTGTGACGGGAAAGACATTAGGGAAAAGTCAGAAACTTGTAGGGATAATGAGCAGGATTCACTAGGATCGAAGGTTCGGTGGTGAGAAACAAAGAATGTAGGAATAATGAGAGGATGTGCAGGTGACAGAGTTAAGGACTCGGTGAGAAAATGGCCTGATGCATTAGGATGAGGATCTTTTGGGTTATAGGTCAGGAATTCAGTGGAAACGCACCGCTAGTGATCAGTAAGAGATGCATCAAAGTAAACATCTAAATGCTTAAGACTTTAGGGGTCCCTAAAAGGGACCAGAATTCGACAGTAACAAGTCAGAATGTGTTAGAGTTTCAAGCATGAACGAAGGATGTTTGGGTCAGAGCAATAGAGGTATGAAAGAAGTCTTCTGTTTGCATTCTTTCCAGCTCTGCACAGCACTTGAGAATTGCTGCGTGGCCATCCAAGGATTCGATGAGGACGTGATTGAATGTTTGGTGGTTATGATGAGAGGAAACAGATAGGATAAGCGGAAAAGGAAAGATCTTGGGCCTCCTAGTGGGCTCGTCGGTAAAGCTACCTAGAAACCCATGCCTTAAACGTGGATGGCCTATTAGACTAAGCTCAGAAGTTGTATATATACAAACAGGACCCTATAGCGAGGACTAGTGAGAATTGGTAACTGCTTCGTCCCTCTGGTGGTGAAACCTAGAAGGTGTGCCGCCACAAATGTATCCAAGAAATGAGAAGAAAATAGCAACAGAGAGAAAGAGCATATATGAGTGCAAGAATAAAAGCGTGTGGGAAAGTCGGAGAAGTAAGAAACCAGTCCAAACCAAGGGAATCATTAATTTCTTTCAAAAGATGAAGATTGAAAATCACTTGTTCGTCTCTAATCCACTCTCGCGAGACTTCCTTAAAATAAATCCCTGCAATAATAAATTGTCAAAAAGAAGTATTCCGTCAGGAAAGGGTTAAAGGATACAGGAGCGTCCAATTTCTCTCTGCTACCAGGCTTTCGGGCCATCTTTCTCGGAATAAAGGAAACGGGGTCGCGTCGATGTCAACCAGAATTCTCCTTGTCTCCGAGGCTGAAATCGATGGATAGGGAATTATCGACTGGCGGAGAACGATCGTCGTTGAGACCTTGAACAATTGCTTTCGACGACGAATTCCTAGGACGAATTTGTCGGCCATGGGCCTCGAGAACGTTTAATAGCCTTCCCTGGATCGTTGTGTCGAATTTTCGATAGAAAATTCGGCATTCGGTTTCGACGTTTAACCATGATTATTCCGATAATTTCCTCCGGTTCCGTTTCCTCGTTTCACGGATATCTCGTCCCGAGTCGGACGTCGCTCGAACGTAGGAATTTCGGACGAAGGAGAAAGTAATCGATCGCTTTTAGACGTTGATTGGTTGATTTATGCGATTGAATGAAATTCGTATTTCGCGAAAATATCGATGCAAATATCGTTTCACGATTTTCACGACATATTTGGATAAGGAATTGCTCATTGACGTTTCATGGTCGTTGTTTTCTTTCTTTTTAATTAGGTAAACAGAATTTTCGTTGCACAACATTTTTCGTATCGATCGTTAATTTTTTTCCTTCAATTTTTCGTGTCGTTATGATTTTCGTTAATACGTGTTCTCGTTTATTTCGATATCTCTGCAAGCAGAACGTGATTCACTTCGGTGTGCTGTTTTTCATTGCGTAAGGGAAATTTATGTTACTAGACAACATAAATTCGTGGTATCTTCTAAAAATTTTTGAATATTTTTCGTACACGCAGAGAAAAAAAAGGAACTCGTGTATCTCGTTCAAAATGAACGTAAAAGCGACTGTAAAATATGTGGAATAGAAATTTACGTCGCGTGTAATAACTTGTGGGTCTACTCTTTGTACACGCAAATGCATGTATAATTCTGTGTTATTAAGTTTGATAACGCAGCAGCGTAGGTGTTCCCATATTAGTTCTTGCTCTGAGCTTGCATTACCTTGTGTTTTCAGGAAAAATTTTACTATTTCATAGGTGTCCACTGAATATTCATAATCAACGGAATTCTTAACGAACATGTCTGCAGGATGTAAATTAAATAAACAGATGTCGAAGCGATTCTAAATTCAGAAATTTATGAATACTGTATTTTAGTTTTCACAGGACGCCAGCAAATTCCTTTTCTATCGCTCAATATTATCGTTTGCCACAAGGACACTTAATTTTTCTTCATGAAAAATCTAAGTATTGTCTCAAATATTTTCATTAACATTGTCCAATTTTCACCAACTTAATTTCGTGTGAAGTAATTGAAAAAAACTTCCGAGAGAATAGTGTCTTTTGTTTAAGCAAAATTTATTTTAATAATACCACAAAATTTAGGAAAAATAAATAATGAATACTTAGTTTCTGATATTCTCTTATCTGTTGTATTTTCAACAATAAATCAATCGTAAAATGGATATCGTCACTTTTTATATGTACGTTAATTTCCGAATTTTGTGTCAATTTTCAAAAAACACCTGCAGTTAATTTCTATTGTCTTCAATTCACATTTTACGCGCTTTGTAACTACTTACTCGCTTGACCACTTCTCAGGAATAATTAAACAAAATTCGTCGTTTAATATCGTCGACGTTTTCTCATATGGCTGATTGTTTCCCATTAATATTGTTCGACTCAGCGATGAATTAGCCGGCGTGTAGGCGTTCTCGTGCGATCTACCCGATATTCCAAGCACGCCAACACAAGTTGGAAATTGCTGAACGGATAGGAAATAATTAGCCGCCGGCTACTCGTTCTCCACGGGAAGCTTATTAATAGGTGAACGTTTCATTGCCAATTGACCACACGAACGCGTCCAGAGCCGGTCGTAGATCAACGTTAATTCATCGGGAAACGAGCGGCCGCTTCTTCGGGCGCTAGTTTTTCCCGATCCACGCCTAACGATCCGTTGCCTTTTCCACCCTCCTTTTCCTTTTCTCGCGAAGGAAATAGCTGCCTTGAGTGCTTCGCGCGTTTCAGTACACCCCTTGAATTTTTCACAATTATGCTTGGCAATCTGATGAAGCAGAAAAATATAATAGCATGTATATTCCGTCGGATGGACGGAACAATGCTCAATCGTGTTTTTATTCATTCGTTTAACCCTTTAACCCCCCGGTGTCCTATTTTGGTGACACTTTTATTCGAACGTTTTGTGGCACTTGTGAATAGTGTAACGTATGTTGTAAAGCATACAGGAAGTAGTTTACAGTGTTTTTTATTTTTATTTTTGAAAAGTAATTCAACTCTGAGTTAGTTTATTTTATCACGCTATTGAATGCAAAAAAGATTTAATAATTTCAGCGTTGACTTAACTTCTACATAAGTAGCTTATTTACTGTTATAATAAGCAGCTTATTATCACAGAAGATGTCTATTAATCCTCCGTAGGAAATTTGGGTCATTGACGACCCAAGCGATATTCCACTTTTGTATTTCTTGGGGGGAAAAAGTGTTGAGGCCTAACAAACGAACAGAAAGCAATTGTACAATAGAGTAGAGACTTCGACAAATGTCCCAGAATTTTACCAGATTTTTTGAAAGCCTAGAACAGTGAGAAAATTAGACTCGCCTCCCTGCAAGCTCCCAGTTTACCTACGAAGTGTGAAAAAATATGGAGGGTTAATTATTCTATAAAAATTTCGGTGCATCATGAACGTGATACATAGCACGATCAATTTTTCCTATTTCATTTTATTTTTATCTCTTTTATCTGGTTTTGAAATAGTTTTATGGTTCGATGGGTATGTTTTGATAGTCCATAGGTGGTGCAATGGTTTTGTCATCGTTTGACGTATGATTTACGCGGACGTACGAGGTGTATCCGTTTGGTTGAGTAATTTATGGCTCTCCCTCTTGTGGCTTGATGGGTTTCTCTCTCTTTCTTTTTTTCTCTGTTTTCCTTGATTCTACGTGGTTTAACGAATTATACTTGGTATTTGGAAAGAGAATTTTCTGACTTTTCCATGTAAAGCTTTATCTTTAATAATAATACTTTAGGATCGATAAGAACTCTAAAGAGGGTTTAATAAAATCGGTTTTACTTTTATGGAATTATGCCACGTTGCTGGTTGTACAAAAGACTTAATGCAATGGAAAACGCAAGGATTATATTGCTGGTAAATCCGGAGTAACATTTGTTTCGATATTCAATAATTTTGCCTGCTTATTATTGCAATTGATGTTGCCATTCGAAGCAATGAGCTGACGATAATTAAATATGGTAATAAGAAACGACATATGCGCTCCATTAGCTATTTCGAATAAACTTCCCGCATTTTCACTTTACAATATTTTACTGCGAGTGTCGTAATAGTGGAAATATTTGTTATTATCTTAAATCCAAGTAGAATGATAAAGAAACATTTCACCTATTAATTTAATATTTATCGCAACTTGCTTTTAAAAAAAAATCGACGTATCTTTGTCTTAAGTTTATCTGAAATTTTATCTGTTAATTTAATATCTATTGCAACTTGCTTTGAAAGAAAAATCGACGTATCTCTAGTTTAAATTTATCATAAATTTTATCCATTAATTTAATATTTATTGAAGCTTGCTTTTAACGAAAAATCGATGTACTTTTATCGTGGTACGTGATGGTTTAATTACTGCAAACGCTTAATCGTATTAGTAGAGAATAGGAAGAATGTAGAAATGTTTATTACATCTTAAATCCAAATAAATGGAAAGAGAATAATTTTATCCATTAATTTAATATTTATCGGAAAAATCGATGTACTTTGTCTCGGTAAGCGATGGTTTAATTACTGCAAACGTTTAATTCATGAATTCTTAATTTCTCGATGCAGCAAGATTCCTTCGAGATCCCCGGATATCCGCTTTCGGGTGGATCCTGAATTATCCGTCTGTTGATTGTAAATAATGCTCGCTAGGATGAGCAACAAAGCTCCTCTGCGAGTAAATGTTTAAACATAATTTCGCCGGTTTGCTAGCTGAAGCAATCTATTTTCGACGAAACTTTTCTAAATCGTGTTACGTTCTTGTTCTCCCGTTCATTCGTAATTACTTCCCGAGCAACGAGAACTCGACGTGAAATAACTATAAAAACGTTCTGTTCACCAAAAATTAATTTCTATTTATTGGCCAATTTGGCGTATTTACGAAATAAAATATAGTTAGTTTATTCGGTAGGAATTAGAAGGAACGTTGTTTTTTCGCGATGTGGTATTAAATGTAGTAATATTTCAATATCACCGCGAACTCTTTACTTTAAACTGAATTGTAAATTAGCATTATGAATTTTCCATGAAATTTTACCAGCTCTCTCAAAGCCCGTGAAATTCGAAATTTTCAGTTTCACTTAACAGAGCGCATTTTGTACGTCCATTATAACTACAATTACAAATTTAACGAATGTGTAAAGCGATTATTCTTAATTCCATTGACTGGCAATTTTTTGAGACAACGAGGGAGCGTGTGTGAGCAAGAACACCATGGATTTACATGTTTATTGGCGCAGAAGAATATCGAGAGCTGCGATAAGCTCGCGGAATGGCGAGAATTCGCGCGACGAGAACGTCGTGGAAGATTCAATTAAGATCGTTCCGAGATAAGTCGGCGTTAATGAAGCGACCAACCCTGGTTGTTATCGTCGAAAACTTCGCTTATCGTTCATCGAAAATAAAGAATGATATTTTGATAAAGCAAAGGGCTCGGTGATCGTTGAAATTGCGCCACTCTAGGGATAATAGGTAGTCCTCGCATAATTATCTTGCTGTTGATATAAATACTATTATTCTATGATTATAAAAAAATTTTTTATTTATATTTTAAACGTTTGTATTGTCTGTAATGAGAATAATAATTTGCCTATAGATTGTATCTTTAGAGTTATTTAACAGTGAAAAATAAAAATATTGAAGAAAAGTGAGTTGAAAAATAGAAGAATTGGAGAAAAGTGAATTGAAAAATAGAAGAATTGGAGAAAAGTGAGTTGAAAAATAGAAGAATTGGAGAAAAGTGAGTTGAAAAATAGAAGAATTGGAGAAAAGTGAGTTGAAAAATAGAAATATTGGAGAAAAGTGAGTTGAAAAATAGAAATATTGGAGAAAAGTGATCTTAGAAATTGAAAAATTGGAGAAAAGTGAACTGAAAAATAGAAGAATTGGAGAAATGTGAGTTAAAAATAGAAATATAGAAGAAAAGTGAATAGAGAAATAGAAATATTGGAGAAAAGTATTTAAATAACGAAAACATCTTAATACAAGTAACCATAAGATATTCAGAAGATTGAAATTCAGATCTTCGTTCGAGATTTCGATCGTTCAATGATTCCCTTCCATGAAATTTTCAGAAGTGCAATCGTTCTCGAGTAGTTAGGTTCAGCTTCTGTTTTATATCGAACCTCGATTTACCCACGTGGGTGGAAAACGAGCTGTAAGCAGTGGCCATTCCCGAAGATTAGACTTGGAAAGGGAGAGAATTTGTCAATGGCCTGAATGGCTCGATAGCCGGAGCGTATCAACGAGAATCGAAAGAGCTGAATTCAAATTCTGGCCGAGCAATTTTATCGGTGGATTCTTCTTCGCCGTACAATGTTCCAAAGTGGAATTTACCCTCGTGCCTTTACACGTAGTTTTCCTAAAGAAGAGGTTTAGATTGGCCGGTTTATCGAAACTGCGGGCAATAGATGTTTTTCGGATAGGTATGTTTGCCTTAGCTTTAAACCGAAAGAATTCGTCCGAGCAGGAAACGAAAGGGACCGCTAGATGATCTATAAACTCAATGGATCATTTCTTTCACTTAAGTCCTTTTCTCTTATGGCTTTTCGGTGAAAAACGAAAATAATACAGTTTTTAGTGGCACAAGTGGAAGAATTTTTCACGATTATGACCGGTCGATCTTGACAATAATAGGATTGTTTTCAAGTTTTATTAGTAAGAATATGAATTAACCCATTAACCTATGATTTCTTTTTTGATCGTGTATCTAAGTGTCAGCCATTTACTGTTTCAATACTGTATCAGGCAAGGAAAGCTAATCTGTTACAGATTAATTACATTTAGTAATCTTCTGTCTTACAAATTAAAACGAAAGATAGGATTACAATTAATTTTTCTTACTAACGTAATTATTTTTCTCATATCTTGACCAAAATCTTTGCCACGAGTCTTGTTACAGGTTAAAGGGCTAAGGATGGTGAATGATAATTGATCTGATGTAAAGAAAGTACTAAAATGAATTTGATCAATATTTCTTTGTTATAATTTCACAGATATTTAGTAAATACTTTTTTGTTAAAAAATTCCTGCCACATTTTTGTTTATCATTACTTGGTCGTTTAAATGAACTTACGCGATACTGAATATTTCTCAACTTTTGAGTCAAGAGAACCCATTTCAATCCTGCTACAGTGTTATTAAGTATATCGTTCCAATTAAACTTTCCACCGATCGACAATTCTTCGCGGCGAAATTTTCCAAATTAATGTCAAATTCACCCGACTGTCGGGCAATCTTCGGCGCCGCAATTAAAAAGCACAAATTAACAGAGGAGTCTCCGCGAATCGCGGGCATCAAATTCACCAACTTTCCTCGGCCGCTTGATTAAAAAAAAAAAAAAGGAAAGAAGCGAGAGAAAAAACGAGCCGACCTTCCAACATCAGAAGCAACAATAAAATCCG
>NW_017100288.1:2768073-2778009 GCF_001263275.1 Habropoda laboriosa | reverse complement strand
GCTTCTCTGGACGCGGGGTTGGTCGAATGAATTTTCTCGCAGGCTCTCGAAAAATACGTGAAACGACGGAAAATGGGCGCTGTTGGCTAACGACGATGCAATTTGTCTAACTACGCCGGGGCAAGTGCAGCCTCGCTCGCTCGCTGGATCCCCGGGACCAGTTGCAAGGGATGCAGCTTGCAGCTACGATGCACCCGCGCGCAGCTCGCGTGCACCCTTCTGTCATCGTCGATACTCGAACTAGAGTCTGTGTACGTCCATCGACGATTAAATATCAAATTACTTCGCTGTTGGTTTTTCTTAGATTTATTTATTTATGTAGGAATGAACGGGTTAACCATTTGCTCTGTAATAAAGGGACACGCTCGTGTGGCAGATTATGGCTAACAACTTAACCCTTTCGCTAAGGTAGTGACTGAGTATATAAAGAAACGCGTAAAATAAAGACCTCTACTCTCAGTACATATATCGCGAATGCAGTATTTCTTTTTCCCCGATTCGTATTTTTACCTTTGCGTTCCTTTTTTTCCATTCGCATTTCCAGTCTTCCACATTATGCGACCATTTCATTCTCTTATTTTTTATTTATTCATTTATCTCCGCGAGTATTTTCATGGAAAATAAAATATCGATGATCGAAAGGAAGACGAAATAAATTTTATTTCTTATCTTTCAACTTCTCATTTTTCTCGCTTTTCTCTGATCCTCTGCTACTCTCAATTGTGATGGACTGTGAAAGGGAAACGTTCTCTATCATGTACAATTTACCGTGTGTCTGCTGGAAGCTTTCACGATTTCATAATTAATTTCACAGCGCTGTTATCGCAGGTGTTGCTTTTATTTCTGACATGCGTGGACGTGTCTTTGTACGCAAGGATGTCGCATAATTGCGTTATCTCGCCGTGAAACTGCAAAGGACGAGGCAAAAATTTCAACGTAGCATTTGTCGCGGTGCACCACTCGATAACCCCTCGTTATCTTCACTGGAATATCAGGTTCCCTTTATCGACAGTATTTATATTGTACCCTTATTGTCAAACTCCTTCTATCTTTTTCTCTTTGATTTTCTAAAGGAGACAATTTTCGATACTCCGTTCAAACTTTTGAATACGAACTTCCCTCCAACATTTTCCACCTATTTTCCAAGAAGAGAGTTTCCTCTTTCACTTCACTTATTTATTCTCTAATTAAGCTCAGAAACAGGTCGCAACTTTTCCTCCTACCGCGTACGAAATTTTACACATTTTTCCAACTGCGTGGAACACCTACGTTAAAGTTCCGAACAATCTAACATCACCGTGTCCATCTTTCGCACAGTTAAACACACGTTTGGTAAAATGTCAAAAAAAGAAAGAGGAGGTGTCTAATTGACGTTTCTATGAATAATTCAACCGGTTCGACAGAAAAAGTTCACGTGGCGTGTCACGGGGAAATAAATACGGTAGTTAAAGGGTTGCGAGAGTGTCGCAGGGGCGAATCGATGTTCGTGTCGCTTGAGGAAGTGTAGCGCGGAAAATGTCAAGGTCGCCAGGCGCTTCCGGATTTCCCGGAGCTTAGGCAAACGAATGTTTTTCCGGTGGCGAGCCTTTCTGACCGGGTGAGATTTAATTTAGAACGTCGCTGGGTACACAACGCCGTTTCCACCCTTATTTCGTATTCGTTTAGCGCCACCGGGCCAGGAACAAAGGATCTATTGGCCGTTACAAATAGTTTCTGGCGGTAACGTATTCTTCTGATTCGTTTTCCCTCGGGAAAGGATTAGCGTTGCCTGGACTTGATGAGCATTTCAATCTTTGTTTGTCTTTTCAGGCTATTGCTGTGTGAACTTCGGA
The DNA here is from genome assembly GCF_001263275.1 of Habropoda laboriosa. Lineage (NCBI taxonomy): Eukaryota > Metazoa > Arthropoda > Insecta > Hymenoptera > Apidae > Habropoda > Habropoda laboriosa. Next base: position 2,776,177 of record NW_017100288.1, on the reverse strand, counting down.
GGTTTGTTCTTGGAAATAGGGCTCGTTCTTCTTTCACTTGTTTCAAATCAACGAGACGTTTTTTCTTTCTTGTTTGTTCGTGGTTTAATTGATTTTTGTGTTGCATCGTTTTTATCGGATTCGTGATTTCCGAAGGTTACCTTGTGAGCGTTATTTAAATGGAAAGTAAAATTTCTTCGGGGACGATGAATTTATTTTTGCACTGAATGGCGTGCTGGTTAATAGTTTTTTTTTCTGTTTTCTTGGCTGAATTCAAATATTAGTCTTGGAATAATTAAATTCAAATATTCAAATTCGAACGGTTTCCGTTTGTTTGACTGGATTTAAACCGTGCTTTGTTTAACTGCATCGGCTACATTCAAATTTTGACTAATTTCAATTTGATTGGCCGAATTAAAATTTTAGAATTTGAATATTTAAATTTAAGTAGTTTGCAGTTGATTGGCTGAGTTCAAAAATTTGACAAGTTTGAACTTGAATATTCCCAATTTATTATACAAAGCAAATAATTTACAAAAGTCATAATCTTCGACAATCACACTTCTTTCTCAACGATCTCTACGCGTCTAGATACGAAGTACAGTTTTGCACGGTCAGGCAACTGTTTCGAAACACAATCTCGCCTCTTGCTTATTTCCTAATAAGGCTGGAAAATCGGTTTCTTGCGCGACAGCGCTCTCCTTCGTTCGCTTTTCCTGTCCAGCCACGGATACAATTTCCTCGAGTATCGGGGAATCACGTGCGCGAGGAAATGAGAGGAGCCTGGGCGTCTAAAAGCGTGTCGCGTACTCCGCGCCCTGGGCTGTCTCTAAATATTTGCGAATACCAGTTTCCACCCTTTGTCTCTGTTATTTGCATACGAGGAGAGGACGCTCGTGGAACGAGCCCGATCGACCAGTCCGTGATTTTAGTTAAACGCCAACGTTGTTCGTTCACGGAATTTCTATTGTTCCTGGGATTATGCTCAGTACACGCTGCCTGATCCGGCGATTCTGCGTTCTGAAAACGTCTCGCTGGCGTGCAATGAATTTTAAATCATCGATTCATAATTTCGATGAACTTAATCCGACTACGCCACGTGGCGCGGATCTCGACGGTGAATATTTCCGTGAAATATTCTGTGGAATTTTGCTTGGTTCATTGGGTACACTTATGGAGAAACAGGGAATAATGGAAATTTTGGAGATATAAGAGCTAATGGCACTTGTGAATTTTAGAATTCACTGCTGCGGAATTCATAGTTATAATTTAAAAATTGTATTTTTGTTTAAAAATTTTTGGGTAATATTTGTTCGCCTTACTATACATTTGGATATTTTTTTGAAATTTATTACAAAGACAGAAGTACCGAAGTTGAAATGTGTATAAAATTCTTAAGAACGTAGAGTTTGAATATTTGTCTAATTCTAATAGCACAATTCGTGAAATTTTATTTGATTTTACTTGTTTTATTGAGATATAAGAATAATACCAATTTTAAAAATAAAATTCAGATTTGCTAAATTGTAGATTAAAAATTATACATAATAATTTAAATAGTGTATTGAGAAGATATCTATTTACTTCGCTACACATTTGGAAATTTTCAAAATTTACTCTAATTTATTATAATTTCAATTTTAAAAAGTGTGATAAAATTCTTAAGATTGAAAGGATTTAAGTATCTCTCTAATCCGACAATTTTCGTATTGAGCTCAGATGCTCTTTCTTCCGGTTAAAGGATCTTTGGGCAATTGTAATTAAACGTAAAATTCAAAGAGGAATTTTTATCTTAGGATTTTTACCTTGAACTCCATGCACCACGTGCGACTTTAACCAGAGGCCAGCTTACTAATATTCGCCTCTGCTCTCGAGAACGTTCATTTATTAAGCTGCTAAATTACATCTTCGCGTTCTATCTACCCACGGAATTCTTTCAGCAAGAATTTGATCTAAAAACGTTCACCTGAAAGCGCACCGCTCACCTTGAACTCGAAGCCCAACACGAGCTGCCCCGGCCAGAAAATGCAACTTTTCTAATGTCCAGCTGAAGAGGCGTTCATTTAGCCACTGGAAACCGGCTGACAAATTAAAGGTGGCAACCTTCATTTACAATTTCAAAGAGCTTTTTCTTAGCGCGTTCCACGGGTCATTTGGTGACACGCGGTAATCATCAAAGGTGACACTTTTATTAAAAGGAACGAAGATTCCAGAGAAATAGGGTCGAAAGTGTCGAGAATTCACTGCACTTTCTAGTAATTATCTGAGGTAACAGAGGTGCCGAGGAGAATATTTCTTGCTATACAATTTAATAAACAACAAAATGACAAATATTGACAAAAGCATTGTTTAGGAATTAGGTTCGTTTTTATTTTTATTTTTGTCGAGAATGTGTATTTATTTTTTAAGTAGCAATAATATAATATTAATACTATAGCTATATTACATAATATAGACGAGCATGTATTCTTATTGTATTTCTAATTAGTTGTTATTGAAATTAAAAAAAAGGTAATATTAATACTAACTGTGAAAATTTCAAAGAGATAAGAAGCATGCAGTGCCTTTCGGTGTCGTCGATTTACAAACGATGGAACCTTTTGCATAGACCTAATACTTGTAGTGTACATCGAGATACACGTTTAGATATGGCAAGAGAAATTTGTATGAATTAGAATGTTTAATCTTAGTGATAACTTTGTATTTAATTTATGAGATCAAGATTAGTGAATGTGAATTGTTGGTAATATTCCAACCTTGCTTATCTGATGTTGTACACTGAAGGAACGAATAGCTGAAGATAGTATACACAGAGAGTAGAAATTATTATGAGGCAAAGGGTTAATAAAATCTTCGTAGATGCTTGCGAAAATATAAGAAGTAGTGGAAAAATCAGAAAAAATATCAGGTAGCCAAGGAAACGTGTCGAAAATAAATTGAAGACATACGATACCGGAAGGTACGAAAGCAATATCGTGGGTCTCCTGCAATATTGAACCTTGAAAATCTGTTAAAACGAAAACAGATAAAGATTTCCAGTCGAAATATTAAGAATTTGAGAACTTGTTAAAAATAATAGGATCGTTAGAAAAATAAGCAGAGCAAGCAATGGAAGAGTACAAGAATTGCCACAAATATCAAGGAATATAATAATAATTCTTTTTTTAAGATTGTATTTTCTATGATTTATAATGCACGATAGAAATAAAGAGGGCAAACACTGAATTAGAAAGGGAAATAATAATAATACTTTATTTTCTGGTGAAAAGATTTTTATTTTATTTACTAGAATTACAATACGCTATCAAGAAAGATAAAATTGTGTAAAGAAGCTAAAATTATAATTCTGAAAATATACAAAGACAAATGAAAAAAAAAAATCGTTAGCTTGAGATAATTCAGTATGTAGCAATACAAGAAGAAATTGTTTGAAATAATACAGAGAAAGGATTACTTTTCCATTCGTTCTCAGTATCCTACAAAAGCTTCAGTTAAATCGTTAAACGCCGAATAATATCGTAATCGACAGTCTGGTAGCTCGTTACTTTTCCAAACGAACGAACGAACGAACCTTCTTGTCCTTCTAATTTCGCGGTTGCAACGTTAATTTCCTTCTTGCGAAGGAGTTTTCGGGGTCGAGTAGCGAGAGCTTTCCATAGAGAAAATCCCCGTTGGCCGCGACCGGAAGGCAGGCTAGCAGGAACCTGCGAACTTCTGAAAGTGGAACGAAGGTACCGCGTCGCCGGATCGATAGCTCGATGCCGGATTGGCACGTGGCGAGTGGCAAGAAACGCGATAGTTTCCGTATCGTTGGCACGTACCGACGCGACCCTGGCCCCTTGCCATTCGCCCTCTGCGGCTCGACTCGGGATTTCGAGGGCTTTGCTTTTGCCCGCCACCATACCACCGGCCAACCAATGATATGATGTATAAAGGGTGCCTTCGGACTGGTGGTTCAACCCGAAAAAAAAAGAAACGAACGTGTGGAGTAATATTTTTTTTTTTTTCATACGATGCCTCATTTATGTATGAGTAACTCGATGTTGAAGAGTCTGCACACTTTTGTGAACGCTTTTTAAAGTACAGTAGACTTCCGTATAGCAAGGATTCGTATAATTCGAAACGTGTCCTCTGTGTTATACGTGGGTCTACAGTATTTTCTGTTTTCAAACGTTCGAATGCAAGAGTGCACTCTATTTGTATTTTCGTCGTGGCGTGTATACAAGAGACTTGACATGACTCTGTAAGTAAAAATCCATCGGTGTCAGGTCCAGGGATCAGAGTAAACAAGCTATCTTAGGGATATTGGATCTTACTTTTATTTCGTTGGTTAGAGCAGTGCCGCTCAGTCGTTGCCCGTACGGGCAGCGTATTGGGCTTCCCGGGCGTAAACGAATCGGCGGGCAACAAGCCACGCCCTCTCGGGCAATGGTGCGCGCATGCGTGTGTGTATGTAGTAACCGTCGCCCGTTTTAAGAAGGAGAATTATGTTTCGAAGATATAACACAAGCGTCTTTCCCTCACTCTGCTTTAACGTGTGTGACATCACTGGCCCGCGACTTTGCCCTCAGCTCTGCCCGCGGGCATCGGCGGGCGCCCTTGCCCGCCAGAAGCCCCGCTGGACACCACTGATTTAAAGAAACATCCTGATAAATTGGCTACAGCTTAAAGCAAAGTCTACTGTCCGTTCAAAATAAGAATAACCTCGTTTCGCGCATGGGACGTGCCTAAGGCAGGGCTGGAACGTCCAAACCCCCACTTAACCGCCTACGTTTCTCTCCGTCTTACCCTCTGCTACGCTCTCTGTCTATGCGCAGAACGGACGAAAATCGGTCCGAGAGCGAGGTTATTCTTATTTTGAACGAAGTGTAGAAATCAGAAGGCAAGAAAACAAACAGAAATAGTAAATAATAAAATATAGTGAAAGGTAAAGAAATTTCATTGCTTATTCTACACTACTGTGATAAACCTAAACAGTAATGCAGGTATGTAGTTTGCAATGATATCTGTTAGATACAGGCGTAAGTGTACGTGTACTCGACAAATATTCAATCTCGATTCATCGAAAAATAAAATTTCGTATGACAAACTTCTTTATTCGTGGATTCGTACCTTTTTGATGTTCGCTAGTTCAGAGACACCCTGTATACCGTAGAATGGTGAATGGTTCGAAAAGCATGGCCGAAAAGCGCAGATAGCCGGTAAGATAATAGCCGGAGGACTGGTGAATGATGAATACGATTGTATATCTCGCTTTTTGTACGAATGATGAGTTCGTCGATGTTTTATATCATCTCGAATTTGCTTTGATAATACACTTTTGAAGCTACCAGTGGGATTTGTTGGAATTGTCGCAGGATTTCGTAGTTTCATTTATCATTATGGTGATATCAAATGTGATTTAAGCTTCATCGAACAGTGAATACTGTCCTCCTTTGGTTCAGTATTGTAGAGTTTGCGTAATGATTGATCAGGTTCGAATATATTGAATTGCTTGTTGTACGAAAAGTAATGATTGATTAGGTCTATATTTATTTCATCTTCTATGGATAGAATAAAAAAGGTTTTCTTTAGGACATACATGCGCTGTATGTACTTCTTTTTCTAAGTAAAGTTGCAATAATTTGGATTAGTTTCAGATAGAAATTTTGCAGTGCTTGATATTTTAATAATATTGAATTATGAACTTTCTGTGATTGATTAGAATGGTATTGTTCTTCTGCTTGGTTTCTCAAGTAATAGTCGGGTTTTCAATGAAATCTCGAGCACCTTGTATTATTTCCTTCAATTTTATCAGAAGCGTATTACACAATATATTGAAGATTTTAGTGTGCTGACAATAATCTAAAAAAATTCTACTTTGCTGCCAAATTTTTTTCTAACCAATCCCCTTTTACATAAATCTCTCACATAAATATTCATACATATTAAGTGTACCTTCTAATACAAAAAATCCAAAGATAATGTACCACTGATTCAAAGCCACAAAATCATTAAAAATTCAAAACAACGATAAATCATAATTAGGATTAAAGATAAATAAAAATACAATCACTTTCTCCAATTAAAAAATCAATACCAACTTAATCTTCTCGTTAAAAGGTTCAATACCCACGCCACCGAGTTTATTAAACCTGGAATGGCCACGAAAATGTGTCGAAAAGAGAACCTGTTTTCAAAGACGTCTCTTTATTGCAGAAGCGTGTGGGAAAAAGAAACCTGGGAAGGTTCATTTCGACGAATTTATTGGCTCGCGACGGGAACGTTTATTATCGCCGGCTAGTTTCCAGCAGTGGCTATCGTTACAGCGTGTATTAATTGTTTTCCAATTTAATAATACCCCGTTCGCGGCATCTCCGCGTTCTTATTTCTCCTGGAAAACGATTATTGTCCGAGACGCGCGCGTGGTCACGATTTTTCCGATATCGTTGCTGCCGTCGGATTTCTGTATTAAGCTTTTTCACTCGTTCCCGGCGAAACGAGCCACGTCCCGTCGATGTCTCTGTACCAGTCTGTCGTTAATTCAATCGAAAACGACATCGATGCGACCCTCCTCTTCGAATATTAACTTTCCAACCAGCTGGAAATTTAGAGATGGAAAGTCGAACCGATACGGGTGAAACTGACGCAAGAGGTGGAAAATACTTCGACTGAAGAATATTTTCTGGCCGTTGAAAAGTGTATTCTACTGTACCAAATTAATTTTTTTTTAAATTATGTCTGCGTGGTATGAATTGGAAGATCAATATTTTAATATTGTCAGGACGTTGAAAAGTGTAGTCTTCTGTATCGAATTAATTTTTTTTTAATTAAGTCTGCATTGTATAAATTGGAAAAGAAAATTCTTAATATTGTCAGGACGTTGATTTCTTTTCATTGTAATTACATTTGCGTGGCGTGAATTGGAAAAGAAATTTCCTTCTTCGTAACTCCATTTCTGTGGAAATTCAGCTGATGTGACTGAAAAAGGGACGTGGAGTTCAGTATTCTCGTGACATTAAAAGATATTCTTTCTTTGTGCTGAATTACCTTTTGTAGATTATATTTGCTTGTTAACAATTGTCTCATTTGCTGGTGATAGAAATGTGATTATAACGTTAGTAAATATTCCGTACTGTAATAATTTATTTTCAATTCTATCTGCTTGTTACGTATTAGAGGTGTAGCTTCGTTTGTAAGAAAATTCGACTCGAACGAAAAATTATTTTTATCGTGTAAACAAATTCTTTTCCCTTGAATTTTTTCTTTTCTTCATTATGTTCTATAACTTGGCAAAAATATCTGCTGTCGCGGCATCGTTTTTATTATGTTTTTCTAGTTTTCCTCGAACGCAATAGAATTCGCGGTGCGGAAAAGTGGAAGTGGCGTCCATTTTCGAAATTGAAACACGCTACAACAGAGTGTGATAATGTTATGTATGAAGTTACGTAAGAGTACACAGTGCTGTGCAAGCTATTTTAATATCGTTATATATGCATTAAGATGATGCGGTGTTTTCCTTTCGTCCATCTATTTTCTCGATGACGGCGAGCTTTGATTTTATTGTTTGCAGCGGTCTGAATCAATCTTCTCATTCGACGATCTTCACAGTTCACATTTAAGTCTTGAAATAACAGTCTCCTTCCCTTTATAACCCTTCTCCTTAATTCTGCTGCAAAAAGAAAGATATCAATTTTACATAACTGCAAATATTAATTTTAAAAAATTGGAAATTTCTTCTTTACCATTGCAGAGAAATTCCTATTTTACAAATAAAATTAAAAAATTGTAAATTGGGGTTTGAAGGATTGAAATTTAATATTTTTAATATTCAGAAGCTGAGTCTTAAGAATATCTAACAATTTCTTCTTTACGAGTGCAGGAAAAATTCCTATTTTGCAAATAAAATTAAAAAATTGTAAATTGGGGTTTGAAGGATTAAAATTTAATATTTTTAATATTCAGAAGCTGAGTCTTAAAAATATCTAAGCTCAGTCCTAAAAATATATAAAAGTTTATACAATATTAATAATAATAGGGTAAAAACGTTGAGATGTGTTAAAAAATTGTACGAACCTTATTGTTCACATTTTTCATCCGTTTTCTATTCGAAGAGCTTCCTCTGCCGATTGAAAACGAGACTGGA
>NW_017100288.1:2738790-2768003 GCF_001263275.1 Habropoda laboriosa | reverse complement strand
GGCCATATCCCGTGACGTTGAGGGATGAACTTTTTCCATGGTTTACTCGAGCTCATATTTTACCAAGTGCTTGCATGCAATCGACTTGGCGATCTCGATGGCCGCGGCGACTTCGGCCATGGAGAACTTTTGGCAGCTAGTCCTGTCGTCGTGAAAAAATTTCTCTGCAGACCTTAATCCTTCTCCTATTTGCTGGCTTTCGTGCTGAGCGATAGCCTTTATCGTGCATCGATGATTCGGATAACAGAGAAAAATGTAACTTCTGTATTATATGAATTAACAGAAAATCGTTGCACTGCTTAGTTTCAGTTGAATGAAACAGTTCGTTTCGTTAGAAAAAATTACAATTTTTCCTGTCAATTCAAGTGTATTCTATTCGCGTAGCTGTGTATTAACAGCGATAGAAAACAGATTTGTAATTTAATTTGAATTAAAAATTTGAAACAACGAAGACTCAGTGTTTCGGAAGAAAAGAAAATCACTTTGTCCATTAATGTAAAATCACCTTGCAATGATTTTATTCGTCAACGATACCATGTATATTTATCTTTTTCAGTTGATGGATAAAGTCAGTGCAAAGGTGGTTCTGCGTTGATTAACAAAGTGATTTTCTTCTCTCCAGGAAAATGAAATTTTTGCAGCTCTGCAACTTTACCACTGTATCGACATTATTAACGAACGAATAATGAACAACGAACTCGATTCCAACAACTTCTCCTTTCTTTCAATTCATCTTTCCACCAGAACCAATACACACGTACAACCATTGACCAATCGCAACAATCACTGTACAACAGGAAAATGTGCACGAACGCACGGTGCAAAATCACCGTCGTACGACATAATTGCGTCCCGCGGACGAAGAGGGGCGAGTACCGCGCGGCCTATAAAATTGAAATCGATTTCTTTCGACCTCTCTCGATCGCGACGAAATAGTTGTTAGCTCTCCTATTTCCCCGGCTTTTTTCCCTCAGATCCTGTGTAATTTCGTCGGGGCAAGGCCGCGCGAATGTTCATTTTCACGGGTCACGTTTCGCGCAGGAACCGGCGAATGAAGGGATTACCAGCGCTACGGGAGAAAAAGAATCGTTAATTCGAGTGGAAGCCCGCTTCCTCTCTCTCTCTCTCTCTCTCTCTCTCTCTCGCTGTATTCTGCTTCGTCGTATCGTCCGTAATCTCGTTTTCTCGCGAGAGCAAGGGTCGCCAAGGATTAGAACCTCGCTGATGTATTCAAACGAGCACGCGAATTTTACGTGTCCCGGCAATTAAACTTACGAAAAATAAAATCCTACGTGTCTACGTAAAGTCTAATCGAAGTAATCTGCTGAAAATTTGTACACAAAGCTGCCAGACACTCGGTAACCAAAGCTTACAGAAAAATCGTTTCACCCCGAACAGTTTCTCCCCTGTTCGATCATCCATCGATTCGAATCACCATTCACCGATCTCCAGCCTCGCTGTACAAGCGAAAGAGCGCATGGCGATGTGCCCTTGGCCTCTCCAGCCATCGTAAGTCAAATATGATTTCACGAGCGACCTGCTCCGTCGTCCTCAGGGCCGAAAAATGTCCGCTGGAACACGAACGCGGGTAGACAGGGGCGCGCGATAAGCTCGACGATGAAAGCTCGACTTTGGATGCATTATTCCCTCGCTTTTCGAGATTATCGTCGGTTCCGGACACTTATTCTAATCTTTGCGAGCGACACGGTGCTTCTGTCTGACTGAGGAAGAAGGTCGACGGTTCTGATATTAAAATAACCCTCTCTTAGTCGCCTTAGTTCACCGGATTAGGCGGGCTGATCCTTAATTTCAAGGTCGGCGAGACTCGGAATTCGCTCGCCTAGAGGCTGTATAGCCGTTCCTCTGCCAAAGAAAACAGAGATCTTGGCGGTGGGATACGCGATCCGCCCTCGTCTTCTGGCGGGAATGTTAGTGGAAAAGTTGCTCCCTGGAGGTGATCGAGGAATTCGTTTTAGCGTGACGGAGTTTTATTAGTTTGAAAGGTGGAGTGGTTGATAAATGAGTTTGCGAGATATTGGTAAATTGCAGATGTTCGTGCAAATGTATATTTTTGAGAGAAAATAGGTGAGGAAATGGGACTTGGACAGAAATTTGTTTTGTCGTTATTGTATCTTTTATTTTGCATATTGCATATGTTTTGCATATTTCGGATAAAAACATATTTCGGTCGCTACGTGCTACATATTTCATTCATATCTATCTCACTGCAATTGGGTGCGATCATAAACGAATCGTCAAGCTGGTGTGTGACACTGGTCATAAATAATTTTATACTCAAATTTTATAATGGAATTTTGTAGTAAAATAATTTTATATTAAAATCGTAATGGCAGTGAGGATTGCTTCTTATTCAGCAAGTAGATTTTAGCGGATTTTAGTTGACGTCTGTAGAGTCCAGTAGATTTTTGGAAAATTTAATACATATGTATCAGTAGATTTGAATGGAATTCAGTAGAGTTCAGTAGATTTTAGTAAATTTACGTAGCTTTCAAAAGATTTCAACGTACATTAATAGAATACAGTAGATTTTAACAGACTTCAGCAGATTTCAGTAAATTTTGGTAGATTCCAGGAGAGTTCGATAAATTTCAGTAGAATTCAGTAGATTCCAGTACGCTTCACATTCAGTAAATGCCCTAATACTTACGAACGGGAGTGTACCTACACTCGTTTATCTTCGTGCAACGAGTTTTAACCAAGTGTACTTTCCATTCTTCTTTGACACGCTTCTGAATCTGAGTTTATAAAGTACCTCCAGGCTTTAAATTGTATTTTGGTTTTTAAAGAGACAGAGCTATCTCTAGCGTTACTTCCATTTCACCAGATAGAAGGATTACCAACATTTCAACATTTTTCTTTGACACTCTTGAAATCTGAGTTTTGCGAAGTATCTCGAGACTTTAAATTGCATTTTCGTTTTTACAGAGACAGTGCTATCTCTAACGTTACTTTTATTTCACAAGATTACCGATGCTTCAATATCTCCCTGAGTATCAAAGGAACGACTGTTTAATGGCAACTTCCACAGCCATAGAAGAGAAAATGCATGAAATTGCCTGTTTACCATATTTATATTCTCCCGCAGTTAATTAGAGCTAGTTTCCTAACTCTGAAAACTTCCAGTTCCTTTCTCCAAACATAAAAGGAGGACGCAACACGTGACAGCCTTCCGAAACACGATGAAACCGCACGCGCGGCGTACCTTAAAAGAGTTTCATAAGTTTCCAAGTATTTTCTGCTACTTCGCATTTCTGTCTCTCTCTCTCCCTCGATTTTTGCTTTGCATAGTATCACATCGCCTTGCACCAGCGTTGCTTCAGCGCGTTCTGTGCTTTGTTTTCACCGTTTCTTTGTATACTGGTTGGTAGAAGAGAAGGAGGGAGGAACAGATAGGAGTGAGAGAGACACGGAAAGAGAGAGAAAGAGTGATACAGTGAAAGAGAAAAAAGAAAAGGAGAGATAGAGAGAAAGAATAGGAGAGATAGCGAGTGAGAGAAGGAGAGATGTGGAGAGAAAGAGAAGGAAAGAGAAAAAAGAAAAGGAGAGATAGAGAAAAAGAGGAGAGAGATACGGAGAAAGGAAAGGAGAGATAGAGAGAAAGAGAAGGAGAGAGTGATACAGTGAAAGAGAAATAAGGAAAGGAGAGATGTAGAAACAGAGAAAGAGAGAAAGAAAAGGAGAGCTAGAGAGAATGATGGAAAAAGAGAAGGGAAGAGAGTTAGAGAGAAAATCCTCGCAAAGTGGAGGAAAAGCATCCGCCGTTTATAACGAAATGCCGCGTTATACGTTTCTGGCCACGCGTCGTTGCGTTCCCTTTTTCCCCTTGGCCATTTTCCTTATTGCGTATCCACTCAGCTCGTTGCCTTTTTTTCCCCCCCTCCCATGTACATCTTCCCTGATCTTTATAGCATCTCTACTATTCCGCATCTGTATCATTCTCTTTTTCTCCATGTCTATCTCCGTTTTTCTCCTCCCCGTCACAACCATACGACAGAAGTGGTTGGGTGGAAATTGTTAACGACTTCTAACCACGTCGCAGGATACCGTTTCTTCTTCCGAGTATAGTAGGTATCATCCCTTCGTTCTTTTCGTATCCTTCGCCACATTTGTTCCACTGGTTTTTGCCGGACCGAATGAATGTCACGCAGCCGGGGAAAATCGTCCGCGATTTATGACGCTTCTTTTCGACCACGCGGCTCAACTGTGCAACGCGTGATTACGGAACGGGGAGCGGCAAAAACGTTGATGTCTTCTGATCTTTTGGGAATCGCATAATCTCCGATTTCTGCGGAATAAATCGCGGAAAATGTTTGGGTTTTTTACTAGCGTATTTAGAAGTATTTTTGAAGATACTGTAGTGTGAAGGATAGTGTAAATCCAAGGAGATTTTGTAGCGATGACATGATAGTCTTACGTTTTTTAAATCAAATTTGAAGGTTTGTTGAAAATATTGATCCGAATTGTAAAATTCGGCACGAACTTATGGGATGACCTAATAGAAGTGTAATGTGAAATGTAAGATTTTTCAGGGAGGAAAGAGAATCGTTTTCCAGTTCAAATAAATATTATCCTTAGATTTTCCAACAGTAACTTATGAAGAATTGTATGCAACTTAATTTAACACGAAAAGATTCAGAATTTCGTTAACACTAAAACGATTACTTGAGGAATCTATTTGCGAATGATTCGAAACCCAACATTTCACATTACACGATCTAATATTTTCATCAAAAGAAAATTTGTTACCGTAAATGGAAAAATTATTCACGATCGAAAATTAAGCATCTTTAAAAAATTACTCCATTAAAAAACGAAATGTTACTATTGTTATATTCAAATATTTCAAAAAGTTGTGTCATTCTTTTAAAGCATGTCCATAAATACTTTGAATTAGATTATTGTTTTCCAATCTAATAAATTAAATACACATACAACTACGTTCAATTAACCCTACATTAGTCTGACAAATTTTAACGACAATTCTCGAGAATGTAAAATTTTCACTTTCTGATTGCATTATTTAATAAATACTTTAACAAGAAATTGAAGATAAAGGGAACTTAAACTTAATAAAATCCTTTTTCATTTACTGTATTATTTTCACAATTACAATAATATAATAATAATACAATTTACAATGATAAAAGTGATAGCATGAAAATTACAGCGTTCAGTTAAAATACCTTACAATCCCTCAAAATTGACGCATCTTGTCCCGAGTATCGATACCGCGTCGTATTCAGCAACAAAAAAAAAAATAAAAACATTTCTAAAATATCCCAGTAAATACATTCGAAAGATAGTAGCAATCGTCCCCTGTAAAACACACTTTATTTCAACCCGATAACTCAAATAGTTCCCGAGATACAGGACTTCGAATTGTGCACGTAAGATGCACGGGGCGGAGCGCATGAATGACAGCCGAATTGCAGGAAGCGGCGTGACCCACTTCTTTTTCCTGGAAGTGCGTACGTCGCGTGTAGTAATAGTAAAAACACGCTGACTCAGCGGCTGTCACTGACCAGCGTACGCGCGCCGTGCTTGGGGTAGGTCAACGAGGAAGAGCGAGTGAGAGGTCCGATCGCGCGAGCGAGACAGCGATAGCGGGGCATTAAAAATTACGGTCCCGTTTAAACGACGATTTCTCCGCAACGGGACGTCGCATCTGCGTGAAATAAACGGCGTTTTAAAGGGGAGGAATCGACGGTTCCAACAAGCTCTTTTAATACGACATAACGTTACGTATCGCGGTTATATACGCGTGTAAAAAATCGCGATTTTTAATGTCTCTTTCTTCGGTTGAGAAAGGAGATAATCGTATTAAAAGTTGCAACGGCTGCTTTTAAACGAGTAGTATTGTGTGTATTTGCGTTGGGAGTGTTAGTGATACGGAAGAGTCCATGTACATCTTCCCTGATCTTTATAGCATCTCTACTATTCCGCATCTGTATCATTCTCTTTTTCTCCATGTCTATCTCCGTTTTTCTCCTCCCCGTCACAACCATACGACAGAAGTGGTTGGGTGGAAATTGTTAACGACTTCTAACCACGTCGCAGGATACCGTTTCTTCTTCCGAGTATAGTAGGTATCATCCCTTCGTTCTTTTCGTATCCTTCGCCACATTTGTTCCACTGGTTTTTGCCGGACCGAATGAATGTCACGCAGCCGGGGAAAATCGTCCGCGATTTATGACGCTTCTTTTCGACCACGCGGCTCAACTGTGCAACGCGTGATTACGGAACGGGGAGCGGCAAAAACGTTGATGTCTTCTGATCTTTTGGGAATCGCATAATCTCCGATTTCTGCGGAATAAATCGCGGAAAATGTTTGGGTTTTTTACTAGCGTATTTAGAAGTATTTTTGAAGATACTGTAGTGTGAAGGATAGTGTAAATCCAAGGAGATTTTGTAGCGATGACATGATAGTCTTACGTTTTTTAAATCAAATTTGAAGGTTTGTTGAAAATATTGATCCGAATTGTAAAATTCGGCACGAACTTATGGGATGACCTAATAGAAGTGTAATGTGAAATGTAAGATTTTTCAGGGAGGAAAGAGAATCGTTTTCCAGTTCAAATAAATATTATCCTTAGATTTTCCAACAGTAACTTATGAAGAATTGTATGCAACTTAATTTAACACGAAAAGATTCAGAATTTCGTTAACACTAAAACGATTACTTGAGGAATCTATTTGCGAATGATTCGAAACCCAACATTTCACATTACACGATCTAATATTTTCATCAAAAGAAAATTTGTTACCGTAAATGGAAAAATTATTCACGATCGAAAATTAAGCATCTTTAAAAAATTACTCCATTAAAAAACGAAATGTTACTATTGTTATATTCAAATATTTCAAAAAGTTGTGTCATTCTTTTAAAGCATGTCCATAAATACTTTGAATTAGATTATTGTTTTCCAATCTAATAAATTAAATACACATACAACTACGTTCAATTAACCCTACATTAGTCTGACAAATTTTAACGACAATTCTCGAGAATGTAAAATTTTCACTTTCTGATTGCATTATTTAATAAATACTTTAACAAGAAATTGAAGATAAAGGGAACTTAAACTTAATAAAATCCTTTTTCATTTACTGTATTATTTTCACAATTACAATAATATAATAATAATACAATTTACAATGATAAAAGTGATAGCATGAAAATTACAGCGTTCAGTTAAAATACCTTACAATCCCTCAAAATTGACGCATCTTGTCCCGAGTATCGATACCGCGTCGTATTCAGCAACAAAAAAAAAAATAAAAACATTTCTAAAATATCCCAGTAAATACATTCGAAAGATAGTAGCAATCGTCCCCTGTAAAACACACTTTATTTCAACCCGATAACTCAAATAGTTCCCGAGATACAGGACTTCGAATTGTGCACGTAAGATGCACGGGGCGGAGCGCATGAATGACAGCCGAATTGCAGGAAGCGGCGTGACCCACTTCTTTTTCCTGGAAGTGCGTACGTCGCGTGTAGTAATAGTAAAAACACGCTGACTCAGCGGCTGTCACTGACCAGCGTACGCGCGCCGTGCTTGGGGTAGGTCAACGAGGAAGAGCGAGTGAGAGGTCCGATCGCGCGAGCGAGACAGCGATAGCGGGGCATTAAAAATTACGGTCCCGTTTAAACGACGATTTCTCCGCAACGGGACGTCGCATCTGCGTGAAATAAACGGCGTTTTAAAGGGGAGGAATCGACGGTTCCAACAAGCTCTTTTAATACGACATAACGTTACGTATCGCGGTTATATACGCGTGTAAAAAATCGCGATTTTTAATGTCTCTTTCTTCGGTTGAGAAAGGAGATAATCGTATTAAAAGTTGCAACGGCTGCTTTTAAACGAGTAGTATTGTGTGTATTTGCGTTGGGAGTGTTAGTGATACGGAAGAGTGGTAGAATTTGCGGAGAGGAAAGTTGAAACTTGGTAGGGAATAGATTCTCTCTGGTTTGTTGAAATCTGTGTAAACGATGAAGTTGCTTCTATTAAAGTTTAGGGCAGAGATGTGACTTTAAGATGAATTTACCGCTTGCTAAGTTGAAATTGATGTAAGTGGGAATCTACGGAATGATTTGTTAACCGAAATAGTTCATTTTTGTGTACGAAGATGAATAAACTATTTGGAAAATTTTGTTGGAAAAATTAGCTACTAAAGAAATTTATGATTCTGATATATAAATTTTCTCTAAGTTTCATTTAATAAATACTCAAAGCAACGATAATTAACTACGAGAATTTCTATAAAATCTCGATATACGAGGATGAATAAACTACAGGAAGAGTCTTATTGGCAAAATTAACTTCTAGAGGAAATTACAATATAACTCCAGTATATAAATTTTCCCGAAATTTCGTTTAATTTATGCTCAAAGTAACAGTTATTAATTACAAGAATTTCTACAGAATCTATTTTCCGCCAACTCTGTACCAACTGCTAATAATAGTATTATGTCACTAGCCCATAAATTACTCCAAAATTACACGTTAGACGGTGTATTTTCCGCGTCGAAAAACAAACGAGACTTCCTTTTTCATTTTCTTGAGAAACGAATCGTGTGGCAAAAAGACGACGGGGAAGGGAAAAGCAGCGAGCCAAAGGGGGTGTAACGAGGTGTTCCGCGGCCAGCATAAATTCATAATGTCTGGGTAGCGGGAGTGCCGGCAGATTAGCTAAGCTGACAAGAACAAACGACCCGCGGCTCGCTGTTGATACAAGCGTGCAACGACCACACCCCGCGACCAAGCCTAGGCAGGCACGAGACATCCGCTATTGATTTATCGCGCGATGTTTTAACCGCCTCGAGCCGAATCTCCCAGTCGTTTCGTACGAACGCGAGATTATCTTGCCGGTTGAATGGCCAAGAACTTAATCCGATTCCGACGTTTGATTTCGGTATTTCGAATGTCTCGCGTGTTCAAAATGCAAAGAAGATGGGATAAATGTTGGAATATTGGCTTGGAAGAAACAGTCAAATGTATTGTAGTTGGTGTACGTTTCTTCTTTGTTCAATCGTGAAAATTGAATTGTATTGTGTTTGACGTGTTGTGAGATGAAAAATTAAGTAGGAAGGTTAGATAAAATTTATACGAATTTTCGAAATATCGGTATCTATATTTTCTTCCTGGAGTAAATTTTGTTTATTTGTTAGGCGTGTGGAAGAAGAAAAATAGCGCAGAGAGTGAACTGATGCATGTTATTAACGCGTAAAAGCGAGATACTGTCATAAATTGTTACAACTATTTATGTAAGAAAAAAGGAAAAGTGAGATGAAAACATTATATTAAATTTACAAACATTTGTTAAAAATTGGTATTTAGATTCTCTTGCTGAAATAAATTTTATTCATTTATTTAACGCCTTTATTACATTTATTAAAAAAATAGCACACACAGCAAAATAATACATATTATAATTTAAATGATATGTGTAAGAAAGAAAAAGAATATATTTAGGTATTTATATATTTAAAAGAATTATGGGTAAACCGGAATAGAAAAAGAATATTATACACAGCTACAGTTAGAGAGAGAATAAAAATGGTAAGAATAGTGACGAAGGATAAAGTATTTGTGCATTGGAGGAGAAATAGTTCAGTACATCAGAAATATTAGCAAAGTGTTAAAAATGCGGGTATATAGTGCAAAATTGACGCAATATACTGAAACAGTATTTAATAATTGTTCTAATTTTATCCAAATACAATGAAATGAGATACTCTTATATTCGAGATTCGTTAAATCTGGAATTTTCTGACAGCAAAATAATCTCGTAGATATTTAGGGAACACTGTATCACTTGCGGTTTATTCTAAATCACATACACGTTATAATTGCTCAGTAATCACATCAAATAGCAGACAGTAAGGCTTCACAATTGATTCCGCTATCCGTGCAAACTTGAGTTATCGATCTTAACCGCGTTCCGCTTGCTGATCCGTTTCGAATGTACCGAGAACCCTAATAATGCCCCGCTAATACAGCACACTATACACCATATCCCTCTACTATTCAGTATAGTCCTCTGTGTCTAATACATGGACCCGATGCAAGTCGCTTCAGGCACAGCTGTTTGATCCTTTGACGCGCGCAAACATTCATCGATCCTCTTGTCCTTTTTTTCGACCTGTAAAAGTATCCCGAATACACCGAACGTAGATTAGCTTCTGTGTATTAAAGCCTCTTGCACATTACAATTTTTCTCTACGCTATTTTATATCACATTCAATTCTATGGTTGTTGGGGACGTGTTTGTATCTATGTGTGTTATCCGATGTATGCAGAGAAAAGAATTCCGGGGGAAAGGAAGCGTTTTGTCAGGATGAGAGTAACAAATTTGCATATTATTAAGTATACATGTGATTAAAATTGGGAAAGTTTCTGAATGGTCTAATATTTAAAATTTGCAATACCTATATCTGGAAAAATTAAGTGTTTCGTCACGATAAGCGTAACAAATTTGCATGTGATTAAAATTGGGAAGGTTTCTGAATGGTGTAATATTTAAAATTTGAAATTAAAAAATTAAGAACTTAAAAATTCGCGATACCTACATCTGGAAAAATTAAGTGTTTCGTCACGATGAGAGTAACAAATTTGCATGTGATTAAAATTGGGAAGGTTTCTGAATGGTCTAATATTTAAAATTTGAAATTAAAAAATTAAGAACTTAAAAATTCGCGATACCTACATCTGGAAAAATTAAGTGTTTCGTCACGATGAGAGTAACAAATTTGCATGTGATTAAAATTGGGAAGGTTTCTGAATGGTCTAATATTTAAAATTTGAAATTTAGAAGTTTGAGAATCGTACCTGGGAAAAATAAAATGTTTTATCACGATGAGAGTAATTAATTTGCATATTATTAGGTGTGCACGTTATTAAAATTAGGAAAGCTGAAATTTACGTAAATTTGAAAATTTGCTATAATGTTATAATTAATCTTAACATTGACTTGCTTACTTTGATAGAAAATCCTGGACCTTAATTTCCTATTATTGCTCGCGGAAGGGAATACAATATAGGATACTTTAATAATTGTTAGAACTTATTATCCTTTTAATTTCTGCCACAGAATTAGTATGTTTCCATCTTCCTTATATAGCACTGCATTTAAAAAAGACTGTAACTTTCATTTAAGGTAGTTTTCTCAACGACTACTATCTTGCATATAGTTGTAATAATTTCCAATTGTAACACTAATTCAACCAGTTCCACGTCTTTTAAATAGGTTTCGACTTTCCTCGAAATTTTCCAGAGTCGAAAGATACGGGCTTTACTTTTGAACTACTTAGAATTAGGTGACTTTCTCGAACGGTCAATTCCTCGAGCAGTTCTCGTCGGCGAGAACAATTTCAATTATGGCGGAAATACAGTGAAAGAAACATTCACGGTTTTATACAGCGGATAATTAAGCGTAAGAACGAGCGTAATAAAATAGAACGCTCGTTTAAACCGCTTTGTTGCTTCGAAAAAGTATGTAACCGGAGTTTTAAACTGACTAACGCCGTTAATGGTAGGTAGTTAGCGCGAAAGTGTGCGAGAAATAAGAGGTGGCAGCGTCGTTACAGGTGTTGGCGTGTGACTGTGAGAGAAGGAACAAGTGGACGGGACACTTAGAGAGACAAGAAACGCTCGAAACTGTGGTAACAAGTATCTGTGTAGAAGTTCCTGACACCGAACAAGAAGAACTACATACACCGTCTTCATTTACGAAATCCACCGCTCTGTTGTGATTTCATTTCTCAAATTTAATTAGACGTAAAATTAATTGGAGTGTAAATTATCCGTTAATCGCCTCCTTCGTTCTCTACATTCGTTACGTCGATTTTGATTTATTATGCTATTCTGGTCTATTTCACTTCACTTTGAAGCACAAACAGATTTTGCATTGCATCATAACTGTTCACCGTTCCTAACTATAGTATATCGCATTCTGCGCAGTCAATGGCGACGATTTAATCACCATTCACTGGCAACGCATTAATTTCAACAATCACAGTTAATTACAGCCGAAGGATCTTCAGATCGACGATGGTTTTGTTACGGACGGTATAATAATTTCGAATTCATCGAACCGTTTCGATATTCACTCTATTTGCCCGGAATTTTCTTGGAATTGTTGGAATTTTTGTAATATTTCTTATCTTTCGTTACGATGGATGTGACATTTCGGAAATACGTGAATTTAATTGTCATGTTCGATACAATGGATTGAATGAATTTGTATTGACCTTCGTGTCGAATCTATGTCCACCTCGTTACACCATATCAAAGGTCACCGTTGATAGCTGTCGATCATTCTCCCCTATATTAGAAACTCAGCACCTAATCTACTAACAATTCGACGTCTCCACGTTGACCCAATCGAGAGATCGTGAAGATATTCGTAATTGTTGCCTCGCTATGTTCACGTTAAAGTTTATTGACCTTGATAATAATCTACCGTACGTGTGTAAATTGAAAATTCAAATCTGAACCTGGGACTTTCGATTATAAAATTGTAATGTTAATATTATTGTAGTGGATTGATCTTACTGTGAGTGACTAATAAAACAAAAAATATTCAGCTGCTATCTTCGCCACGAAACGCACATTTATCCACACAGTTCCCCTGAAATACAAAGGAAGTTATATCAAGAAGCCTAAAAATATTATTGTCAAACTGGGTTAATTAAAAGAAGAAAATTCCTGAGAATGAAATTAAGCAACCTTTTCTGCCACGAGACACATTTATCCACTCAATTCCCCTGAAATACCAAAAGGAGGCACATCAAAAAGCCCACATCATCCGAAGCTCCATCATCGAGATGAGAACCGTCTCGAATGAAACTTCGACAAGGGTCCCTCGTCATCGCGGAAACCGCGACACGTCGTTCAGGCTGACCGCCAATTTCCGGGCCACCCTTCTTGATTGCCTGACGGTGCTCGATCCAGAAGCACCCAAGGTCCCTCCGATTTCTTCGTTTTTCCCCGAAAATCCAATTCCAGCCGGCCGATCGTGCCACCTGGCAGTCGTAAAGCGGCGAAGCTCACCTTTTGTATCGCAATCGGGAGGGCTGATTCGATGGTTCGGGTCCCCACGTCGATGAACGTAGCACGTTGTGGTTGGCTGCATCCTCGTTCGAATCCTCCCTAGTCGGCCGCTAGATCCGTGTTGGAATTAGGTTAGAGGGCTGGATCTTGTAAGGACCAAGGGACGGTCGACCTTAAAACCGAGGTGGACCGTTTGAATATTAATCGGGGTAATTCCGCCCGGTGACACTCGTGCTTGTTCTTTAATTAATCCTCGACCATAAACGAGGCTTTCCGAGGGACGATTATGAGCGTGGGATCTGTTACGTGATCTTTCTTGCGGTGAGGCGAAGGAAGGAGGTGGATTTAGAGTAGTCGAGCCGGGGAGAATTATCTGTGGGTATTCCCTGTTAATTTCTGCGATGAATTACAGATTTCAGGTTCAGTCTAAGAAGAATATTTTTTCTAAGAAGGGAAATGAGTGTTCTGAATTACTGTCAATTATACGATTTGATCAAATATATCATTAATTGTGTATTGTTCCGAGAAATTTTTTAATAAGAATTCACTACAAGTCAAAAACTAAAGGTATTTAATTCTTTGAGGCTCAATGTAAGAATGAATACATTTTTTAAGAAGGCAAATATTTGTAAATAGCTATCTTATTAAATGTGTATTATTCTAACGAATTTTTTTAGTAAGAGTACACAAGTCACGAAGTAAAGGTATTTAACCCTTTGAGCCCCAGTGTAAGAAAGAATATATTTTCTGAGAAGACGAACATTTATTATACACATAAATATTTACAAATAACTGTTGATTGTACGATTTCAAAATATTTATCCTTGATGTATTATTAATCGTGTATTATCCTGTTAAATTTGTTAATAAGAATGTCGCACAAGTGAAAAACTAGAGGTAGTATCGTAGCAAATTCAGGGAGCTACTAGTGCAAGCAACATGAAATAGTAATTAGAACTGAGACAGAAAGGGTTGAAGCATGATAAAGGATAATTTTGTGCAGAATAAATTGATCTTTCATCGTGTTTCCGAAACACCGTTTTGATGTTAGCCAATTTGTAATTCACCGTGGAGTAAGTAACGAGATCTTGATTAGCGGGTTTAGAGCAGGTTTCTACGACTTGGAGTTGAATAAGGCTGTCTTAATATTATGTAAATGAAGACGAGGGGGAAAGTAGTTTAAGTAGAATGATACTGAGCTTCTCTTAAACTGGTGAGAGTTAAAAGTACCATATTCTGCTTCTGTTTTATTGAGTATAAAAGAAGCTAACACTGTGCTGAACGTTAATGCATATGATTTGCAAATTTTGTAAATTACATCGAGTGTAATTCTTGCTACAAAGCTTTATTTTTTTCTAAAATTTCGAAAATTTAATCGAAAAATAAAATCGTTTCTGAGAATTCTTTCTAAAATTTTATCGTTTTAAAAAGGAATTCGTACAGGAAGTATGCAGAACATTTATTCAAAGTGTCCAACGAAGTTTCTCCAACTAAAGAAAAATATTTTCTCACCGGAGAAACGTAATCTTCGAGCCGTAAAGAAACATCTCATCTAACAATAGGTAGAACGAGCGGCTAAAAGGCGATTCAACTGTGATAGCAACGAAATGGAAAGGGTTGACCGATCGCCCTGTCGACGAGGATCGATTAAACGCCTACTTCGTCGAGTGGCTGTAATAACAGCGTATCTATGATTGAACCAACGTTTCTGTTAGATTCTCGAAAATAAAATGGGTCACGGAGAAGAAAGAGAGAGAGAGAGAGAGATTTCTGGTGTTTCTCTTTGCTGTTTCGAGTGTCAGGGAAGTTTCACGAAGAGAGAGTGCCAGGGCTCAGCGAGAGTGGTTCGAGAGGAAACTTTTGTTTCTGCGTTCTAACGTTCGCTGTGCTATCAGGCGTCGCGAAATCCGAGGACCGGGAAAATAAGGGAAAAAGTTGTGTTGTTTCTAACATTATAAACGTCTCGTTCATGATGATAGCAAGGATACCGTGACGAACTTCGGCAATTGAAGAGCACTCCTGAATGTACAGCTTAAGGTCCAGAGTTGCACTTTTGTAGGTCTGACCAAAGCGAGACTTATACTACTTGCGCCGCCACTTGCTGAATTCTATCTGTTCTGTCCATTGAAAATTGGTGTTTATAACGTGAGGTACGAGCTTTTCTGAGTATTCGTGATTTATTATTTGTCACAATATTGCATTAATATTAATTTTTTCAATTTTGGTGACATCTTTCAAGTGTTAATAATTTGCCTTCTATGTTATATTAACACTATGCCGTCCGCACGCGTAATCCGGATTCTTTTGTTTGGCGCCGGCAGGACTGGTTCAGATCTTTTCGCCTGTCGCCAGGGGTTTTTCGGGATTTTCGGAAGATCATAAATTGTGAAGTTCTACTAATCTCAATAGTTCTCAATCCTGTCCCTCCGTTTTCACTTGCTAATATGATCGTATTGCAACCTGTAACTTATTGTCACTTGGACAGAACACAAGCGATACTGGCGTCTGTGCGATAGCTTCCCATAAGACACCAAATGTCACCGGCATTTGTCCGATAATTTTCGTAGGGCACCAATGTGGTGCCACTGGACGGCATAGTGTTAAAGTATTTGAGTAATATATAAGAATTTCTACAACAATTGTATTTTAAATTAATAAAAGTAAATGCAGCGGAATTTAAAATGAAATTTGTATCCTTTTAAACTTTCATATTATTACAGAATACAAGGAATGTAGTTGAAAATTGTTTTAGAACAGTTCTTCAATTTCCCCTTGTTACAATTGAAATATGAAGTAACCTTGCAAAGTAGTATCGCCTCGTTCCGTGCAGACCTATAGGCTTCGTTCAGCTTAAAGGAATCAGGCGTTCATACTTTATTCATGAGAATTGAGTAAAGTGTTGCTTCTATCGACAAGATTTTCACTTTTCTTTTTTCTTCCTATTCTTACGAAACACGACAGGCTATTTATGTTCTCGGAATTTTTCCACGACGTTCTTTCAGAATTCGTAGCCAATCGTAATTTCAATACGATCCTACCCTCTGGTAGTCCTTCGTTTTATAATGCAAATCAAGCGAGACAGAGGAATAACTGATATTTGTTGGCTCGTATTATACCGATATCGATCTATTTCGTTCAACTTCCTATTTCTTTTCACGATCTTTCCACGAAAGTAGCATCTACACCTCGATCCCTCGAATTCATTCAAGCAGAGGTGCTCTTATTAGATGTTTTAAAAAATACTACTGAATTTCAATAAAATTAGTATCCTTTTAAACTTTCATATTATCGTAGAATACGAGAAATAAAGAAATTTATTTAAAAATTTTCTTAGAACTGTTCCTTAACTTTCTCTGTTTGCAATTGAAATATTAAGTAGTATCGCCTTGTTATAGGCAGACCTGCATGCTTCAGCTAAAATTTATCGAAAATACTGAACATTGATAACTAAAATCATATTATCACTGAATACAAGAAGTAAAGAAATTTATTTAAAATTGTTTTAGAACTGTTCCTGAACTTTCTCTGTTTACAATTGAAATATTAAGTAGTATCGCCTTGTTATAGGCAGACCTGCATGCTTCAGCTAAAATTTATCGAAAATACTGAACATTGATAACTAAAACCATATTATCACTGAATACAAGAAGTAAAGAAATTTATTTAAAATTGTTTTAGAACTGTTCCTTAACTTTCTCTGTTTGCAATTGAAATATTAAGTAGTATCGCCTTGTTATAGGCAGACCTGCATGCTTCAGCTAAAATTTATCGAAAATACTGAACATTGATAACTAAAACCATATTATCACTGAATACAAGAAGTAAAGAAATTTATTTAAAATTGTTTTAGAACTGTTCCTTAACTTTCTCTGTTTACAATTGAAATATTAAGTAGTATCGCCTTGTTATAGGCAGACCTGTATGCTTCAGCTTAAATTTATCGAAAATACTGAATGTTCCGAACAATATCGATAAATAAAATTTCCTGATGTTATTATTGCTCCAACTTAATACTCGAATAATCCATCCAGTAATTCACAGAAACCTGATAGTGCATCAAACGAACTACAAACACTCGTACGAATTAATTACACCGTTATATCTCTGTTTGACAAATTCCCCCGAAAATTTCAAGGATCGAGGACTAAGAACCGCGGTCAAAAGCCAAAAGCAGCGGCTCGTTACCATTCATCAGTGGTTTTTAAGGGTGTATCCGCAATCCTTTCTGGTGAACGTGACGTATTTCGTCGGTTAGCCTAGAAAAGCCCATTTGTACCGAAAAGCAGGCCGCAGATTAATCCATTAACGACGAACGTAACCAATTTCCACCTCCATAAACAAATTCACCTTCTGCCCCTTAGAAATTCAGAGGGAGAAACAAAAAAGTGAAAGAGGAAATAACGAAATTCTCGTCGTCGTTGTTCCGTGCAATTGCTTGTTAATAGTTCAAAGTAGCGTTGCATCTGTCGCTGCGAATTCGCATTTAAATCCCTCCGAAAGCTCGAAACTAACATTGCTACGGTGCGCCAAAATAAGGGGCACGCGGCGAAAATAAAATAGAGGAAAAAAGCGGGACATATTGTAGAGAGAAAAAATGGACTCGATGTGTAACGCAGCTGAGTTGTTAAATAATTTCACGGGCGAAAAGCGAGGGGTCGAAACGAGTGGACGACGACACACGGCTTGGGATTAAACTGCGCGCACGGAATCGTGCACAGAATTGTGTTTTGATGTTCGCCCGGTGTCTACACACTTCGAGGTCCGATGTTTTATTGGTTTCGCTTTGGGGGACGCAGAACGGTCGACGACGAGAGATAATTCCTTGGAACGCTTTGAACGTTACGCGAAAAGGCAGCCCGCCTTTGACAATTCGGCGCCCAGAATTTCCTTTATTGTCTTTTCAGACATTTGCCGGCACGATTTAACGAGGAAATGCTTCTATTTGTTTCGTAGATTTTGACGAATCGCGTTCTTTTCTTTCTTGTACTTTTGCAGACTTTTCTAACACCAGAACTACCAACCGGGTCAAAATGACCTATTAGCGACTTTCCAAAGGTGAATTTTTATGTAACTAAAATGTGAATGAAAGCACAGAAAACAAAGTCGAAAAGTTAGAAATGGTAATACTTGCTGTGTATCGAACATTCCCTGGTTTTGGAAAGTTGTTAATGGGTCATTTTGACCCGGCCGGTAGTTATAGTATTAAATAAGAGATCATCCCAATGTGAAACTTTGGTACGTGGTAGTATCTACTAATTAGATATTCGACACGTATTTTTTTATATATGCAATGGTCCACAGTGCAGTAATATTGTATAAGTTGATGAATTTTGTATTTTTTAACAACAAATTTGAGAAATAGAAAATAAATAATCTTTACTAAATATGTTTAGTACCCTCGCCTTTAAGAGCGATTTTCGTCCATTCGGTATAGACGATTGTTAATAAAAAAATAAATTACACTACCTTATACCGAAGTTTCAGCAATATTGGTGATTATCACTTCAGGACATTACCTTGTAAGTAATGTTATTGGTTACACTTTAGTGATTCATTTACTCCTCTTGCACTCTTCTATGCACACGCTCTCATACTTTTATCTTAAAATTCGCGCGAATCATTTTCCTGCATATTCGACCAAGCACTCTCTATCCAGAATTGATTTTTCTGTCATCTAATAATTTTCGAAAATGTCGAAAATCTTAAGCTGAAAGGGGCGATCAGCAAAAATAGAAAAAATTAATACTAAAAGCGTACGCGAAGAAGCTTCTTGAAAGGTGCATTTCGTATGTTAAAAACTCGCAAGGAATTAATAAAAAATTTAGAAAGAGCAGGTTTGCCTGACGACTACTTTCTGGAGTTTCGGATAAGCCAATTATTATCCCTTTTTTCGCATAATTTATTACAGCGTGAAGGAGTCGGAATACATGCTTCAAATGAAATTATTTCTGTATGCTGAAGTTGTTCCGCTGCACGATTAATATTTTTCAAAATTGACTTATTTCAAAGTTAGATAAAAAAGGAAAGTTAATGTAAATGAGAAATTATTTTGTGATTTAGAAATTAAGTAGAATCGATATTGCAAATTTTACCGAGGCAATGATTTGATTGCTCGAACTTCTTCAAACCATTCGTGCTTCCTTTCCTCTTGGCTTCGTAAACATTTCCAAACTTCAAATTGAAGTTGACTGTGGACTAAGTTGAAGTTAAGGTACCATTTGGTAGTTCTAGAGATGTCTAGAGACCGTCGATCGAGATACTCAAGAGACTGTTGTCAGAGAGTGTCAGAAAGACTGACTATTTAATTTGTAGAATGTTAATTTATACCTTTTCGATTGCCAAAGCAGAAATATTAGAAGACTAAGAATTCATAGGAAGGGGAAATGGAAATTAACGATTAATTGGTATATTTTTAAACCAACTTCCTAGAAATTTGTGGACAGAGAAGGCGCTAATGAGAGTTTCTCCTGGCGAGTGCCGAAAAGGACCCAGAGCCTGATACCGAGGCAGGGAGACTGTAATTGGGGTGCGCGGTGCCCCATTAGACAGAAATTAGGAAAAGGAGTTTATCGTAAGGTATTGACGATCACGAAACGGGACTTTTCTAATTAACCCTTTCGCTACGGCAGTGTTAGCAGTGAAAACACGAGCGTACACTACACCGACAGAGCGTAACATTATCTTTTCCGTTATTTTCACAGTTCTTAATCCCTCGACGCTCACATTTTTCTCAATTTTATTTCTTTTTGATTATTTCCTAGGCCTGTAGGAATAAGTTTCCCATTTATCTATAACGCTGTGACTTACATTTTTGCAATAGAATAGGAAGGATAGCGCAGTACGAAGAGTGAAGCAAAATTGCACTTTTTGGAGGATTAGCTGTGCACGTGTAAGACACGGGCATGAGCGTTAAGGGATCAAGTCAATACAATGAAACAATTCTCAAAAAGTAAGGCTGTGACTATAGCGGATGCGTATTCGGACAAACTCAATGCGTCAAAACAATGGAATATCTATACAGATTCTTACGAGTGTGTGCATTGCAATGTTCAGATGTTCCATTCGTCAGAACGTCAATTGACGCAGCCTAAATCGGTTACTCTGGAGATAACAAGCTACGCTATGCTCGAAATTTTTATATGTCACTATAGTCACCGGTAGGATATAGCGAGCGCTCGACAATGGATGACTGCAGCCACCGTTAGTAACGAAAGGGTTAACTGCCTATCGTCCACGTCGGCAATAGCTTGTTCCCCCGTCGAGTGTTACTTGAACCCCAAAATTTTACCCTTATCTTTAAAAAACAGTAAACACCGTTAATTCAGAAAAATTTGAAAGCAACCAGCTATCTGAAGAGGTGTAAACACAATTGCCCCCCAAAAAAACAGCACAATTTCTGTATCAACTGCACCATAAGCCTAAACAACGTGGCCCTAAACGATGATCGAGGAACGCAGACAGATAAGCTCGCGTATCCCGTGATCGTAACAGGTTCTATCAAACGCTCGCTTTTGACGCGTCGCGTGCTCGCACAAAGCTCGAGCGTGTGTGTGTGCTCGCGTCCCGACGTGCTGCGGCGGATTTAATAATGAGCACAAAGGCCGCGGTCGGCTGCAGCATCGCCATATTGATTTCGTCCGGGACCGGTTGGATTTTAAGCAGGGACGCGCGAACATCCTCCTCCGCCCCTCTCGCGTCACTCCGTCGAACGCTGAATATTAATGACGTACCGCTGACGCGGCTTCCTTGCAGTCTTCCGGAACGACGATCGTTCGATCGTCGCCAGCGACGACCACGACGACGACGAAGCTCGCTTGGGACGAGAAGTCGAACGTTACGCGTGGTTGAACTTCGCGGAATAGAGAAGGGATTCGAGCTTGCGGTTTTCGTGTTTTGCGATCCTGGGAAACCTTGACTTCCGGCGTGTGTTTGACTTTGATTCTGGTCGGTTTGCGGGGAGGGGGGAGACGGCAAACTAGGAAGTTTGGAGATGTTTGCGAGGAAACGGGGGAAAGGGAGATTGTTGGAAAAGTTGGAGATTTTGGGTGGAATTTGATTAATTCGTCTTCTTCCGTCGAATTTGCGGAAGTTGTACGATTGCACGAAAGACGTAACATTGTGGCGATAGGTTCTTTGTCAGCTGCAGGCTTATGGGAAATCTGGAGATCAGGTTTTCTTTCTCTTTTTTAGTGGAATGTTCAGTTTTGTATTGCCATTGTTGCGTCGCAAACGCAACCGTTAGGAGTTTGACTTTATGACACGGACGACCGGGCCTGCTATTTTTGAGGGCTTCTAATTTCAATTCTTTTGTGTCTTACTCCTCCTTTCGAAGCGATGTCGAGGACCAGAAAGTGTTTTATGGACGCAGAAACTCGACGATTCTGCGTGCCATACGCCCGAGGAAGGGTTCCTGTTCGTCCTCATAGGCCACCGCCTCAACATAGTTTTAACATAAAACTGCAAGAAAGGCCCAACGCGCCTCAGTGTCCAACAAAAGTCTACTAAGATCGGTATTACAAATTCACATTCAAAGTAGTTCACATTTACATCTCACACCTAATAAATAATTATACTCGCACAAAATTAAGTTGGCGTGTGAAAGACGCGATACGCTGACTGCCAATAAAGATTAAGAATCGCGTCGCAACAGTCATTGTTGGAGAATGTAACTTTTGTAAGTCGGTTTGTCTGAGTGAGGTGCAGTGGGAAAGTAAGTTTGTAAGTTGGTAACGTGTGTATTTGAACGGTTTGTTAAGCGAGCAAAAAGAGATGAGAGTAGAAGGTTCTGCAAAGCGAAACAGTAAACACGTGTATTGAGAAACAAATGACAACTTTGTTTTCTTTGTCATTTCTGACAAAGAGGAACACTTTATTGACTTGAACTCAGACTCTGCAAAAGAACGAAAGTTCCAACAGTCAAATTGGATGGAATAGAAAATTTTTAAAAATTCATCTTTCGTAAATTAATTTGTCGTAACCAGTAAGAATTCTCCACTGACCAATAGTGTATTGTGGTCCCGGGGCCTCCAAATAGGAAACCTCGAAGGGAAAATACAGAGGGAGTGGTTGGCGTAGCGCGCAGAGCCTCGGCTTGCTAAGCCGAAGGTCCCGGGTTCCACTCCCGTTGGGTCCCTCAATATTTTTCCGTCGTCGGTTCCTACAGTATATTATGTAAATTGTTCAATTAGTAATACATGTATGCAGAATATATCCAGAGGTAAAAAAATATTTTCAATCGTTTCACAACTGTATCTTAGAGCTTAGAAGGTACTAAAATATCTCAAATATTGCGCTCATTTGACACACTGTATTCGAGTTTGTAAAACGAAGAAACGAACATAAGCAGCTCTCTCCAGCACAGCATTAGAAATATCCACTGGCAAAAACTGTTCGTGGAAACGAGCCGGTGTGTCGGACGTTTCAGCAGAAAGATCGAAAGCTTTTAGATTTATCAGTTTACGCTCTGATAAGTCGATCTATCGATAATTCGCCTTTCGCTTTGCTCCATTTTGCTGTTTCCGCTTGTCAAAGGGTGCTTCATAGACAAACGTTCCTTTGACCTGTTCATTAAAGCAACGTTACCAATCATTTCAATAATCTCCTAATTCTCTAATTCAAACGAATCATACCGGACCAATTTCTCTCTGCCTTCACTCGTATCAACTCAGAAATATTTGCTAAATTTTGAAAACACAAATGAGTTTAATATTAACACTTGTTGATCGTCGAAGTACTTCATCCTCTCTTATCGTTAATACAACGCAATTCGAGTTCGTACGAATGAATGAAATCACAAAATTGGTCGAATTAATGTTTTTATTTGACAAACACGCGTAATTGAAGATTTAACCAGATAATACATTCACGAAGATTGTGTATTTATTTTCGCAACACGAATTTCGTACAATTTATGTTCTGAAAAATTGCTACAAGTACCTTACTCGCGACCTTACGTTTTGCGACTTCTTTTTTCAATTATAATAATTAAGCTGATCGAAAGTAGTCGTAGCATCGACACGATGACCGTGTTCAGGTAAAACTACAAAAAATTCCGGTGCGTCAGCTCCTACGAAAAGGGATTATTCCGTGACAAGGCAACGCTCGTCCGCATATCGCACGTCTCGAACGCTGTGAAAAATCGAGGAATCGAGGTGGAAACGCCTAATTCACCCACAGTACAGCCCAGACGTCTTTCCAAGCGATATAACGTGTAAATGAAGTACACTGAAGTTTAATCAGACGTTTTCATCTCACATTCAACTGTAAAAATTCCGGTGCGTCAGCTCCTACGAAAAGGGATTATTCCGTGACAAGGCAACGCTCGTCCGAATATCGCACGTCTCGAACGCTGTGAAAAATCGAGGAATCGAGGTGGAAACGTCTAATTCACCCACAGTACAGCCCATAGCGATATAACGTGTAAATGAAGTACACTGAAGTTTAATCAGACGTTTTCATTTCACATTCAACTGCGGAAAGATCGAGTTTTGTCTCGAAATAGCTGGTCAGCAAGGTGTTGAATAATTTTATTTGAAAAAAAAAAGTAAAGTTGGCGAGCATATTTGGCAACCTAACAATAACGTACCAGTATCAAAATAACTCGTGAAGTCTACAATATTGTCCGAGCAGAAATCGATTTGTCCATCGATTACGACCTCGCCCATCAAAGCACGTCATTTTTCTCTAACCTTGCGAATGAACGGACAGCGTTTTCCGATCGCTATTCGTACCTCCCCATTCGATACGACCTCGTACGCCACCAGACAGAAAGCAAAACGAAGAAACTTGAAGCATCAAGTGTAGATACGTCGTCCGCGTGTATTTTTATCTCTGTATATTCTCGTTAAACTTGTCGAAAGGTTCAGACGCGAACGTATCGTTTCCCCATTGTGCACGTCTCCGGATAAAATGTTTATCGTTGGAGTGGTTTCCGTGAACAATGCGGCTCGCGTTACGCGGAGGGAGAGAGGAAAAAAGGGAAGAAAGGAAGTCGCGGAAAAGGGGAAAACGCGCGGGGCTTGTTCTCTGCGTGACGGATTGCTTGATACGGCTTTTGTGGCCGTATTGTTTAAATTATCCCACGAAGTTACCAGCTCTCCCCTCTTTAACAGACGCGGTTGATAGCACATTTTTAATTACCCCGCGAAAAGGGAGGAAAAACGTCGATTCGATTCGCTGAGGAATTTCTACCGCGTGCTGCAAGGGTGAAATTTGTTCCGCCGTTAATTTCCCGTTTCAGCGGTGTATTATTCGCGATCCTACTTGCTGTGTTTGCCGAATCGTGGCTTTGGAAGATTCGCTATGAAATTGAAGGGAGAAAGAAATTCTATTTAATCTTATCTTTGATAAATAACGAACGAGTAATTGGGAATAATTTTAACGAATAATCTGCGTTTGCCGAATCGTGGCTTCGTGTCAGTGGAAGATTCGGTACGAAATTGAGACGCGTAGAATGTTTGATGAAAATTGTATTTAAAACGTGGCTTCGTTTTCGTTACATTTGTTACGAATAATAAAGTTTTAATAAATGTTTGCTGTATTTTTAGGTTTCTCGTATATTTCCGCGGTTACTCGTTCCATTTCTAAATTGGAAATTTCTAAAAGAAATGTATCGATGAATGGTAATGAAATTAAAGGTTGTTTGAAATGAAATTGAAATACGAATGGAATACGAGGCTTTCCGCATCGTTTGCTAATGATAAAACCGCGAATCGTTCATCGGATTACCTCTGTATAATCGATGCGAAAAGTTGCCGGCAAAACTCGTGAAATAGTCGGACGATTCTCTGTGGAAACGTTGCTTTCAGGCGTTACTTCGAGCTTGGGAATAATTTAGGCTCACGCGTACTTCGTCGATGGAAGCGTTTAGAAAAAGTGGCAGGAATCGTTGCATGATTAAGTAACGTTTGTTTGATCAAAATTTAATATGAAATACGTAAAAATATTGCACATAAATTATTATATACTGTGCTTTGTGAAATTTCCTTTATTGGATAGATTGACAAATTTCTCACAGCAAGCATTTAAAGTATTGCTGTATTTAAACGGTGCTGCAAATTACATAAAAAATAACACATTACTAAAGAAAGCAAAAGGTGTCAGAAAAAGAAAATGTTTTCACTTGTGAGAAAAATAGAAAACATACAGTGAACAGTTCTATTAAAAGTAACAAATACATAACGAATAATACATGACTAAAAAGAGCAAAAATTATCAGAAAAAAATGCTTTCAAAATGTTACAATTAACTGCTCCATTTAACAGTAACAGTTACATAAAAAATAATACTGCTAAAGAAAAGTAAAAATTGTGGAAATAAAAATATGTTTCCTCAAGTGAAACGCTTATTAACATTCAATGAACCATTTTATTAAAAATGAAAATAAAATAGTTCTTACTTCCTCTTCATCCTCTTCATAATAATGTCGCATTTTATTTCTCAAATATATTATTTATTATTTATATAAACACAGCACATAGAAATTAAAAAAAAATATAAAATCACTATTTCCACTGTAACAAAAAAAAAAACAACGAATAAAATAATTCTTATTTCCTCTTCATCACAGTGTCCTGTTTCTTTATTTCTCAAAGATACTATTTATTATCAGCATAAAACGAAGCACGTAGAAATAAAAAAAAAATATAAAATCACTATTTCCACTGTAACAAAATAAACATTCAATTCAAACGAAACGTCCGAGAATACCAAAAATTTTAACAAAGAATCCTGCTAATATTCCAATTAAAAACTACAAAGAAACATTGTACACCTGCAATCAGAATACAAGGGTTCGTGGAATACGAAATATTCCGCGAATCATATTAAAAAAAGAAAACAGGAGCAAAAACACTGTACATTGCTCTCGTCACAGCTATTATAAAAGCCGAAGAAAGTTTCGGCAGAAACAGAACAAAAAAAGAAAAGAAAACATCGAAACTCGTTTTATCCAAGCAGAACAGAGATAGAAGGTGGTAGCGTATATAGAATGAACAGCGTTCGTAGGAAGTGGCGTCCAGCTCAAATGAAGCACGCTAACGAGATAATGAACGATAGGGTGCGAGGCGAAAGCAGCAGCAGCGTCTTCGTTCGTATTGTCGCGTGCACCGAGCAGCAGTTCTCCATTTCCCATTCGCTCGGCTGGCTGGAAAGGCGAAAGGCAAATTGAATTTCACCCATAAGAGAAATGTCGTTTCAAGAACACACTGCAACGAGCCAGAGCGGAAGCTCTTCGAACAGGATAAAGCGGACAAAGGGAAAGTGAACGGAGAACAAGGGATGAGGGAGAGTGGCGAAACAGGAGAATAGAGGAGGAGTAGGAGGACGGTTGGTCGCAAATTGTCCGACGACGTTTCTCAGTCCTACTCGTTTTGTGTCCTTTTTTTCCCGCGCTTTTTCCACACATCGCGACCTTGACCCCGCTGCGATGGAAAATCGCAGCGGTGATTTCCTTTGAGCTTCGCGAAATCGCGAGAATCAGGAATTCCCGCCGATGACATACTGGAAATTCTCGGCCCCGTTCCGTCAATCAGCTGGGAATTCGCCGTTTCGGGAAAAAAATGTGAAAGATGCGAATCACTTTTTTGGCCGAATTTTTCTTCCTTTTTTTTTTTTGAAATTGTTACATGAAATTGGAAATTTAGTTTGACGATTATATGGAGAGAGGAGATCGAATCGGACCTAGCAGTCGATGTTTCCGCGGTGATTGTTGAAGTTCTGCGAGTTGTTTCGTTAATGGTAAACTCGTTTCTAGCTTCGTACGCGTTAATTTACGCGATTATCGGGAAAGTAATTTCACGGGAAAAAAATGTGAAAGATGCGAATCACTTTTTTGGCCGAATTTTTCTTCCTTTTTTTTTTTGAAATTGTTACATGAAATTGGAAATTTAATTTGACGATTATGTGGAGAGAGGAGATCGAATCGGACCTAGCAGTCGATGTTTCCGCGGTGATTGTTGAAGTTCTGCGAGTTGTTTCGTTAATAGTAAACTCGTTTCTAGCTTCGTACGCGTTAATTTACGCGATTATCGGGAAAGTAATTTCGACCGGAATATGGACTCTTGAGTTGGAGAATAATTCGTTGTAGTTATAGGTTGGGGCGTTTCGAGCAAACGAACTGGGTGAATTCGTTGGCGAATTCAATCGAAAATAGTTGGGATTGCTGTGACGTTTGAGAGGAAATCGCGATACGAGCGAAGGGTGATAATAATTCCGTGGAGGCTAATAAATCGTACGTGATTAACGTGCTTTATTCCTCTCGCAATTTCTTCTTTATTTTTGGGACTTTATCTGCTTCGTGCCTCGTGGATTTTGGATGATTCTGTAATTCTAGTTTTTCTGTTATTGATCTTCATTATGATCATTTATATTTACGATGAAATTTACCAACGCGTGAACAAAGTTCTTCTGAAACAACTGCATAAAATATTCACATTTTTTTCTGTAGTAATTAATTTTGTAATTTCTATAATTCTAAATTTTTGGTTAAACGTTGGTTCAGTACTTTCTGTCGTCGTTTCTCATTACTATTTGCATTTACAAATGCACGAACAAAGTAACGTATAGATGATAATAATCCTGAAATAATTAGAATAAATAAAAAAATTCCTAATATTGATCTAAAACTTTATTGTGTATTAATATTAGATGGTGTTGGTAATATAATAATTGACTAAATAAATACATTAACATATTTATTTTAATTAGTAAATTTTACTGACATGTAATATTAATATTTAATTTTTAAATCTTCGAAAATACGTAAATTAAAAAAAGTTTTAAATTATTCACCTTTTTGACAGCAATGATTTAAAAAAAATATATCTGTGTTACTCGGCAAATTATAAAACTCATTCAGAATCCATAGACACATCTTTGAATCTTGGAACAATATATCATGTACAACCCTCAATTTCAGTCCTTGTTATGATTGATTAAACGTATACAACCCAAGGGACGAAATGTATGAATACTCAATCATAAATATGCAAAACCAAAATCTTCGTAAAAATCTGACTTTAAAAAAACAGCTCATCATCGTAGTTATGACCTTATCCCATCTAATATTCATCAGAATCGACTCACAGCTGTTCCACATCGCACACCCTTGAATCCTTCCACCCTTTCTCAAACCAGCCTATACACCTTGTGACCCTGTAATCTCGCGAAGTAAGATGCTCTCGAAATAATCGCGTCTCTTTCGAGGATGCATCTCTCGATGGAGTAACACAGCGAGCTTCCCTCATTATTTCATCCCCTCACACCGAAAAGAACGAAAAAAAAAAAGATTTCAGCTGGTTGCATTCGGGTACTCGGTCCATTCGATTCCTTCAGAGACGTTACTCTCAGAGAAGAGGAAAAGAGGAAAAGAAGAAGAACAAAGAGAGAAAAAGAAGCACACACGTGTACTAGGGGTCTCGAAGGAATGAAAAGGGTGGAGGAAAATTGTTCTTCTGACCTTGCACGTCGAAGACAATTTCCAGAAGGCGCGCAGACTACGAGCCCAGCCTCACGCTTGTTTCACGGCTTGAATATAAATGCGAAATTTTCACGGCTCGCGGTTGGAGAACGGAAAGGAAAACCGAGGCTGAGTGGCACGGCCGCGATTTACATTCCTTTACAACCCTCTGTCTCTCTATATCTCTCCTCTCTCTCTCTTCGCCTCCCCCTTTTCATACTCGCCAGCCTGTCCCTTCGCTTCCGTGAATAAAGATGTGTTCGATATGGAAAATTTCGCGTTGGATTACAAATGTCGCGGCTTCTCGTTCGCGACCTACATTTTTCCACGTTTTGTACACTTTTGCCGCCGCGAGTAATCTTCCGGGAGCTGACTGTCGATGCTGCTGATGCATTGGTGTATCATTATTCGATAGACAGATAACCATTGTATCGCACGCTCTGCTAAGGTTTTTATAATGTGACGTGTAGAGTGAAGTCTACAAAAGAAAGAACATGGTTGCATCGATTATGAAGATTGACAGTAAAATTTCAATTTTTATTGAGAAATTTCATTTTATTGGGAAAGTTCAATCTTTCATTTCTTTTTGTATTTGGTGTAACAGTAATTGAAGAGAAACATTATAAACTTTTTATGGTATGTGTCAGATAATGCACAGATATTTATTTTTTAAATGTATT
>NW_017100288.1:2732594-2738706 GCF_001263275.1 Habropoda laboriosa | reverse complement strand
TATTTGACCACTTATTTACTAAGTAAATAAATTAAACAGATAACTTTATTGAACATTAGAAGGGTTCAGTTTAGAAGTATGAATAAAAGAAAATAATTGCTGTTGTTCCAATACAATTTTCCTAATATCACCTATTGGACTGTATTGCAAAATAACTGCACGCACATTTAGCAGCTGGGTATGAATCTGGTGCAGAATTGGACGAACATTGTTAAATATATAGAGAGGGAGAGAGAGAACAGCTTGAAAGAACAGCAATCGAAAGACTGCTGATGGAAGACTTACTCTCAGAAGTACCCTATTTCATTTTATACGATGTCTACAATCCTCTTTTACAGCACAGTTGGTTCAAGGTACAATGTGTACTTTGTTGTCTAAAGAGAAATCAAATTTTAAACAGAACAGTTCTTCTATGATTTATCTTCTGTTATTGTACCTACTTCCTTCTTTTTTTCTTTTACTTACATTTAAACTCGTCGAATGTCAATGATTTTCACCATGCTAAGGGTAAATTTCTCGAATATAAACAATAAATTACACTTGCTTTTTTCTACTTCTTCCATATAAACTTGTTGAAGATATTTCAATAATTTTCATCGTGATAAAGTAAGAATGTTTTCAACTAGAAGTGGGAAACCTTTTAAAAGATTGTTTACAAAAATATTTCAACACACCTTCTGAATATCCCACGTCTCACGCTTCATCCCTCGTTCTCTTACTTCTGTTTGTTTATTTACATCCACAATGCCACCACACATTCCATGCCAAAACTCGCACTCGATCGATCAAATTGTCAATACGTAAATAATCAGTAAAACAATAAACCAAACAGTAGTGACACAAATGATAACACAATTCCTAAAATAAAGATAATTTTCTAGAAAGTAAACTATCAATAATTTATTGCATTATTCTCGTTATTAGAGATTTTTTTGAAAATTTGTCTCTACAGTTAACAAATGTCAATCCAAAACATCGTAGTAGATAGCAAGATAGACGAATAAGTCGGTAAATTGGCCCCGAGCCAATAGGCACAACTTCTACTAAGGCAAAAATAATATAAAAATAGAAGCTTATCATATTTCTCATTTCGTTCGATCATCATCATCATCAAGGTTCACGAGACTAATGTTGCAGCAGAAAAGCTACTGTTTTTGCGGAATAGAGAGCAACGAAGAAGACGAAGGGGTGTTTTGTTGCTTGACTCGGCCCCGCGTTTCGCCAAGGGGGAATTTTTCAAACGTCGATTCGTCGCTTCTGCACGCCGTTCAATTCGACGCGATATTTCCTGGTTACAAGCGACGGAGAACCTTGGAGTTTCTTCCCCTTTTTTCGCAATTTCCGCGGGAAAATGGAGTATCGAGGTCGCGGAGTTCTCTTCAGAGAGAATTCCCCGCGAGATAGATGTTACTCTAGCTCGTTCTCGCCGCAGGAAGGTGCTGATGGAATTCCAATTTCTTGTTCAAATCGAGCATCTTGTTTCGACACTTAACTGGACAAATCGAACGAGATCTTGTTCGATAATTGGAAAATAGCTTCATACGGTAATTTAACCCTCTGCACTCGAATAATGTATCAACCTCTCGATGATTATTAACACAATTTATCGTGACAAATTTACTGTCACTTTTCGGTTCAAAGGGACGAAACGTTAGATCAAATTTTTGTGTATTCTGTAGTTTTTTTTTAAGTGGCAGATTGAGTTGAAAATGCACAGAATCGCAAAGAAAAATTAAGCAAGACGACGATAGCTAATTGTATACGAATTAGTCGATGTTTATTGGAGAAGAATTGTTGGTGACAAAATTGGGTTGCTCGTAAAGAAATATTAGCACAGTAAGGAAGGCTGAAAATTGGAAATTACCGAAGTGAAAAATCTGCTTTTCTTCGCAGCGAAGCATCCGCACAGTTGCCAGTTTATTACATCGCAAGGTATTAGTTCGGTAGAATGCGCGATAAAGTGCAAACTTGTTCTGGAGTTATGCACCCCCAAAGATCCCATAAATTCAAGGTTCCCGGCTGGTAGAATTTTCAGTAGTACATCTTCAGCCCTCGTGGAATAATCACCAAACCGCGGTGCAACTCAATTTCCACCGAGCTAAATCTCCTTAACAAGTCACCTTTCACCTGCGTTTACACTTGAAACTCGGAAAAAGCCTGCAATTATACCTAATCCTTGCGTTCTCGTTAGCTGTCCGATTATTTCTCCCTCTTTCGCGAGTAATTCTTTTCCAATGAGCATCGGTCAGTTCGTACCACCCTCTTTAATTTTCCAATTTTTCAAAGTACCACTCTTATTTGGTCTGTATTTCTTCAAGTTAATGGTCGGTGTTTTTTAAAATAAATAATCAGTAAAAGTGAATACTTTGGTCGGTATGAATAATTAATTGTCAGTATTAAATCGCATTTTATCCGTACAATTTTGTTTATTTGGTCGATATTCGTTTATTTTCGAGTCAATAAAGTAAAAATTTTTGGTTAAGTTAGAATATTTTATTATACACACTGACCATTTATTTGAAATACTGATTAAAATTTTGTTTAAATAGCGACCCAATAAATAGCAGCCTTAAATATCAACCCTATGCACTTGGAACGACACTTAAGCTGCCATAAATTTTCTCTGTGAGATTATGCGAGCGCTGTGTGTATCTAAAATGAAATATCGAACGTTAACGAGGGAAACTGCGAGTCGCGATGGAAAACAAACGAAAATATTAACGCGACGCAGCCTCGTTATTCGGTTCGACGACGACGGCATTGACTGTTAAATGCGGCGCGAAGCGAAGCAAGGACCCATTCTGACGTTCATTGTACACGGACGAGCTTAACGAGCCGTCAGCTCGCTAAAGGCTTCCTTCGATTCGGACTAAATGGCACAACGTCTAATTAATTGCACTCGTAACTGGCTGAGAGCGCGGGTCAGCGTTCGCGAGCCTCGCGTTCCGAGCAAACGAACGTTTCCTCCTTGTTGTTTAATTCGATTAAACGTTATCGTAAACGTTTTTTTTATTGTTAGAAACTATTTTTTAAAAATTCCTCCGCGTATGGAGTTTTCATTTCTTCTTCTACACTTCCGTTTTCTTTCTGTTGCACGCGACGTGGCTATTTTGAAGTATAAGTAAACAATTTAAGTATCATATAAATTGTGTCAAAGTTTCGTTTCTAGAAGTAACATTTACTATTAGATCCAGAAATATTTGGGATTGGACAGGTGGCCGCGAAATCTCGTTTTGGCGTTTCAAAAATTTCAAATTAGAAAATTTGAATTCAAATTTAAATTTCAGAATTTTGACATTCGTCATTTTATTAAATTAAGGCGACAGTGCGCAAATGGCGCACGTGAAGGATTAAATTAAGGTGGAAGTGTGGCTGACAGAACAGTGCGAGAGAATTTTCAAAGCGCCATCAGCAGCGAAAGGGTTAAATGTCCGTTTCGTTGATGAGTGATTAAATCTGTTTTTGGTTGGATGAGAGATTTCAGTTGCACGATCGTGGAAATTGAGGGCAGGCTTTCCTCGCAAATTTCTTTTTTTTATCTAGTTTTAGTAGCTGGGTTTTATGAAGGTAACTGTTGTTGGAGCTGTTGCTGCGGCTGGTTTTTTTGTGTAAGCTGATGAAAAATGAATATTCAATTATGACGTAACGTTTTATAAACAGCGTTCTTGTTATGCGCGATATCAATTTCGTGGAAAATATTTAGAAGATTGAGAAAAATCTGGTGAACAGAGGTGGATAAGAGAGTACAGTAAAGTTGATCGAAGAAATTAGAAATTTGATAACGTGGAGAGAATGTTTATTGAAATCTTTTTTGAAAACATTTCCTTAAATATATAGTTCACATTTTTTTTACCACAATCGAGTCAGCACACTCAAATTCATAGGAGCCTCTAAATTAAACTACAAAGTATTGAAAACACAGTGAAAATCTTTCCATTATTGACTATAATGAAGTCAATGTCCGACTACGTTCACAGGGACTACCATAATCAAACCCAATCTACTTCATCCTTCATATTCTACCTATTCCGATCGATTGAATGCACAAACGAACGGGTAGAAACGTGAATTGAATAATTTATATAATAAAAACCTGACCTCCTCAATTTTCAATATCCTATTGATCTCTGAAATGAATAGACGGAACATATTTGTAAAAGCTTCCGATATCCAGCCATTCGCGCGATAAAAATCCGATCTTCCCTTTATTCCATATTTATTCGAAAAATCGTATTAATCTTGACAGCGGTGAAAATTTATAAACTTCCAAACTAAACCGTTCGCACGAAATCTAATTTCCCAACGTGCTCAATATTCACTCGGGAAAATTTCGTCGATTCGGTTGAAACGGTTTTCCAAACCGAACCATTGGTATATAACCAAAGGTAGATAAACTCTCCATACTGGGAGCTCTTAGAATCTCGAGGCTCGTCCTACGGACAATATCCATTTTCAGCGTCCTATTGATAATCGAATCGATGGACTCTAACGAAGTCGTAGGGTTTGCGGGCTACGCGAAATCCTTCGATTTAATTGACCTCGAAGTAGACAGAACCCACCCCAGTAGTATAGGTCGACGTTAGGCAGAATTTCAACGTTCTCGCGTTCGACGTTAATTCAATTCTCCTATCCAGTAAGCCGCGTAATTGTGGGCAAGGACACGCCAGATGTAGCTCTCGCGTTTCCATTATCACCGCGAAATTCAAAGACACCATCTCCTTCTCGCCCTTCTTTCCATCTCTCGTCGAACCGCGTTTTGCGGAACCGTCGAAGTGAAGATTCGCGAAGAAGGGTCACGGTGTTCTCTCGCTCTCCAACCCCCCCTTGCCAGAGTCTCCCCACGTTTTCCCCGTGTCCTTGCAATTCTTCATCACCTCGGTCGTCTTCCATTCTCTCCCTCCCTTCCTTTCCTCCTCCGACTCCTTTGTCTCGAGGCGAGAACTTTAACGATCCCTCAGGATCCGTGCAATCAACGAAAATTGTAACCTAACTGTACCTCAGGAGTTTAGTCGTCCTTGTAACGCGGTTCGTGATCCTGTGAAACGCGGTTGCCTCTGCTATCTTCTCTGTTTTCTCTCGCCACGATGTCCTGTCTTTTCTGTATCGTCCTTGAAGCTTTTTCCTAGGAGATTCTCCCTTTCTCGCTCTTTCTTCTGTTGCTTTTCGTTGCCGGTTTTCGGTTTTATCGGTGTCTCGATCACTTCGTTTCACCCTTCAACGCCGCTTCTTTCACGGGTTCTTCTACGTTACTGTTTTCGTGCTTCCTTTACGCTGCTCGGTGTTTTTCTTAACACGATGTCGTTATACAGTTCGTTGTGTTTTTCTTCAGAATTGTTCGCAAATGTAAATGTACCTTTTCCGGATGATTCTTGCAGTTTGTTTTTTTGATGAATAGTTAACCTTGCGCTTAGTTTCCCATCACAACATTTCATCTTTTCCATTTCCTCGATCTGCCGCTCCTCCATCTTCACCGCTCGTCCAATTTTCATTATTTCTATCTTCACCATCGATCTCGAACGGTATCACTCTTTCACCACCGTTGCTCTCCAGTATCGGTTTCTTCATCTTAATAGTCAGTGCAGTCTCAATCACACTCGATCTTCGCGCGAAACTCGGCGAAATATCGTACTTGGACTACTCTGTATATTTTACACCTGAACTTGAAAATATAAAGCGTTCTTCGAACACGTCAACGTTTACAAATCACACAGTACGTGTCAAAATATATAATAGTAACTTAAGTTTTGTGGAGCATTCGAAGGAATATCGGGAAGAGCAGTGGTTTCAGTTAAATATGATTAAATATAGTTTGGAATATGGTAGTAAATGTATTTTTTATTATAATTACCGTTTATAGTTTATAATTCATTAGAAGTCTGAGGCGACACAGGACTGCAAGGGGTTAACAC
Organism: Habropoda laboriosa; assembly: GCF_001263275.1. NCBI lineage: Eukaryota > Metazoa > Arthropoda > Insecta > Hymenoptera > Apidae > Habropoda > Habropoda laboriosa. The sequence goes on along the minus strand of NW_017100288.1, from coordinate 2,732,797 downwards.
ATGGGTCAAAAGTGACCCGGCATTGGCCAGGCGAGGTTTAAGCAATTTTGCACACCGTCTGCCATAATTCGTCCACGCGCCACTAAGTTATCGCGGGAGTATCGGCAAATTTGCGTCGTCCGTTCGATAGCAAGCAGCGTGTCGCGAATTCCCGGGTCTCCACACCCTGGAAACGTGGATTATTTATTTGTGAAGGAACGCGG
>NW_017100288.1:2722433-2732579 GCF_001263275.1 Habropoda laboriosa | reverse complement strand
GGAGGATCGATGCCAAGGTTAATTGTTAATCGTCGATCCGCTCGAATTCCATTAAGTTTTAGGGTATTCAGAAAGCAGGGCTGTGCCAGTTCTGTTCGTGATACAGCATGGAGAATTCGGCCAACTTCCGCGCGCAACCCAGTTCGATTTATGTCTCGATGCCAGGGTGCGATTATTAACCCACTTGGCGAATTTTAATGCATGGAAATTCACGTCTAATCCAGTTCTCAAGCCGCCGTCGTTCCCTTCTCTGTGGAGAACACGTGCACGCGCGTACAGGCCGGTTAATCTCGTCTTAAAAATCTGATTACACGCGCCTCCAACTTCGCAAGCTTGACGGCCAAAGGCTGCGCGGGGAACGTCGTGAAAATTTCATCGTCGAGATTCGCGAGATGGAGGAAGCTGAGCGAGGGTTGATTAAAGAGGGATGAACCATCGTTTCCACGAGAAAGCTGATTGCTCGGCTACATTGCGCGGAATAAGTTGCTCGATGTGAAAGTTCGTGCTACGTGCCGTACAAACACTTTTGCTAATCTCCTTTAATTCGTGAAGTGAACCTTTGTTTCTGTTGTATCGGTTGGGATTGGAATAGATACCGAATAATACTGGGGTATATTTTTATGAAATTGACGTGATAATCATCTGCAAAACTTGATTCATATTTAACGAGTTCTGGAAAGAAAGAGATTGCCTTTGTATGACAACTGTAGAAGTATTATTCAAGAATGCGGATTCACCGAGCTACTTTGCGGTTCCGATTGAAAATTATCAAAAAGAATTGTAGAAGCAACTGATTTCCTTCAGATGGGGAATTAAAAATTGCTGTGTACGGGTATTTTGAAAGTCTGCCAGAAGAATTTTTCTCGGAGCTTATGCAGCAGATCGAAGAACGCTGGAATATGTACATACTCAGCGTGTAAGGTAGTTATGTACAGAAATGAAAGAAGGAACATTTTTCGATGTTCCGTGTGCTTTTCTTCGTGGCTAGGTAGAGTACGTGAAAATTGTGAATTTTTCTTCTTTTGATTTTGATTTGAATTGAATCGGTCATTGGTACAGGGATTTGCTTCTAGCTTAGTGAAGGAATTATTTTGAAGTTGTCAGGCTTTAATCTTCAGACTAGCAACTTTTTACTATACTATAAATGGTTTTTACACGGGAAAATAAATTGAAATTTATTTTTCCGAGACGAGCTGTGACGATCTGCTTCGTTTTTCTGTTCGATACACAAGGGTCTTACGTCGGAAAGTACTAACGTAAGCAGATGATCCGTTTCCATGTGCAAGAGACCTTCTGACCTTCCAAGGAACAGAACCAAGCACCAAGTGAATTTCTGATAAAACCGTGGATCTTTTTTCTCAATGCACGATTCAGTTACTGTAGCTTTTGTATTTTACTAAACGTACAGTACAGACATTGTATCTTTTCAACTTATTCGCATAATATTCAACATTTAATCATGACCTCCTTTGCTTTATCATGCAAATAGTCAAGAATTTCGCCCGGTTTCGGTGTAATGAAAAGTAAATAGTGAAGGAGTGTTGGCTCAGCATAAATTATCATTACAAAGCTTATTTATTACCATCAAATTTTCAAGAACAATAGAAGAAAATTCCCGAAATTTACAATTAAAGAAGAATGGAGAAGAGAATTTGGAAGAATTCCGAAAGATTTAGCAGAAAAATAGGAACGAAGGGTACACAACAGATCCTCCAAAGCCATGCACGTCCTGTAGAACATCAGGAAGGATCAGAAATTGCTACCGCGTGCAAATCCAGAACAAGAATTCGCTTAACCAGAGAGGAAATTTCCCAGACTGTTAAACGTAGGTTCGCAGGTCGTTCAGCGGCGTCAGAGGTCCGCGGTTAGAGGAATTTATGCGGCACGAGGTGGTTCGAGCTTCATGCTTGATCCGTGTCCCGGTGGAAAACGCTAAATACCTCGTTAGGGCCGCGACCGTTCTCTCCTGACGCGGCCATCCACGATGACCAGTCTCTCTCTCTCTCTCTCTCTCTCTCTTGAATTAACTTCGAGGCACGTTGCCCAGAACACGTTGTTTGGCCGGCGAGAACGGAGGCAAGGAGGATGTCGTTAGGCCTGACTGAATTACGACGCTGCGGAACAGTGGTATAGCGTGTTTAACTAGCGCTCGATGACGCGCTATGCACATGCGGATGTAGCCAGAGGATGAAAGCGTGACGATGGGAGCGACGTTAAAGGTGAAGGGCAGGTTGCACTGCCAGGGAGAAATGCAATTGCTAAATTTGTTGTGGAAATTGATCGTTTGTTAAAATTCTGAAATTTCGTGGTGTTGTTTGTTTAGTTGAGTATGTCACGTTTGATTTATGTACTAACATTTTTTTGGAATTTTAAACATTTTAGAAATTCGATGGTACTCTTTGTGTAATTGATTGTCAATTTATGGAGGTATCGTGCTTTCCTTTTTTCACTTTCTTCTATTCTACCAGGATAAATTATTAAATTTGGAGTTTGGAAATGTTTGTTACGCGTGAAAACATCTGAGGTAAATTTCTAGAATTTTTGCATGTTGAGACACTGTTTGGGTTAAACTTTATTTCTGGACAAGAAAAAATGCAGGAATTGTTTGAAGCAAAATATACGATTTTTTTGAAACGAGAAAGTGACTTTTGACCCACCCTGTAATAACTAAAAGTAAGTAGAAAATACAACGGTATTAACGTCAACGAAAAATACGGAGAAATTAATTTTCAGGTGATTGGAGGGAGTGGAAGAAAATATTTACACGGTTACAAATATAGCTGTATTGAAAAATTCATTTTATTATTTTTCCATACGAAGAATCCGAAATTCGCTCGAATACGCGATAAAACATTCGACAATTAACATTTGAACCTACAGGAATTCTTAATTTCTGACATTTGCAAACGCTTCATCGTCCAACATCTTCAACATTCGAACGATTTCGCTAAACTCACGCAACGCTAACCTTCGTTTCAATGGGAACATCCATTTTCCTTTCTGTTTCGATTCCCAATTGCACGATCCATCCGGTCCCATCCATTCGTACTCGAAACACACACAAAAAAAGAAATTGGAACTGCTCCTTTCGAAAAACGTAAAAATGAAGAAAGAAAGAGGAAAGGGGAAAAAAAGAAGAATATTCTGCCTTCTCTCTTGTAATCAGACAATTTAGAGACGCTTCCAGAAGAAAAGGCCACCTTTGTCCCGTGCTTGTTTCCTGCGCAGCGTCTATTAGGGGAGGCTGAAAGAAATCGTTGGCCCGAATTCGAAACGCTTTCGGCGTGCCTTTCATTATATCCGCGTCTCTAAAAGTCGAGTTCACCGGGGCAAAGGATGCGCCATGACGATGCCAGGGATATGTGGCCACGTGGATTCCAGGTTATCTCTATAGACTCGCGTAATATACACTTTCGGCCGACTTTTCGCCGCGTCTAGAGAGCAGTTTCTCCGCGTTGAAAATTCCTTCGATCATCGCGGCTCTGCGCCACCACTTTTGACACCGCGGCGAAAACTATGTCGCCTCCCCGCCGACCAGCCTTTGCCCTTTCAACTTTTTACCTCGCAATTTTTCCGTTGTTTCTGGCGTGTTTTCATTACACAGCGTGTGCAGAGAAAAAAGGGTAATTTTGACCTGCTGCTCGGGAGTGGTAACAGTGTTTGTTGAAACAGTAAACTGTGTACTGGTATAAGTGCACACTGTGCGTCAAAGGATGAAAACATTACGATGGTGTTTCCAAGTCGAACTTATTTGGACATTTTTTCTTTTTATTGACAAAATGTTTACAATCAATTCGTTCAGGGGAATTATAAGTAAGCCTGATGATAATATATCGTTGCACGTGGAGTAGCTTGACTTAATGGTTACATTAGAGCAGGGCTGTTCAGTCGTTGCCCGTACGGGCTCGTGATAGGAATCCACGGGCGTAAAGAAATTGGCGGGCAACAAGCCACGCCTTCTCGGGCAAGGAAGCGTGTTTGTATATGTTTAGTAACCATCACTTCGTTTTAATGTACTTATGTGACATCGCTAGCCCGCGACTTTGCCCGCGGGCATCGGCGGGCGCCCTTGCCCGTCTGATCTTACATCTTAATAAATTGGCTACCATTTAAGGCAAAGTCTAGAAATCAGAAGACGAGAAAACAAAATCATCGAACAGCACTGCATTAGAGAGTTGAATTTGTATATATAATATGTTTATAACGACTGCTAGATATTAAATTGAATTGGTAAATCTGTTTACCAGATTTGGGGGAGTTTGTTTTTTAATCGACAAAGACTAAATTGAAGAAAATGGAGTTTTTGTGGTTTATTAATGTTTGCCAGTTACTCTATTTAATGACATGAATATCTGGCAGGAATGTTTATCTGGTAGGTCACTAGATCGTTTCTGAGTTTGTTAATACACTTGTGTAAAACTTATGTATTATGGATGAAAATTCTTGCTGTATTTTTAAAAGAAGGTGACATGACTTTTCGAATGGCACAAGAGAGCTAATTTTCTGTCGTCTCGTTTCGAACATTTCTCCAGGATCTTGAAATTCCTGATGGCTGGTGAAGTCTGCCATGAATAAATACTTATCGCAAATGAAATACACCTAGGCGACGAGATTCCATTGCGGGCTCGCAGATACTACTGCATCCCAACACGCTCTGCAGAGGCGCGTTAATCGAAGCCACTCCGCCACCAGGGAGAATCCTGTTATACAGGGTGGCTCGACAGAAACAAACCAATCCTAATTTTCGCTTCGTCCAAACAATCTAATACCACGAAAATTATATCACAAAGAATATTTTCATAAATAAAAAAGGAAGTAGATCATTTTTCAAATAAATTTACACTTAACAACATTTGCGGTGAAAAATGATTTTCAGTCATTTTCCCAAGGGTATACAGACACTGTAATTAGAAGTAAGCAAAGTGTGCCAATAATCGTCGAATAGGGAAGTAACTTTTAGTAGTTCATGGCGGCAATTGACGTCCAACTTGTCCACAAACAATTCGAACAACATAGTTTCAAATAAACTGTATACAAACAGCGGGGGCGCAACAAAAGCATTGTTAAATCTGTGTCACGCTGGTGCTAGTTTCGAAATCACAATACCAAAATAGCCGGTTTCTAGGGAGCCACCCCGTATGCGGAAACTTCTCACCCGCTGCAGTGCATGCTCTCTCAAATAGATAATGCTTAACAGAATACGTCGACGACCTGGATCCCACGGGAAACGCGTGAAAGGAGTCGCATATTTTCACTTACAGATACCGAACAGATAACGAAATTCACCACGACCTCTCGATAGCGCAAATTTTGCCAGGCGATGCACGAATAACACCGCTCGAGTAGTCACGATGTCGCGTTCGATTAGTGGACCTAATTTTGGGGGTGGAGTAATTCGCGTTACGAAACGGTTCAATGTGGTGGATGTGCAGCGGTTAAGGGAGAGAATTTTCGCGAGGAACTTCTTGTTATTGCAGGGTCAAAAGGCTTCCCTCTCTTTTTTTTTTCACGGAGAGTTCCATAGCATGTTCGGGTTTGGTTTTAATTTTGAAGCGCTCTCTGTTGGAAAAAGGGGGTGAAGGTTGAGGTAAGTTGAAGAGTGGTGGCGAAGGTTTTTTTTGAAGTTGCGGGGAAACGCGTGCAGACACTTGGGAATTTCTCATTTACCGAGAGGGAGTGGAATTTTTTTTTTTTTTTTGGCTTTTCTCTTCGCTATCGAGCAGAGGAAATGAACTTTCCGTGAGAGGAGCTCGTATTTTCGATTGTCGGGAGAACAAGGTCTTGTGATTCGGTTAATGAAGTGTCGATTAACGACGAAAATTATTATGTTCGTGGAAAATTGTTTGAGGAATTGTGAGAAAGTTTCTTGAAATATTTCTATGCAGAAAAATTTACGTTTTTATTGTCGATTTTCGTGAATATTTCTGAAATTATGTCGCTGAATCGATCAATTGTATTAAGGAATTAAATTTAAGTAACTTGTTGCAATAAGTCGTGCGAAATATCTGCAATCTAAAGAGAAAAAGTTGAACAGCTGTTTCAAATAGTTTTGTCCTAAATATAAATGTTAAAAATTATGACTTCGTTAATGAATTTGCATTCCGTATTCAAAGAAATAATATTAATTCTTTAAAAAAGGAAAGAAATATACTATTTATTTTAATATTGGTAAATTATACGTTATAGTGATAAGTTATTAGGGAATTAATGATGTATAATGATTTACTGATGGCAATAAATTACGGTGCTAATTGAAAGTTACATTAAGCTGAAGATTAAAGTTTAAGTAAAATATTTCATAAGTGGAAATTATCATTGGCTACATATTTTAACAATATCAAACAAATCAGCGTTACACAAGAGGAGACAAGATGAAAGCGAATGCCGACAAGGGACCACGGGTTTGACAATAACAGCAACATTCTTTCATGCAGTGAAATTGCGTCTCGGAAGAAGGTGGGTGCAGAATCCGGATCTTTAATTTCCTGGCCGTATAAAAATCTCTGGTTCCGCTTGAACGAAGAGGAGCCGGCTGCTCGAAAAGATTGAATGTGAACGTGGAACGAATTGAATAAAAAAAAAAGGGAATAAGAGTCTGTCGGTGCGAAAAAAACTCGATGGAAATTGAATTAATCCGGGCACGATCTGATATCGTAAATCGATCGATCAAACCCTCAATTAATTCCTATGGTTCGTTAAGGGATGAAAATGAAATTTCGAACGACATTCAGCTACTGGTTTCTCGGTTTATCTTAAAAGTTAAATTGAACGTGAGAGAAAAGGAGAATATGTGATTTTTTATTACCATAGTAATCTACTTTTGGCGTAAGGTAATGAAATTCTTCTAACTTTGGCCGAGGTTTTAATTAATGTCGAAGAGAAAGTTCGACGAAACCAGTTTTAAAAGAAACGATTAACACTCTGACATTCTATTTGCAACACTTCTTTCATTTCAAGAGAAAAATTCAACACACCGAACTCAAGAAGCAGGATTTTATCGCCATTTCGTTCGAACTTCCTTACAAATTACCAAATAACCCCCCACTTCAAATCACCCCTTTTTACCATCGAATCTCTCGACCATAAAAAATTCGTCTACCTCCACTGGAAGCCCTGGAAATGCCAGAAACTACCAAGAGCATCTCAAAGGCAACACCAATCCCTCCCTGCGTTCCCCTTCGGCAAACGTAACTTTCCAGCGGTTCCTCGTCGAAGAAAGTTAATTCCTCCGCTTCCGCGCGACCGAGCTTAGGATTGCTTTGGAACTTGGTATAGTCAGTGAAATAGATATAGTGAGGTCACAAGTTAAAGTACTATTTTTTGAGATTTAAAACTGATACATCAAATTTCTATTATAACTGAATTATTTAAATTTGTTGTTCAATGACTTCTCCATCAAAAACTCGACTGACGTCGTGCCTCAAGCACTGTGCAATTTTTGTCCTATTTCTAAGACTGAAATTTCCTCTACTATAGTGCCGATCAGTCATTGCCCGTACGGGCAACGTATTGGGCTTCCCAGGGCGTAAACAAAATCGCTTTTCTTAAGACGGAGAATCATGTTCCGAAGATATCTAACACAAGCGTCTTTTCCTCGTTATACTTTAACGCATGTGACATCACTAGCCCGCGACTTTGCCCTCAGTTCTGCCCGCGGGCATCGGCGGGCGCCCTTGCCCGCCTGAAGCCCTGCTGAACGGCACTGCTACAAAGTAGCCATTTTCAGTCGATAAAACAAAATTCGCCAAATAAGCTAAAAAGCTATCCCAGAAATCAAATTTCAATAATTCTACGAAGATTAAAAAAATCATTTGAATAAGCTTTTGTACTCGGGGATTATTTCAAAGGCGACCGAACCCAGATATTGCTGAATAAATGAATAATTTCTACTTTGCTTAATTTATCTTGGAACTTTTTGAATAGAGTAATTATATCGATTCCACCGATTGTACCTACTCCGCAGGATCTGGCGGATCGAGCCCAGGAGTGTCAGGGCCGAGGACACTGGTCCAAGGACGCAACTTCCGTGTCCTTTTCAAGGGGTTTGGCGCGTGCACGGGGCAGCACGTGCCGGCGGTGTTCTCTCTGTAAGACTCTGCGTGTAATCGAGGCCGGCGAAATGAACGGACCCTCCTCCACCGTTCCGTGATTCGCGCCGGAGCTAAAGGAGATTCGCGTTTCGCGTGGATAAATAGTACACTCGCGCGTGTGCGTGCTCGCGCTCGTTAACGCTTTTGAATACAGCGAACGGTTAAATAATCTGAAAGGAAGCAATTAGAATGGCCACGGCCTCGAAAACTGCTGTCTCTCTCTCTCTCTCTCTCTCTCTCTCTGGAACCCGAAACGAACGACGAGTGTGTGCTGCGACGTGGTTTGTGTTAGGTGTGCGGTTCGAGTATGGCGTATTCAATCTGGCCAGGTTCTTGGAAAATTCATACGAAGAAAGCCGAACGTGGAGATTTGAAAGAGACCCCGAGAAACGATTGCGTCACCGGATCCCACCGGTTTAATCCCTTTTATTTCGCGGCGCTGTTCAGAGGTGCTAACTCGTTTCGATTCGAAGGGACGAGACGGATACACGTTATTACGTTACGTAAATATTTGCCAATGAATTTTTCATTAAAGCCTGCCGATGAAAGTACTGGCTCTCTTCTCACTCTCTCTCTCCAGAGAGGATGCGCGGATGGTAGTGCGGAATACTCTTCGGTATAATTTTAGACGAGAAACAAATTTAGCAGGGAAACAGAGGTCAAGGCCTGGCTATTGCATAATCCGTTTCCGACCAGCCCACCGAAGGGATTGATTGTGTTTGCATCGATGAATATTTAAAAACCGGGAAATAATATCGCCTCGGGGGTTGCCTCCCCGAGTTCTCGACGATTAATCGACGATGTTCGAGGCGCGTTCGCTGGATGTGCGATGTGTGGTAACACGTTTTCGAGGAGCGTTTCAATGCACGACGACGAGCTTTCGTTTTGGGATTCATCGGTGAACGCGAATGTTCGATTTGTATAGGGTGATTTGTCGCGTGAGGGACTAATGTCCCGAGGAATTTTAACGAAGAAGCTAGGACACGAACCTCTAAGCTCGTTTAGTCCCGGTGTATACTCTTACTTTTGCTGTTTTCGTTGTTTTATAATATATCAGGTCTGTGCAAAAATTCCCACTGCATTTTTCTGGAAAATGTGTATTTATAATTACTCGTCATCGAAACAATAGTGGCATAATGTTGACCCTCGGACAACAGATAGCCGGGTCAAATATGACCCAGTAAATCATTTTCGTACGCAAGCTAAACCACATTTAGTTTAATATCATACAAATATATTATGATTAAAATAGCAAGCATACTTATAATATAAGGAGAGGAGAGTCGTGACTCTGTTTTGAATGCCAACCGAAACGAGAGCATTTGAAAGGGTCACTTGTGGCCCGGCGTCCACCGTCGGAAAGTTAACACTGTAGCTATATAATATAATACAGAGACGTATGTATGAAAATTTAACGAAGAAAATAAACATACAGTGTTTTTTAGTGTCTCTTATAATTTATAAGAGATGGAAACTTTGGCGTAGACCTAGAATAATAAAAGCAATTGGTAGTAATGTTTCTTGCAATGTGTGAATTTCAAGAGCAGCCGTTTCCACGTTAAACGTGAAAGAAACGCCGTTTACACGAAAGGTATTCATTAATCCAAACTTTGATGTTGGAAATCGTTTCACTTTTAACCCACCGGCGAACACCGGTTTCCTCCTTTCCAAGGTACATTGTCCGACTAATGACTCGGCTATACTACTGCCAGTGAAATGTTATTAATGCAAAGGTTAATCCGTCAGTCGGATAAGAACGGTAGCCAGGCTGAACCAGTTTGACCGTAGGACAAACATTTGTTCAGGGAAGTTTGGTGCCTCGGCTAATGTTTCGTTAAACCGTTCCTGAGAGTCCTGTTTGAATTATTAAGCGGGCTACCCGTGACAGTCCACCGAATTAAGACCGTCAAACTCGATTAAACATTCACCCCTCTCTCTTGCTGGCCTGAAACTGACAAGGAAACGTTCTCGTTTCAACGTATCATCCGTTTTATCCGCTATTTACCTGTCTCGCGAGATACAGAAATTAAAAACAAAGCTGATAAGAACCCTCGAG
>NW_017100288.1:2720864-2722407 GCF_001263275.1 Habropoda laboriosa | reverse complement strand
AACAGCCTCCTCTAACGAGCAAACCAGAAACGTCGCTCGAAAGGTGAAACGCGCATCTGCTTGAAGAGAGACAGAGACGAGACAGACCTGCCTGAAGAATTATTTTATCTCTGAAAAGTCTCCGCGATTTCACGGAACACGACTGACTGCAAAGGGTGGCCGCGCGAGAAAGGGTTGCCAAAGAGAGAAAGAGAGACGATCGCAAAAGGGGTTTTGCACGAGCTTTTCCGCGGCGTTTATGTCAGCGGCAGCCGTTTCCCGATGCATACCAGGGATTTCCATTCCAAAGATATAACGCTGGCTCGTTTCGCTTTTTTCTTCAACCTCCACCCCCTCTCTCTCTGCCCCTCCGCTTTCTGATGGCGTCCTCGAATTCCAGGGAATAAATATCTGCGGACGAGGCTAAAGTGAACGGATCTCGACTGGAGTGGAGAGACTTTTTTTCGCGCTCCTTTGAGGGAATCCTCTGATTCCTGGCCGCGAACGGTCGAGAAAGAACGCACCACCATCGTGTCCCTAATCGAACGCTGTGCCACCCCCTTTCTTTCTCCTACGGCTCATTCCTCGCGAACTTTTCCTTCCGTAGGGAGTTTTCGTGTTTCGGATCCCTTCGCAGCGAATGGCCGATGAAAGGGTTCCTTTGTTCGGGGGAGAAGGCGATGGTAATGTCTTTTGTGGATTGGAGGAAGCTGTGATGGCTCGTTATGTTACCTTCGAGGAAGAGGGACGAGGAAAGTTCGTTTTGTTGCGTGACGTGACGAACGAGGGAGCTTCTGGGGTGTACTGATTCTTGTGTTTTGTGACAATAGTCTGATATTGTGTTGTATAATTTGTGTAATAAATGAGCCACTTTTTTTTTAAGTGGTATAAGTCTATTTATTCTTACGTTTGCGTTTGAATTAATGAAAAATTATTGGCGAACGTTAATTATTTCGTCGAATGTTTCTAAAATTGTATACATGGTAAATTTTATTATGTGATAATAATTACTAATATTGTTAAAGGAATCAAGGTTTTTTTTAGATACAGATGGACCACTTTAAAAGGACAATTCAAATATCTCTAAATATTTGATTTCCTATCGTATCATTCGCAACGAATGATGTTTCTCATATGCTAATGTGAGAAATTTTGTTTTGTAACCATTGTTCAATTTTACTAACACGAGGTTCTTTGGTAATTTTGTTAGCAGCCTTAGGCATCTGTTCAACTGCAACTAACTTGCTTGTTAATCAAGTAAAAAATTTAGTTGAGCAGTGTGATGAGTCAGAGAGACACATTCTAAAATTACACGTGTACAAATAATTTCCATCGTCAGAATAAATTTCAGTTTATCACGTTGAATTAAGATTTGCCTAATAAATATAGCTAAAAGCGTTAAATGAGAAATTTAGCGAAAGTGTTAGGTCAAACTTTTGGTTTCAAAGGTGTACTATGGATTACTACTAAAAACTCTCGGTAGCAATGTCAGCTTCAACTACCTCACACGCAAATTTATTTCTTCACTTTCAAAAATTGAAAAATTTTACTCTCTAGCATATCT
>NW_017100288.1:2699084-2720801 GCF_001263275.1 Habropoda laboriosa | reverse complement strand
CCTCAGAGGTTAAATTGAAAACACGGTTGGGAATGTAGGAAAAGGCCAGTTCGTTTGATATTTCAGTCTATTCGTGCTATTCAACCGAATATTTCAACGTTCGCTGCGACGATTGCACTCGAAATCGTTTGATATAATTCGAGGTGGTGAAAATGCAATATTTCGGCGAGAGGGTTCGAGGCAGCTCGACCAGACGCCGTGATTAACGGAGTTAGTCGTCGAGTTAGATAGCGGAGCTAAACTACTTAGCTCTATTACAACTTGGCCGGAGTTAGATGAGACACTGCGCGAAACAGAGAGCGCGTTTCATCCCGTCGCAATCAGTCTTCGCGCGTTTCGTTCTTCCGGAAGAATCGCCGAGAATTCGGGTCAGTTGGACCGGATGTCCTGGTAACTCTTTATCCACCGACGATACAGTTTGTCAAGAAACAAGGAAATTCTATCTTTTCTTCTTTTTTTCCAATTTTCAAGGTTTTTATATTTTTACATATTTTTAATGTACACTTTTCTCCAATTTTTAAGATTTTATACTTTTAGTATACACCACTGTGTATCTAGTTTTTCTTTTTCATCGAATGATATACTTTTTTTTGGAAAGACTTATATTTGTTTAAATACAAGTTACAAACCAAGTTAAATTCTTGAGTTTTTCCTTGGAAAGTGGTTAACACGCACAGAATAGTGTGGCCCACTGTGAGTCGCCGCATTATTTTATAATATTCTATGAACAAACGCTTATGCGTAACAGGCGAAGATATTAGAAACTGAGAAATTAATTATTAACGATAATAAACATTTCGATAGAATGAAAATTTTAAACTAAAATTTTAACTAACTTTAAATGTGTGTTTGTCACAATAGGTTTGATTATAATTATTTTCACTGCTTAAATATTTATCGCCGAATCTTTGCAACAAGTCTTCGTTTATATTTTATTCAAATTTAAATACACTTAATTCACGATTGCTATTTTTTTTCATAGAACGTTACTAAACAATTTTTACTAGTTTTATTATATTTTTTTCTCACTTTGTCCGGAATCAATTTTCCGGATCCAGTTCCGATGACATTACAGATGACCAAACCTTCAATTTTCTTGCAAACCGACCGAGTTCGTTGATCGTGCAAACAGTAACAAATAGCAAAAAGAATTAACCAGAAAACCACACGCACTTTTGAGAATTTCATCGCGTGGCTAGTCTGCTTTGATTTATTAGATGCAATTATTCTGCTGCTGAAACTGCGTTGTTCGGTGGTTCGCGGTGCCATTCGACCTAAAAATTCCTCCATTTCTGCCGTTCACTCGTTCAATCGTTCATATTCACGCATACCGCAGCGTAAACAGTATAAACGTTAAAGCATCGCAATTTCCGCTATTTCTTTCGTCTATTTTCTCTCCTCCCTATCCATTGTTCCTTTCCCTAAATCGTCAGATTTTTTACGTTCACAGTAAATGAATTCCTCCCTCCTTGATTTATTACGTAGAAATGTAAAATTATTGGAAGGCTCGATTTAACCCTTTGTAATCGAGTGGTGACTGAGAAGCGACATTAAACAATCGTCACTTGGTGAATAATTAATCAAGTCAGAGAGCAGATCTACGGGGCCTCTATAAATTTATTCATTATAGTGAAATGGAGAATACGTTGAATATTTAAGTAAAATAGTATAGTTTATTTCTGCGATAATTTTAAAAAATTTCAAACATTCGATTTGCAAACTTTTCTGTTACAAAATGACCTCCGAGTGCAAAGGGTTAATTTCAATGGAAAACTAGAAAACGTGATCTTTCGTTCATTCGTTTATAATTATTAAATACGATTATAATACTTTGTGACGTAAGAACAGGTTATTAGTGGATTGCACAAGTTATTTTATGAAGATAACTGTAATTTGAAATTTTGTTGATATTTTTTTACCCTCCTTTCGGCTTCCTAGGGTTAAATTAAGCAATCCCGAAGATATGGATTAAATTTCCATGAAATGTTCGATTCTTTGAAAAAGTTATCTACGAAAAATGAAACGTGATGCAGTAAAAATTGTCGAATCAATCTTCCGGAAGTCTCGTAGAGAAGATTTAAAACTGTGAATATTTTTTTACCCTCTTTGGCTTTTCCAGTGCTATATTAATTTATCCAGAAGCTACTGATTACATTTCTATAAAACGTTTAATTTGACAATATCTCAAAAAATCGTCCACGAAAAATGAAACCAGAACCTGTAAAAATGGCGAAAACCAAAGGTCGAATCAATCTTGGAAAAGTCTTCCCAAATTTCGTGCCCGAGTTCCTACGGACTCTCGCGGAGCGAAATCTGCTCGTTCGTTGTACAAGGAGAAAGCTGTTCTATCGAGGAACGAGCAATCGTTCTCTGCTCGTACATCAGATCGGATGTGATTGGCCGCGTCGCATCTGGGCGCAAACTCGAGGAAGTGGATCGGTTCCAACGTGTGCCAATTAATTGCTGGGATGCCGCTTTGGTCGAGAACGGTGATTTACGTAACGGCCGCTTGTTCGACTGACTCCTCGCGCGAAACATTTACATTCGTCGCCCTTAAATCCGAACGAAATTGCGGCTGTCCCGCGGCTGGATGCGTTTAATTGGGTCTCGTCGCGAAGTAATGTAGGTTGAATAATGTAGGTCGCGTGATTTGTTCAATTACGCGCGAGAGTCGCCGTGCAGTTAACCCTTTAGACGGCACTTTCGTACTCATTTATATGTATATTTTCTTTTATAATTTACGTGCAAATTTTTCTCCTTTGTAACTTTCATTTCATTTGTTTATTGCTGCACTTGTCAGAGGGCTTGAAACCAAAATGACTATCTATCAAATTTTGCTGCAGTGTTTCAGTAGAAATTTATTAGTTTTTTATAAAAGTATTCTCCATACCCGACTTATTGCTGCACTTGTTGGAGTGGTTGAAACGGAAATGACTTAATCAAATTTTTGTGCAGTGTTTCCAGTAGAAATTTACGTGACTTGGAAGTTAATTATTCATTTATGCGTGTTTTGTTAGTTTCGTTTAATTTCTTTATTGCTATACTCATCAGAGAGACTAAGGCCAAAATGATTGTCTGCAAAATTTTATTGTACAGTGTTTCAGCATTGCGCCAATATCTCTGGAATTGAAATTAACTCAGTTTAAATTTTTTAGGATGTTAGAATAAGTATGAAAAGTGACACGCACACTTCTCGAGTGATTACTATTCGTCGATTAACTGGAACCGACCGATCCAATTTCTGTGCGATAGACATTAATTTCTGCTTCTCTCGCCAAAACATGAAATTGTAATCAACCGATTTTTCCTTTTCCTTCCCCTTTGGTTAAATTTATACCTCGCTGGCGGAGGAACAGGAGATAGGGACTTTTGACAAATTTTAAAGGAAACTGGCGTTGCTTCGAGTGGAAACGAGTCTCGACGCTTTCTGGTTCATTTTTAACGCGAGATTACGAACAAAGGGGAGCCCGGAAATCCGCTGAGACCAGCCGCTTTTATTACGTATTCTGTTCTTGATTTAAAGTTTCAAGTCAGCAGAGCTTCCAGCCAGCGGAACAGCGCGAAACTGAATAATCCGAATCTTTACGGCGGTAGAGGCCCTTCTGGTGTTCCCGTGCGGCGAATATTGCGTGAAAGGGTGTAATGGGAAACTGAATCGTTTGAAAGATCGGCGAGAGTCCAAGTCGAGCTCATTTTTAACACCGTTGGATAAATAAAATTTCTAACGAAAACTACTTTCTCTCTGTTAGGGCTTGCGGTTAATCTTTTGATCGTTCAAGCTTTGCCGATTTTTGCACGTATGTGCCGACTAATGTTCTAAGGCTTCCAAGGACCAGTTTCTTGATTGAAACACTAAGTTTTTATTTTATGTTCTATTTTCTACAACTAATTCAAGATATAAATTCTATTGCGAAGTGAAAGGTGTTTCACTTGCGAGTGGCCAAGTGTTTCTGCCGCGAGTCGTCAAATGTTTCTGTTGTCTCTGCGGTTTCCCTCGAAGGAGACTCCTATTTTCCTAAAAACACCCTGATTGGTGATTTTTCCTATTCTAAATCACTCGTGTAGTGCACTCGTTCCAAATCAGCTCACAATATACAATAATAAATCAACTAACTACTTAACATGCAATCATGCAAATTCGTTGGATGGTAAATTATTAGTAAACAAAATTCAATATCAGAGAAAATATATGAAAAATTTCAAATTAATTTCAATTGCTGGAAGAAAAGTAACGAAAAGGCAACCTCTCAAAGTCATTTCAATATCCTATTCGACAAGTCTGAAGAACAACGATGACTAAAATCCAAATGTTTATTTCCCTAAACCTTCAAAATAATTTCGAAATACTTTATTCGAATCGGAGTATTCCAAGTCAGTATCGATAATTGAAGAAATCATTTGATTGTATTTAAAAGAACCGAAAGGAGAATATTTAAAGTCTGATATTAAATGTCTAGCAAGTACCAGTAATTGGTAAAATGATTTATATTTGTTTTAAAAGGAAAATTTCTAATAGGTATTAGTTAAAATGAATTGTTATTCAGTCTACTGTATTGAAATTCTAATTGATTCTAATGTATACAAGTGTTACAAGAAGGCTGAGTGTGTACAGGGTGGACATAGGCTAGCTAGTAGCCCCCGACCACTCTATGAACTTTAACGTCTATACTCGAAAGTGTATCGTCAACACTAACACGTTACCCAGATTATCCAAAAATTGAAGAAGTTACTTTTAAAATTGAACATTCTACGGTGTTTCGAGAGATTTGATAATCATAGTCGAACCTTAAACGAACGTTCAAACGAAGAAAATTTTCCAAAAATCATTTCGTACGTTATTAATCGATAAAACAAAAATTCATTGTTGAAAAATAAATATTTCCTGAAAATCTTCATCTTCCATACAAGATTCAAGATTTTCCCTAATTAAGAGTAATTTCAAAAGATTATCTGTATAAGCTATTATTTCAATACGCGATGCACTGACTCTAGTATTTACTAAAATTCAAAAATTCTCGTATAAATTCCGAAAATAGATTATTAATTACGGTAAACTACTGAGACGGTTTAATTAAGGGTGGGCATGGTGCTGCTTTAGTTTGAAATGATTTATAAACACATAATTAACAGAGGAAAAACCGTGAAACGGCAAAACGTCTACATTCTAATTGTTATAACATGTAAACAGAACTTTAAATTTAGTGTAAACAGAAAAAATATATAATACAATTTATTTCACGGTATTGCAACAAATAAACGTTGAATCAATATTTAATTCGTATAAAAACAATTATTTAACGTAATAATTTTACCTTCACTATGGCTATTTTTAATCTACGACCACAGGTCAACCTGATTTCTAATCCTTACGAACTTTAAATTCAGTCTAAACTGAGAAAATATATAATACAATTTATTTCACGGTATTGCAACAAACAAACGTTGAATAGATTCTTAATTCGTATAGAAACATTTATTTAAAATAATAATTTCACCTTCACTATGGCTATTTTAAATTTACGACCAAGGGTCAACCTGATTTTTAATCCTCCGAACTTGATTTCACAACGAGAAAGTAATAAGATCGTTGAAACGTACTTATTTGTCAAAGAAACTTGCAAAAATGTATAAATAATAATATGTAATGTTTTAACAAATTTTTGGAAGTATAAATTAATAATAAAATTGTGAAAATTAATAAATTATACGTTATTATAACATTAATAGAATTATGACTAAACCGAAGTTCGAAGTCGAGTATTTAAAGTCTGATATTACGTGCCTAGCGAGTGCCGGTAATTGTTAAAATTTGTTTAATAATTAGTAATAGAAATTCTAATTGATTCTAATGTATACAAGTGTTACAAGAAGGCTGAGTGTGTACAGGGTGGACATAGACTAGCTAGTAGCCCCCGACCACTCTATTCACATCTCAGAACCTTCAGGTCAAAATACGCCGCGAAGTGTCTAGGGCCCAGTATAAAGGGTAAATGATTTCGCGGGACATCGGCGGGTCCTTATATACCTGCGGTACCCTCTCCCCAAAGTCATTAGCAAAATCGTCGGTTAGGTCAGGCGGGAAATTTTCGCGGGAGATTTTCGCGGGAGATTTCCGATATCGTAACACGGTATAATTTATCAATTTTCACAATTTTATTAAAAATTTATACTTCCGACAATTTGTTATAACATTGCATATAACAATTTATACGTTTTTACAATATTCTTCAATGGAAACATAGGTTTTAGCGTTCTCGTTACTTACTCGTGGTTAAATTAATTTCGTAGGGATTAAAAATCAGGTTGACCTGTGGTCGTAGATTAAAAATAACCATTTATTTCATGGTATTGTAACAAGCAAACGTTGAATACATTTTTCATTCGTGTAAGAAGAATTATTTAACACGATAAATTTAGCTGTACTATGGTTATTTTTAATCTACGACCACAGGTCAACCTGATTTTTAATCCCTACGAAATTAATTTAACCACGAGTAAGTAACGAGAACGCTAAAACCTATGTTTCCATTGAAGAATATTGTAAAAACGTATAAATTGTTATATGCAATGTTATAACAAATTGTCGGAAGTATAAATTTTTAATAAAATTGTGAAAATTGATAAATTATACCGTGTTACGATATCGGAAATCTCCCGCGAAAATCTCCCGCGAAAATTTCCCGCCTGACCTAACCGACGATTTTGCTAATGACTTTGGGGAGAGGGTACCGCAGGTATATAAGGACCCGCCGATGTCCCGCGAAATCATTTACCCTTTATACTGGGCCCTAGACACTTCGCGGCGTATTTTGACCTGAAGGTTCTGAGATGTGAATAGAGTGGTCGGGGGCTACTAGCTAGTCTATGTCCACCCTGTACACACTCAGCCTTCTTGTAACACTTGTATACATTAGAATCAATTAGAATTTCTATTACTAATTATTAAACAAATTTTAACAATTACCGGCACTCGCTAGGCACGTAATATCAGACTTTAAATACTCGACTTCGAACTTCGGTTTAGTCATAATTCTATTAATGTTATAATAACGTATAATTTATTAATTTTCACAATTTTATTATTAATTTATACTTCCAAAAATTTGTTAAAACATTACATATTATTATTTATACATTTTTGCAAGTTTCTTTGACAAATAAGTACGTTTCAACGATCTTATTACTTTCTCGTTGTGAAATCAAGTTCGGAGGATTAAAAATCAGGTTGACCCTTGGTCGTAAATTTAAAATAGCCATAGTGAAGGTGAAATTATTATTTTAAATAAATGTTTCTATACGAATTAAGAATCTATTCAACGTTTGTTTGTTGCAATACCGTGAAATAAATTGTATTATATATTTTCTCAGTTTAGACTGAATTTAAAGTTCGTAAGGATTAGAAATCAGGTTGACCTGTGGTCGTAGATTAAAAATAGCCATAGTGAAGGTAAAATTATTACGTTAAATAATTGTTTTTATACGAATTAAATATTGATTCAACGTTTATTTGTTGCAATACCGTGAAATAAATTGTATTATATATTTTTTCTGTTTACACTAAATTTAAAGTTCTGTTTACATGTTATAACAATTAGAATGTAGACGTTTTGCCGTTTCACGGTTTTTCCTCTGTTAATTATGTGTTTATAAATCATTTCAAACTAAAGCAGCACCATGCCCACCCTTAATTAAACCGTCTCAGTAGTTTACCGTAATTAATAATCTATTTTCGGAATTTATACGAGAATTTTTGAATTTTAGTAAATACTAGAGTCAGTGTCCACCCTGTACACACTCAGCCTTCTTGTAACACTTGTATACATTAGAATCAATTAGAATTTCAATACAATAGACTGAATAACAATTCATTTTAACTAATACCTATTAGAAATTTTCCTTTTAAAACAAATATAAATCATTTTACCAATTACTGGTACTTGCTAGACATTTAATATCAGACTTTAAATATTCTCCTTTCGGTTCTTTTAAATACAATCAAATAATTTCTTCAATTATCGATACTGACTTGGAATACTCCGCTTCGAATAAAATATTTCGAAATTATTTTGAAGGTTTAGGGAAATAAACATTTGAATTTTAGTCATCGTTGTTCTTCAGACTTGTCGAATAGGATATTGAAATGACTTTGAGCAATTGAAATTAATTTGAAATTTTTCGTTCAGTATTTTTCATATATTTTCTCTGATATTGAATTTATTTTATGACTTGCTATTTTGTTTACTAATAATTTACCATCCAAGGAATTTGCATGAATTGCATGTTAAGTAGTTAGTTGATTTATTATTGTATATTGTGAGATGATTTGGAACGAGTGCACTATGCCCACCCTAAATTAAACCGTCTCAGTAGTTTACCGTAATTAATAATCTATTTTCGGAATTTATACGAGAATTTTTGAATTTTAGTAAATACTAGAGTCAGTGCATCGCGTATTGAAATAATAGCTTCATCCCTAGTTCGTTTATTATTGAATATTTTTACGCGTTTAACTTATGCTTCTCCCCAATTCTCGTCGCGTATTTTATTCAAATTTTCTTATATTCTAGAATCGAAAAAGATACGAATTCGCGTTTTTTCTTTTGATTCTTTCAATTTTTCAATTGCATTACGCATTATTGCAATAATTTCTATCGTTACATTTAATTCTAATTGTTTAGCAGCTTTTCTGCTGCTATCGACCCTACATTTTACTGACACTTGTCGAATCGACCCTACCTTTTTTTTTTTTTACGTGGAGGTAGGCCGACTATGTGATAAACAATTGGCAACCAAACGGTGGCTCGTTAAAGCGATATATTATGAAATTAAATTAATCACTCAATAAGTTTTAACGTTAGATTGTTTCCTCGATATGGTCATGGTGGTCATCAGTGACTGGAGTGCCTCAAATGTTTAGAATAATTAAAATAAAATAAATGTTGTCAACTAAAAATTTTGAACGTCATAGCTAGCTAGACATAAAGCATAATACTATAATCCTATGCTTAAAATGTATTTTCTTGTGGCCGCCTGACAGCAACCTGTAAGTCTGGCGCGACAGTGAACGTGTTAAGTAAATGTTGCTCAAATTAAATCGTGTTTGATATCATTTTCATCAGAAAAATCTCACCAACATGTTAAAAGAAATTGCAGATGAAAAAAAGTAAAATTAAAGAAATTATATTTTTCTATTATGATTTGTCGAGCCGTGAAATCTCGTAAAGGAAACCTACTGGTGTTGCGTTACACGTTTGACTGACTGCAAGCGAGATAACATGGGTGCGGCAATGACGCAGACCTAGGCGTTGGACCATCTATACTGTCACTTGTAGAATCCAAACTTACTGACTCTTGTAGAGAATTTACTGTATTTGCCTGCGACGGCGACCACTACTTGACTCGCTGCCATAAATCCGGCTACAGGATACGCCTTAACACTCTTGATCGTTTTAATTATATTTCAACAAGTTCGCAGACTGAACGATGTAGACTTTGTTGATTTCAAATTGTAAATATTGTTATTCTCGTGAATCAAATTAAACGTTCCTTTTTTTCATTCAATTTATTTTATTTCATTCTTTTAGCTTCGATTCGACGATTGAAATTGTCACAATGCATCTCCATTTCCGCGAGCCATGTTTCACAGGGGAAATCACAAATCAAGGAGACCTCGAATCGCGCAAAAAGCTCGCCGAATCGCGAAAGAATTATCTCGCGAAAAGCACGGAAAATCACTGTCCCCATCCACTGCGGAGATCGCCCGCATGTACGTCGCATTTATCGGGCTGTTTGCGCTCGAAGCGACTGGTAAATCGAAACGTGCCCGCATCCGATCATCGCGTATACCGTCATCGTATTGCCGGCAAACGATTTCGCGATATTCTCGAACCGATGAAAAAGGAACCGCTGTTTATCTGATTTTCGGTTCGGTCATTTCGAACTTGCTTCGAAATTCTCTGAATTCTTGCGTGTACAAATCGTCGTTTATCTTGTTTTTTAACTATTTCTACTTGAGCTTTGTACGTAAGGTTCGATGATTAACGAAATTCTGGTGGAATATTCAAAAATGAGTTTGAAAAACATAACGTTATAATTTTTAATTTTTTTTTTCTTTTACAATTGTAAAAATAGCGGATTATTCGAGGGACTCGATTTATCTCACGTTATCCTCAGATCAATCAATGAGATTTCAGTGGTCCGAGGGTAAATCTTCAACGTCGATTTATTCGGGGATGAAAAAATTTTCGATTTATTTTTTCATGTAGATTCACCCTTCTCGGTTTGTATCACTAGTAATTTCTTTGAAAATAATGTTAACTGAATAAAATAAACATTCATCCTGTAGGAGTAACTGAAAATAAAGCAACGATAATTTTCATATCAATTTCATTCATATCAAAAAATTATAAACGAATTAACTAAATCTTAAAATTTACAAATTCAAATCCACACTTATTTAATTTTAATATAATTGAAACCCAAATTATTGATCCATCATATGAAGCTTTAACATGATTTATTAATCAACCATGTAATATATAAATAACAATTTAAACTATGAAAGATACAATATTATCTCTTAAATAAATTAAATAAATTTTACATTTCGCTTATTTAAAAATTACGATATTTGTGTTATTTTAGTATAATAAAATCCGAAGCTTCGATACGAGCTTTTAATAATCAACCATGTAACACGTAAATAAAAATTTTAACCACGCAAGATAAACTTAAATATAATAACAAAAAAGGAATTTCAACTGTTTATTTCTAACAGTGAAAATGATAAATTACCACCAGTCCACCCAGTGCACAAGCAATAAAACGCGATAAAAAATATTCATCGTTTTCTATACCGTCATTCTCAGACAATAGGAACGCGTTTCGAGTGTTCGCATGATCTTTCTGCAACAGCGAGGAAGAGAAGAAAAGGTTGTTCCACGGTCGTCACGTGCCATTTTCTGAAAGCGTCCTCTCGTGAAAGTCCCGGTCGAGGCCGCTGATTCTGAAACGGCCGAGGACGATAGAGTGGAAACACGTTTCCTCTCTACAACCGAGAGAGGAGAATGCTTCCTCGCGGAGAGTGCACCGCGTACGATCACGTTTCCGGAAGTCGAAGGCCTTTGTCCCTCTGTTCGAGCTCGTCTGGAGGTTAATTCGATACAGAGACACGCGGTCCCTTGTCCTTTTCCCTGTCTTTCGACGGAATAGTATCGATGTGATGCTAGTGAATGGTCGAACGAATGGGAACGTGACTGATTGATCCGTTAAGAAACGACGTCGTTTGATGAATTGTGTATTGCTGAGATAGTGGAACGTCAACGAAGAATATTGTATCAATATTGTGTTGTATATGTGATTTATAATATATGTTGTTTTATATTCGTGAGATTGACAGTTCGATATCTGAATTTTTCTAGGATACGAGTTAGAAAATTATGTCTTTTTTAAGATTGCTTTATTAGTCTCTTATGGGAATTTTATTCCTGTCTCTTTTTCAGAATTCTAGGAATTTGAAGAATTTTAGTTAGCCTCTTTTAGGAATTTAAGGATGATTGTCTTCAAATTGATCGAATAACAGTTTCATAGCCGAATTTTTTTTTTTTAGGATTCTTAGACTCTCGTTATAAAAATTTTATTTACGTTTCTTTTTGAGAATTTTAAAAATCTGAGGAATTTTAGACAATTTGAAGAGTTACTTTTGAAAGTGTCTCTTTAATTATTTGTACACTGTTTAACGAAAAGGAAACTACATTCGTGAAAATGTTGGGAAGAATCAATTTCTATACAGTTTTTGCAAATTCTTTTAAATTCACAAAACATCAATTTCTCTAACGTATTCCGTTCTCATTTCTGTTTCAGGTAAGAGTATGCAAATTTACATCTGTCTAACGTTCTTGGACACAGGACATAAAATGAAGTTCCAGAATTGTAAGTTGAATAATAAGTTTATTTCGTAATACTTCCAGGAACCAATTGTTAACACAATATTCCGGGAGTGCTTAGTTTCATTTTGTTTTTACAATTGCAAAATCTGCAGGACCATAAAAACTACTTCACAAACTACATCACACGTTGAACTTTCTACGTGGACAAGTTCACTCGTCTAAGAGTAACGCACTATATTATTCGCCATACCTTTTTACATTTCCCATTTTACGATCCAATACCCGACACGCTCCCACGCTTCTCCCCTGCGCGTCCATTCACCGTGTAATGCTTAAAATAAAAACAAGATTTAACGTCGTGTCCATAAAAAGGGTCAGGAAGGTAAATTCCTCGCGGCTTAAAGGTCTTAGCCCTTGGCGTGTCCACACGCAACGTGTCCCGTAAAGTTCGCATAATCACCGTCGTCAAAGTGTGTCCCAGCCTTAGAACCGGAATAAAACTTAACGACTTAAATTACCTCTATCAAAAACCAAAGCAGAAGAAGAAACAAAT
The DNA here is from genome assembly GCF_001263275.1 of Habropoda laboriosa. Lineage (NCBI taxonomy): Eukaryota > Metazoa > Arthropoda > Insecta > Hymenoptera > Apidae > Habropoda > Habropoda laboriosa. The sequence continues at coordinate 2,708,360 of NW_017100288.1, read as the reverse complement.
AACAATGAAACCACAGGAAATAAATATCGAATCGTTCGTTAAACTCTGTTTCGTCGTTTCGCTCGTTCGTTATTTTGAAAAACGAAATCTAATAAACTGCTCTCCTCGAAGCTCTTCCCTGCGAGTAATCGATAGTGTTGGGGGAAAAAATGATTTCGTTCACCCATGTAAAATACACGTTTATATCGCTGTTGGAAATTTATTGTGGCATAACGCAAAGTATGCAAATTTGACAGAAAAAGCTGTTTTAAATTTGCACGTGACTAATAGGTGAATATTGATCCTATAATCTGGTGTGAAACTGGTGGAGTCGCTTTACATGTTAAAAATACTGTATTTATAGAGTGTGTTGGTATAAAAATGAAAAACAGAATTGACATTTTAATCTAAGAAAAATAATGTGCTTTTTACATTCAGTACAATGACAAAATGATATACCTACTCCCATTTGAAACTCTTGAAATGACTTTGGGTTCATTATGAAAATAAATTCTTTTCGAAATTTTTATTATCATCATTTGAAACAGATAAAGTTTGATTGATAACTATTTTTTATTACACTATCGCAAATGGCTGAAAAATATTTCACACCCAATATTTCTCTATCTCCTTTTTTCCCTCGCTGTCCTTCAATTACTCTGTTTTTTCCTCTCTAATGAACGTTCAATTATCGACACGTTCGACCACGTAACGAAGACCTAATCCTTACAACAAATTCTCCTTATCGTTCATTATCCGTATTGAACAAGGTACTGTTTACCACGTTTCCACGGAGAGGCTCGTGAATCAGTCGACCACGTGGAAAAATATCCGTCTAGGCGGTCGTAAATGTCCGCCCGTGAACCTGTATCGAAGCACGCGGCCCGAGTATATCTGAAATTTATTTCTTGATTCGTCATGTGCCCCTGGGAGCGGCCTGTATTCACCCGTAAAACAGGTTGCCATAGCTACACACGGTTACGGGTATCTTGAACCATCGTGCTGCAACCCTCCGCGATGTTTTTGCCCTTGTAAGTCCAATTCTTGGTCGTTCTAAAGTCGTTCGAAACGGCAGACAACGGCGAAAGCTTCTCGTGGTTGCCTGGCCTGTCGTCGAGCAAAACGATCCTCCTCGTTGCCAACGTGGAAAGTAGAGATGGTCAATGGAAAGCGCCGGCTCGTCTGGAATCAATGACCGAGCAGACGGTGCTATTTTAAAACGTGTTCCGACGTCTGGCTGCAAATTAACGTCGATCTTTCGCTCGGCGGCACTCACATCCCGAGATTAATTAGTAAATCGGTTTTCCCTCGCGAAACGACGGGGGAATACCCGTACGTTCGCGAGCGATGAACGTCGTTTTTGGGAAGTTCGGTGGTTCATGTGTCGACGTTATGGTTGAGGATGATAATTATCGAGATTTGGAATATTGTTGTTTACGAGGATAGATTAGGTGTTGTTTTTCTGTTGTTTTTTAAGCGTATTCGTTTTTCGTATCGGTGGGAGCGCTTCGATGTCTGACCATAGACCGACCTTTTCTACTGTCACTGCTTGCTGTGGAGTAAACACGTAATGTAGCCGCTGTTTGTAATTCAAACGGTTGTTCTTTTGAAGAATTTCTTCTTCTTTTCGAAGGAAGATGTTTTTTTAAATATTATTCACTTTGATAAACAAATTTTAATTGAAGGAATTTTAATAAGAAAGCAGATAATATTGGGTCTGTGCAGAAGCTTCCATCGCTTGTAAATCAATGACCCTGCTAGTCACTGTATATTTCTTTTCTTATTGTACTTTTTCTAATAGTATTAGTATTTTCATCACGACTAATTATAAATGTAATAAGAAGTAAATACGGTTCCATATTATTATTACCTTGATAACGAATAATTATAAATACAATAAAAAATGAGTACACATTCCCCAGAAAAATACTATAGAAACTTGTTCACAGACCTAATAATTACGATCTACTAAATTCACGAAATATCATTGAACCGCAGAATTCGCATATTGCAAAAGCCAGAAAGTTGTACGACCGAAAATGAAAATCTGTCTGAGATGAATTAAAAATGACGTTCTGTTCACTTCACATCTTCTTTATCGTTATACTGTCAACTCCACCAAATCCGTACTCGAACTTCTCAAGCATTTATCAGCGAATTTATTACTGCTAATGGTTACTAATGGTCTTCTGAACAACTCTTCGCGATCCGATGTGGAAACTTCATCCACGCTCGAACTTCAACGACGCGCGATTCCATTACTTATTTTATCCTCTCGATTTCCGAGATTTCCGCCCGGAGAATCGTTCTAACAGCCGCAGACGATGTTCTACGTGAATCTCGCGTCTGGTTTGTTGTCACGCTGGATGTGTTTGTTCGCTGTATAACCACACGCGTGCACCAAATACGGAGGGCAAGGTTTGCCCGGGCGAACTCGTATAAATCGATGGCCGCATGCAAATGTCGCCGACGTGCGAATATCGCCTGAAGACTTCTTGCGTATGCAAAAGAGAACACCGGGCCACTTTCCAGGCGGAGCTTTCCACGGATACACCGGTCATAAATATGAATAATTCTCGCGTACCGCGGCTAGAACAACGTGGGAGAAGTGATCTGGCATAAAAGGATAGCTACGTATCACCTTCGCGCTATTTCCCTTTCTTCCGACGAAGACTCCTTGTTTCAGATTACCTTCCGTGAGGTGTATAAATGTGGAAAAATGGATATCGAAGATTTTCGCTTGATTTCGGAACGGCAGTTCGTGGGAAATTGAAATGGACAAAGGATAATCTAAAATGTGAGAGAAGGTTCCCTTTTATTCGAAATTTCACCGTTGAAAGTTCGTCGAAACTCGTTATAAAAATACTCAGAGTTCAATTTTACTAACTTGCCTAGTTTCGTTACTCGAAATTTATAAAAATTATGTTTGAATTTGGAATTTATAAATTCATCGAATGCTGCCTTTACAGTGTCTTCATTTCGCAATAAATTATTTGTTAAATATATTTTTCACTTGTTTGAGAAATGCCAAGTGAACTGGAGATGTGACGAAAATTCAGATTCCTTAATAATTTCTCTTAGAAAATTATCCATAGTTTCCCCTTTGAAATTTTACATTTTCTATTTGAAGTTTCACCTTTGAAAATTTGTGGAAAACTCGTTTATAAAAATGCCCAGAGTTCTTGTTATTTCCTTTAGAAGAGGAAAATTAATATTCGTATAAACATTGCATTTTATTCTTCAGTTTTTAAATTGGTATAGAAGTTCTTTTTATGAGATGATTATTTCTTGATGTTCTGTCTCCGAGTTTTTGTATTCCTTCTTTGCGTTTGCTGTGGAATGGAGTAAATTGAAACTGGAGTCTGTTTTGTACATGTAGATTAATAAATTCCGAGGAATAGTAGAATTACTTAGAGACGTTCAAATATTCTTGTAATTAATGTATCCAGGGCGTAGCTAATTTTGTTGGAAACTTTCCTTCCGGCAAACTCGAAAATACCCAAAAGGATATTCGAAGAACTCTGGACTAGCCAGCCCCGGCGAATAAACATTCCGCTGTTATAGTGGCGATTTTGTTCCGGGTAACACGGTTTTTCAACTTTAATAAGCTGAAACCTGAACGAGAGCCGCCCACGGAACTACTTGTGCGCCTCAGATGAATTTTTTCGTACGATGCCGAGATTCGCCATCGCGTACTTACACTATGTAATCTCCGTCTTCGACGTGATTTCCTGGAAATGTGTTCTTGTACAACGATCGGATAATTCAGAGGAATTCTTTTGTTATCACGAAATCACTGCTGGGGACGACAGATTATTTTGCTATTTGCTGGGATTGCAAATCGTTGGTTTGCTATTTTTGGGAATTCAAATATTGTATTTGCTATTTTTGGGAATTCAAATATTTGCTATTTTGGAGAATTTCAATGTGTGCTATTCTTGAGAATTCGAATATTTCCTATTCTTGAGAATTCGAATATTTCCTATTCTTGAGAATTCGAATATTTGCTATTCCTGAGAATTCGAATATTTGCTATTCCTGAGAATTCGAATATTTGCTATTCCTGAGAATTCGAATATTTGCTATTCCTGAGAATTCGAATATTTGCTATTCCTGAGAATTCGAATATTGCTATTTTTGAGAATTCGAATATTTGCTATTCTTGAGAATTCAAATATTTGTTATTCCTGAGAATTGCAGTGTATGCTATTTTTGAGAATCCAAATTTTTGCTATTTTTGAGAATTCGAATATTTGCTATTCCTGAGAATTCCAGTGGTTGCTATTTTTGAGAATCCAAGTTTTTGCTATTTTTGAGAATTCGAATATTTGCTATTTTTGAGAATTGGAAAATTTCTTTTCTTAGCATACACTTAACTTTACGTCCAAGAGAAACGCCTAACGCATAATTGGTTTTTAAGCGCTTGGCCTCTCTCCTTCTCAATAGCAATTGCGATCATAATCTTATTCTTCAATACTAAAGACTGACAAATACATGACCCCAGTAATTTTCGTGATTCTACACTTATTGATACTAACAGTGATACTCTGAACGTGAACATTCCATGACATTATTCTATTAGGTGTAGAAATGAATTCTTTCCTCCTGGATTCACATAATTGATTCAGAGCCATCAAGTTTCTATCGCTATGGTATTCTCCAGCCACCAGAAAATGGCAGAACGTCGTACAAAATAACGGAAATTATTTCAACAATTACTCTCTTTCCATTCTTTTTAAATAAAACTTTGATCGTACCCAAAAGTGAGAAAGAATTCACTCGAACACACGTGACATTCTGAACATTACGCGATTACACATTCTGTACTTGACATACGCGATACGTGTACTTGAACTTTACGCAACGTGTGCTATTAGAAACTCGCACGTATTTACAGAACAATTGTTAACATTCCCAACAACTGTGCTGGCAAAATAAAGACCAGATTTATCTACTGTACAATCAGTCTTCCCGGAACGTGTGCGGGAGGCTACAATTGCAATTGTCAACTTGTAACCTGTCGACGTTTTCCCTTGAAAAAAAATTAGAGCAACTTAAAGAAGCAAAAAGAAAAAAAAGAACTCGAACAAACGCTGCACCAGAGCGTGTTGAAGAAATGGTTGAAAAATTCGAGGCTTTTCGATGACGGGGCCAGCAGCCACTGGAAAATAATTACGAAAGGAGGTAGATTTTTCATACGGCGATGCTCGTCGATCACAATTTTACAGCTAACGATTTTCGAGCGGCAGGACCTTCAATTATGAATGGATCACCGCTGAAGAGTCCAATTAGTATCAGTGATCGTATCTCACGAGACAAAAGCCAGGCGGGGGGGCTGCTCGATATTGAAAAGAACCGCGGGATATATAAATGGCAGACAACTTCTTTTTATTGCGTGACCGTTTCTATTTAGTTTCGAAACGCGGCAGACACGGGATGGAAGAAAAAACCAGGCGGATATAGGGGCCAGAGGCAATCGATACAGAAGAGAGTCTTCGTTTCTTCGAGTCTGATATCAATAGCGAAATACTCATTCGTTCCAATTCTGATATTAATACTCGTATGTAGTATGTATTACATAAGAATGACAAGATTATTTCTATTCGTTGTGAGAAGAAAACTGTTCTGCAGTTTGGTGAATAATATCGAGGGAATTGTTGAAATAAGTGTGCAAGGATTGATCGTGAAATTTTGTCTTGGCGAAAAATCTCGTCAGGTTCGTTAGTAATTTGCTAGGTAGTAGAAATGAAGAGTATTGCCTCGTAACAAAGGAGAATAGGGACCATGAAATGGAGCATGAATCCTAAGCGAACCGAATGCTGATGTCGGTACATCGATGCTCTAACTTTTGTATCGCGAGTTCTTCTGTACTGGATGCCTTTTAAATACGCGTACAATTTTAATTCCTCGCATTGGAGATTGGAAATGGAATATTCATGTACCGTAAGCTGCAAATGGTCCGTTACAGATTTCAAATTAATAATTCACCATTGAATGCATAGAGGAATTAGAGGATAGAGGCTTAACGGATTACGAATTCAGGGATTTAATCGATTTAACAGTTGTCTCTTCTTTGTTTTTCTTACGTTTTAAGGGTAGATGTATGTCTACGGAATACGATGGTAAGGGTGTATGTAATACGGAATACGAATGTGAGAAAAATAAATCGTCGTTGCAAAAATTGCAAAAAGTAAATTTTTCAGGAAAAAAGAAAACCACTTTTGCAAATAATGTAAAATCATCTTTGTACTCGTTTCATCCACCAATTATTCAATGCAACACTATGCGCTACAACTACACACTTATATGCCGATAACAAATAAACAAAATCATGCATTTAGCAAAGTTTGCTAAATTCACGGATTCATAAAAATTGCAGTTTTGCAACGAGGCTCTCCTTCGTTTTTCTTACGGTAAGAATAGTAATTTCTTCAGAATGTTCGCGTAAAAATAATTAACGAAGAATATCATCCGTGCATATTACAGAATACAAATGTGACGGAAAATAGAATTCCAATAATAAAATTGCCAAAACCGTGCAGAAACTGAATTTTTCAGGAAAAAGGAAAATCAATTTTTGCAATTAATATAAAATCACCTTTGCCCTGATTTTATCTACCATTATCGAAGCATTTATATAAATCGTCTTTCCCATAGTGAAGTTACAAAGATTATAAAAAATTGCAGAAACTGAATTTTTCAGGAAAAAGGAAAATCAATTTTTGCAATTAATGTAAAATCACCTTTGCCCTGATTTTATCTATCAACTATGCAATACAACACTATACACACTACAACTATATATTTACGCAATTTTACGATATTACACGTCGACGACAAACAAACAAACAAAATCACTCATTTAGATTTCATTTGCAAAAACAGCAGTTTTGCAACGAACGACGAAACGACAAGATAAAAAGACACCCCATATACGTGAAAAACAATCTCTGGCAGCAGAGCGATCCTGTCTCCTTTCGGCAGTTCGTTTCCAGCAGACACACGGGCAAGGGTGGGGTTCCATCCGGCGAAATCGATGCAGGGACCATCGCGAAACGCCCCAAAAGCAACGTGGAGTCCAAAAACGGGGTCAAGGCTTCATGGGAACCTTCAGGACCCACGAGCTCTATCCTCCCTCGAGGAATGTTTACATCCGCGTCAGCCTGCCAGCAGAATTCGAGTCCACGAAAATTCTCTTCAGCCTCTTTCTTTTTTTCTCTCTTTGCCCTTTTTAACCAATCCCCAGTTACCTGTTTTCTGTTTCTTTTTCTTCTTCAGCCACTTCGAATTTCATTGGAACGATTGATCGTGGAAGGACACAATTCCTTGGAGAAGGAGAAACACTTTTCCACCAAAAATATGGAATATTGTGCAATATTTTTAGTACAGTAATTTCAAAATGTTAGTTGTTTACATATCTAAACATTAACATGAGTTAATTTCCGAATGTAGAAAGAAAAACGGGCTGAAATAAGATGTGGATCAGGAGTACGAGGAGAAGAAAAATGAATTTATTGTTAAAAGGGAGAAAAATGATTTCCTTATTACAAGGTCACCGATATTGATGAAACCTTGTTATATAGTAACACCCAAAGAAATATTTGACACGTGCCTTTTTTATTAACACGTTCCGTGCCGCGTGGGTCGCATACGCCCCACTCTGGTCTTTCCGTTCAGGCCATCTGATATTTCGGCCTTTTCCTTCCGCTAACTTAAACTATGCAACTACGGCGATAATTTGTTAAAACAAAAATTTTTCCTTTGCTCTATAGCGTATCTTATACGTTACCTTTTTCTCGATAACAATGATTTTTGCAATCTTATAAATATTGGAAGACATATAGGGCGAAAAGCAAAACTGTTAGTCTCGACAATGTGGGACGCATACGACCCACGCGGCGTGAACGGAAAGTCACCGAAAATCGGTCTGGCACGGAACGTGTTAACAATCGTCCACACTGAAGGTGTGAAAATCGTCTATAATATGAAAGTTATTTCTTATTTTTTATTTGTCAATCTACTCCATTCCTATATCTCTAATATTTTCGAGGTGTTAGGCTAAATGTATTTACTACCTGCTTCAGGGTGATTGTCACACCTTTACCGTGGACAATTTCTAACACAAAAAAATATACGTGTCGAATATTTTTCTGAGAACTACCGTGTACCAAAGTTTCATGAAAATCGACGATGATCAGTTGGGGATGTTCCCTTGTCGGGTATCTCTCGTTGGAAAATGTTAAGTCACAGTTGTTACCAGGCCTCCGTCTAGTTTACCCGCTGTCGTGGGCGGGATTTCTGTTGATATTCAAGTTTCCAACGCGTAAGTTCTGCCGCCACGAAGTTCTCCGACGTCTAAACTACGTTTGACTGTTTAATTTAATCGTCGTCGCGAGTGGGTGGTAGTTTTCAGTTTGGACGTGTGGTGATGGTGTGTGGGATTGTGGAATATTCGACGTTCAATTTTTTACACCGGATGAATGATACGTTATTCGGGGCGCAGAACACGATAAATCTGAGAATCCGCAGGGCAGAGGCACATAATAGAAATCTCTGTACCATAGAAAATCCATAAACAATTCAGAAACATAGGCTTCCTCGCCGCCGCAAATCCTCAGCATTTTCATCCGTTCGGTGTTTTGTTTCTTCTTCGAAACTGCGCGTAGGAAGAATCCAAGGGTACTTTTTCCATCTTCCATTTTGATAAACCGATTTTCTTTTCACCCACGCCATCCGATTCACAATGCACAACGTGTCAAGGACAAGAGAGAGAAGAACCGAAGGAGGAACTTTTTTCACGGGCTGGTGTTCGCAAAATTTCGCGTACATTTTTCAACCCCTTCTCCGGCTGTACTTCTTATTTCTCGAACCGTTCGAAAACGCCGCGATTCCTCTTCGTGACGGTAACTATCTCTCTCTCTCTCCGGCTCCGCTGGACGCAACACGCGAGAAGAAAAAGCTTTGTGTTCGTTCGAGCGGAACGAATAGCCCGATAAAAATGTCTCGTTGAAAACGACGCGGAATCACGACGAGTTTTACACTGGTGTCGACGTTCGACGGGTCTTCGAGAGTCGGTCAAGGTCCTTGGGAGAACGGAAGACTCGCGCGACACTGGGGCTTCTTTTATTTGCGCGACAAACTCGAGGAATTTACAATTCCGCGGGGGAAACGACAGACGATTGAAAATTAATCGCGTCATTTTTGGCTTTTGCGTTTTATTTTCTGCCTTCTTTTTCTTGGTTTTCTTTGCTGGATTTGTTGTTAGACTGGTTGGGGAGGACTAAGTACAGCTACTTG
>NW_017100288.1:2690514-2698959 GCF_001263275.1 Habropoda laboriosa | reverse complement strand
GTAAATTAAAATGTACCTGCAAATTCAAAAAAAAAAATAATTTTTTTAAGTATTATTTTTTAATTCTCCTACTATATATTGTGAATTATTTTCAATTAATATTTGTATTTCGTCGAAATTCCGTAATATTCTTGGTCTTTAAGACTGAAATTTCCATCTCTACAGTTTCCAATTCGTGAAGTGTCGAAAATGTACTTTCTTCCATGGCCAAAGTACTATAACTCCGGGAAGAAAGTACTAATTTTATCGAATAGACTCTCAAAAGACACGTGAAAGAATCATCTTTCAGAATACACACGAACTTTATACATTTCCATGGATTTTCATTTATTCTGAACGTATTCCATAGAGCGACCCAATTTTGGGTAGAAGAATTTCTCGAAATTCCAGGAAGCTAATAACAACTTCAAGAAATAGAAACTGAAAGGGAGCTAAAGTTGCTCGATAATTTGAACTCTCATTTGCAGCAGCTCATTCTATATTCAAGGTAATTACAGGAACTTATCGAAGGAATTTGTTTTGCAAATTTATCGCTGTAATGTTCGTAATTAACTAACCTACCTTATTAAATAGATATCACCGTGACAAAAATTCAAGAAAATTACATTCACGAATGTAAAGTTAAACAAAAAGAATCCAATCCGACAAAAATCGAAAGAATCTCTTCACAGAAAAGAGTGAAATTGAGTTCGTCACGAATGAGAGCTGCCTACGAAAAATAGCGTTCAACGAACTCGCTTCGAGAAAACAAGAAAAACGAGGAGAAAAGAAGGAAGCGACGGGTACTTGGTAAATTTCGCAGAAGCCAATAGACAGAGCTTTCAACGACAAAACCAGGAAGCAACCCTGACCGAGTTTGAACAGAAGGGAGGAGGGAGAGACGTTAGAAGACAGCCGATGGAGCAAACAAACGGGCAACGTGGCCAGGCATCAAAGGTTATAAATGTGGTATCAAAGAACGCCAACACGAAGCGATTGACCCTGACCAGATTTCGCCCCCGCGAGAGAGAGAGGGAAAAGTGATGTGTGACACATTTTTCAAGCGACGATTTAAGTGGCGAACGTCTTAACGCCGCCTCCTCTGAAATCAGCCGTGAAAATTAGACGGGAAATTAGCTATCACTGATACAGCGAAACTTCCAATGTTCATGGCGATGAAGTAGCAACTGCTAATTCTTGCAAAAATGACGAAGAATAATCATTCTTCGGTCTTTAAGAAGAAATTAATTCTGTTATAGTTAAATCGTTTGATTAGTGTTATTTTGTAACGGAGAGAAAATGAACGGGGATGAGAAAAAGAAGAAACAAGAGAGTTTAGAAGAAATTACATTTTTGTGTATTTTTTGGAGAGATGGATGTTCGGTCCCGAGCACCGCGACGCAGGACCGGCAGGACGAGTGCGTAGCCGAGCCGCATGGCATCAGCGGAACCGTGTTACAATGTCGCAATAAGGCCTTCGACAAAGGGATCCCGCGAGGAACCGAAGCGGGACCGCGGTTGCTTAGGCGAGAGGACTCGAGTGTTTCCTCGCTTGAGGGGACTCGCGTTGGGTCCTGTGTCGCATGGGCCGCCAAAAGCGATGATCGCTCGACGTCTTCCGTATCGCGTCGCACGTACCACCACCACGTCGGGTGTGGACGGCTCCGTGCTATAAAGCACAGAGGTTTTCACCCTCGAGTTCCGTATCGCGTCGCACGTACCACCACCACGTCGGGTGTGGACGGCTCCGTGCTATAAAGCACGGAGGTTTTCACCCTCGAGACGCATTCTATTGAGAACACGCCTAGAAACACAATAATTGTTTTAGTTCGAAAACGTGTTGATTTCTTTCCTATAAATAAGACTCGCCCTGCCGCGAGTCAGCGTTTCCAAGCATCGAAGAGCTACGGCGTTTTGGGACGCTACAATGGATTAGGGTAATTATGTTTTATGAGTTCAACGGTGTAGTTGACAAGAACAAGAAATGATCGATCCGAGGAAGGAAGTATTTCTGATTTGAAACATTTGGAAAATGAGGAACGCCTGAATTTTCTGAAAATTCGTGGAATTTGAAGTGACTCGAAAAATTTCATAGGAACTCAACGGTGCGAGAATTACATAGATAATTCGTCGAATAAAAAAGTTGAAATTAGCTACTGAATTAAATATCGATATCGATAAATTGAACGAAAGAGTTATAAACTGAAAAAATCAGGATTTTCGTGATTTGTACGAGGAACAACTCTTCACTTTACCCTTTTTTCTTTTTTAGAAAGAATAGTCGAACAATACGCGAAATACGAATTCATTTTGGCATGTGATGTTGAATCGACGAATCGAATTTCACTTGGTTGAAATGCGTCGAGTTCCAGTCAGACGAAAGCAATGTTAAATTTCTGTACCGAAATTAGTACTGCATTTGAAACGTGTTCTTGATTAAATATTATTTAAAATCAAACACCGAGTTTCGTACCCTCTGAACTGACAGATTCATTTTGTCCGAAATATTATCGAAGCCCCCGTTTTTCGCTGAAAAGGAATGATCAACGCGGCAGACGTCTCGAATAAAAAAATTTAATGAACATGTATTCACGTTCACTCCCCGAGAACGTTTAATTGACGCCACTATTAATTTTCGACCTTCGTAGGAGAATTTCATTCTCTCCATAAATTTCTATTTTTTTGTGAAACAGAAACAATTTCGTGCAATACTGTTCACTGGTATTAGTAGTCTTTCAGACTACTTAGCAATACTTTATTTACTACATTTTTTTTAATTAAATTTTACGTAAAAATAAATCCAATATATCTACTTTACTTAATGATATATATTTATAATGTTATATAAAAAATTAGGATTTTTTTCATGGAAATAGTGTACCACTTGCTGTCAATTGAAGCTACTCAAACCTTAAGCTAAAGCTTTGAAAATTCTCCCTTTAACTATTTCCAATAGTGAAATAAAAATTCAGTCTTATCTCTGATACGAGTGATCTGTAGTTAAAGGGTTAAATTACTTTTCTGTGTCAGATGTAGTATCACATATCAGCAGAAATGTGTGCACTCGTTATATTACAAAATTCCAGACACTACATATATATGTTTGTTAAAGTTCTTCACAATATTTTATAAAAACAGTACATTTAAAATATCATATAAAAAATTTAAATTATTTTTTTATGAAAATAGTATACCACCTGCTGTCAATTAAAACTACTCAAACCTTAAGCTAAAGCTTCCAAAATCCTCCACATACAACGTAGAACAGTTCCAATAGTGAAATAAAAATTCTTATCTCTGAGACGAGTGATCTACAGTTAAAGGGTTAAATTGCATTATCTGTACTTGTTAAGCTGAAGAATTTTGTAATGACTATTTAGGTTTACTTCACATTCACCAAGTGTCTTTACTTACGAACGAAAGTGTAAATCCAATGGCAACTATCGAGGGTAAAATCGACGTGTGCTTGTCGAGATCAATTGGAGACGGTTAGGGTTGCGTCAAAGGAAACGAGGGAGACAATATTGGTGTCTGTACATCGATGCCGTGGGATCGAATGACGCCTACGATCCTCACAGGTTTCGACTTCATTCATTGTCGACTCGAGCTGTCGACCTTTCGATTCGTCGGAAATGTGGACGAGTGTAAACAACACGAACAATCGTTCGCACGTTTGCTGCTCTTTTTCTTCGCTGCTACCCCTTTGTCGCGAATTGCGAACGCGACGAATAGCCGGAAAGGCGTGAAACATTTCGCGAATCAAAATTCTCCCGGCACCAACGAGAGTTCCTCTGTTTTTTTCGAATTCAAAGGCCCGAAATTCGTCTCTACGTGTCTCCTTTATTTGCATGCGCACGCTGACGTTGTAAGAACTTGTTTCCTTCGCGAGTTATCGAGTCCGTTTCATTTTTTTCAGCAATTTTATACGCGTATTTTAGCACCGAAGAGACCTCGATTTTTCTATATCGTTCGTTAAATTCAAATCGTTTAGTGAATCGTAGAAATTAATTTCGAAGAATTTTCATTTAATGAAGCTGCGAAGCATCTTTTTTTTTCTACGTTTTCGGGGAAAAGAGATGCACTTGTTCATTTTGCAAGTTATCGAGTCTATTTCATTTTTTCAGCAATTTTAGGCAGGTATTTTAGCGTTAAAAAATAATACTCAATTTTTCTATTTTTCTCGTTTACTGTTGATTGATACGTTTGATCGTTGATCGTGTACTGTTTGAACTGTTGATTAAGTTAAAATCATTTATTGCACACTCTCCCTTCGTTGAGAAATATCCTCCGCGAGGTATAAAAAAATTAGCATTGTTCCCTTGAGAAGCTCTGCAAAATGGCAAAGGTTCTACTTTGGTAAATTCTCTTTGCTGCTGGCATTAAGTACCTCGACTGACCAGACTTTTTTTTTCTACGTTTTCGGGGAAAAGAGATGCACTTGTTCATTTTGCAAGTTATCGAGTCTATTTCATTTTTTCAGCAATTTTAGGCAGGTATTTTAGCGTTAAAAAATAATACTCAATTTTTCTATTTTTCTCGTTTACTGTTGATTGATACGTTTGATCGTTGATCGTGTACTGTTTGAACTGTTGATTAAGTTAAAATCATTTATTAAATCCATTGGTTTGTAGAAATTACTATTGAAGAATTTTGATGGAAATAAGCTACTCAAATTTTATAATTAATCGCACACTCTCCCTACGTTGAGAAATATCCTCCGCGAGGTATTAAAAAATTAGCATTGTTCCCTCGAGAAGCTCTGCAAAATGGCAAAGGTTCTACTTTGGTAAATTCTCTTTGCTGCTGGCATTAAGTACCTCGACTGACCAGTGAATGAATTCCGAAGAATAGAGAAGCGACTTCGTTTCACTTTCTGAATAAAAGATCACAGAATAAATGGAAAAAATTCCATAGAACAGGACAAACCACCCACGTGGTAACGAGAAAAGATCACATTATCAACGTTCGACCTGTTGCAACACATAAAACACCCCCATTCGTACCCCTCCTGTCTATTTCCCTACGATCTCGTCAATAATATCAATACGTCATCCGTCGCAGAAAGAACATTGCTTCCCTGCAGAGATCCGTCATACACGATTCTACCTCCAGCTTTCGCCGGATTTCCATTTTCCAAAGCGATAATTGGCGCAGCTTTTCGCTTTTCGACTGATTCCACCCGATGTGTAGACTCATTCTACCCGGCGTTCGTCAGCTGTCAGGCTCGAAATTCGCTTCAAAAAGTACCCAAGCCCGGCGGCTCGCGTTGTCGAGCCGGTGAGTGACGTTCATAAACGAAGTCACGAGTCGGCGACGAGCCTTCGTGACACGCGAATCCACGTCGACGGTGTGTTAATTTACATGATTGAAAAATTACGGTCCGGCCGCGGGGTTGATCGAGGGTTTCCCCATATTTCCGCTGTTGAAAGCGTTCGGAAATATCGCGGAACACGTTTGCTAACGAGAACGCTCGAATTCGCGTCGTTCCACGGTTACGGGAATGCATATCTGTAGTATCGAAAAATTCTCGGCTATACCTGAGTTCGGGAAAAGCAAAAAGTAGGGGTGTGCACTGGGGGTGATGTGCGAATGTGAGGGATGCGTGTAGTGGGAGAACGAAGGAATGGATTTAGAGTAAATAGGGAGAGTAACGAAGGCAAAAAGGTTGTCGAAGCTATTCTACACTCTTGTGGTTTTTTTTGTAAATTTTTCCGCTCACTATGTCATGCTAATCCCGATTGATTTATATTTTAGGAAGGTTACACCATTTTTACAGCTATCTCTTGTGATAAACTGGCTACCGCTAGTAGGAGCAGATCAAAGTTGAGATCACTCCAACACTCTCTTGGTGGCAACATCTTGTTCTATGAGCTCCCACCTCACTACTCTAGCATCGGAACCTCCATACCTAAATAGGAAATCGACAAGGGAGAATAGAGAGGGAGTGGTTGGCGTAGCGCGCAAAGCCTCGGCTTGCTAAGCCGAAGGTCCCGGGTTCGATTCCCGGTTGAGTCCCTCAATATTTTTCCGTCGTTTCCTGCACAAAGTAACTGACAAATTTTCTATAACACACCTTCGACGCAAAGTTTCAACTAAACTCCATCTCCAAAAAAAAAAACAAATCGTTTCAATCGTTCGATTCATTCACCGCGCGTAACATATCGCGGCGAAATAATTGCCTCGCCAGCAAGCTGCTCTACCCTCTTTCTCGTCGGCCAGAAATATCGATACGCTCCTTTCGAAACACCCAGTCCACACGGATTTATATCGCTTTGGTTGTTTCACTCGAACGATCCTTCCGTACCATTTTCGTTCCACCCTTAAGAATTGATCCAGCCTTCGCGGGCACAACACAGTGAACAAAGATTGATACACGGCTGTGTTGATTGATCGAGAAACGTATTACGGCCTGTAACAAGCTCTCTGACGTCGTCGTCGCGACGTCTTTATTGCGTGTCGAACGTAACTCTGTCTCTGCGACGAATCGGGTTCTCTCGCTGAGAATACCGCCGATTCTCGAATCGAATCCCGTGAAATGAGGGCGTCGCGCACCTTTGTCATGATACGAAATTGAGCGATCTCTCTGATGGATGTTCGCGAATCTGTAGCTTTAGGTCGGCGGAATTGCACGTCGAGAATGATCGGAGGAGGAAAATGTTAAGCTGGGTTATTGGAAGTATCCAGTGGAACCGATGTTATGCGAGCCGGTATTACGTTGTTTTATGGAACAGCGTGTGGCTACACTGTGTGGGAAGGGTTGATGAATTGGCCGGTTCTGGGGAGGAAACGGTATCGATATGTTAATTCTGAAACGAGAAGAAGCTGTATGAACGATTTTATCTATTAATTGCGCGGTTTGATTGATGTTTTCCGTGTACGTGTAATATTATTATAGTTTATTTACGGACGTAAATCTTTTTATATGTAATACATAATAGGGACGAAGAGTGTTGTGTGTCGGAGTAAATTATGATACACAATTGTGTGTCATAGCTAAAATAGAAATTTTGAAAAAATTGATATATTTGTTTGCAGACAAGAATAAGATATTTATATACTCTAGTTTGCCTAAAGCAGTCAAACTGAGAAAGATAAGTTGAGTTGAGAAAAGATTATTATTTCTGAGAGCCTTTCTAGGGATATTAAATTGAAAATTTTCCAAAATTGAAATACAATAATTTATCATTGAAAATATTAGCGTGCTTCCCGCGTTTCCTTACAAATAACATTAGAAATAATGTCTTTAATATATTTATTAAAGCTATTTACAGATGAGAGTATTAAATTTAGAAATGTCCAAAATTGAAATACGATAATTTGTAACATAGGGTTGCAGTTTGTAATTGAAAATTCATTTGAAAATATTACCGTTCTTCTTTGATATTCCTTTGCTTTAAAAATTACATATTTTATCCCATTGAATTCTCCAGATTGGTCTTCGAAGCTTCAGTTGTATTTCAATGATGACTTCAGATGTTAGTCAATTTTTGAAAAATAAAATATGCTGGTGGAATGATCATAAATAACAGTGCACATTTGCAATTTTTAAAATGACACTATCGATACTTCAGTAATGGTGTCTGCAACGGTACGATGATCAGACGGAAAGATAATAAAAGTTAAAAGTTTTCTGTTTCAACGAACGTCCCTCCGACCGTTGAATAAGGTGGCTGAAAGTTGTCGGTTCCTCGTTTTCCATTCGTTTTCACGCGTCATGTTCTCCGGTTGAAAATCAAAGTTGACTTTTCATGGTTCTGCGAAAATTGAAGCTCCCCGTGGTCGTTGTGCGGTGTATCGAAAATACGGTTTATTTACAATCCGATATCGAATAAAAAGGTAACCAGATGAAATGTAATATTAACCATTAAACCCAAAATATAATCGAAGTTAATAACAAGCGGTTGAAGAAGGGGAAAATTCAGAGAAATAGTACAGTTATTTATGTGTGAAATGCAATACTGGAAATTAGAATTTAAATATTAGGTGCATGGATAAAATTCGTGCGATTTTTCGGTTGTTTCGCAAAAATAATGTAACATTAGGTTTTATTTAGTTAACATACACTGTATTTTTCATTAATTTCGATATTCCATCGACTACACAAAGGAGGATGTTAAAAAAAGGCCATTTTGGCATACGGCCGAAACGAAAAATTTGTTTACACCATGATTCTACGCATTCTAAGGAAGAAAAAATGTAATTGTCATTTTTCCCGGAAATGATGGAAAAGTTATGAAAAATGCAGTTTAATGTAACAGTATGACCATACTTATAACTTATATTCCGTCTCGTTTTCTTCGGATGATGGTCTGTTCGTAAATTAACCACTTAGAAACTCATATTGAGTATTATTTACAAAGATTGTTGTACATTAGTGTTTAATAAAAACCAAAAATAATGACAAATTAATCGAAACAAGGAATTCTTGGATGACACAATGCTTATATTCTAAGCAATCAGAAACCA
>NW_017100288.1:2680502-2689410 GCF_001263275.1 Habropoda laboriosa | reverse complement strand
GGCCTAGAATTTTTCCCAGAACAGTTGCGAGCGTACAGCGATCAGAAATCGGGCAGGACGACTCGTCCTCAGTCGGTGTTTACGTGGCTGTCGAACGAGTGCCTCGACGAACGACGAACGTCGCTTATACTGCGCGATTATAGTCTTGTAGGGAATACATCGAACAACGCGTTTTCGATTATACGCGGATTTCCAATCAATTTACGTACTTAGCATATTCTTTCGTGTGAATTAAGTGCCGCTGCATACAAGAAGCTAGTGTACCGAATTCAAGTACACAACGAACAGCTCAGCTTGGGAGAAAAGTCAAACGAGAAGCGTGTCTGTGCGAGCTAACAGCTGCAGTTCCACGGTATATGTATGCGTGAATAATATGTATGTATATATACGTACACAATCGAATGATTGAGTTAATTGGAAATAGAGGAGAGTCTACGTATAGCTAATTAGATTTATCGTATCCTAAGTTTATTTCTCTTGTAATAAGATGTGTTATAACTATGAAACAACAAACAATTAGTTTTTTTTACTGTTGTCTCCCCGAGACATATACATATTCTATCCTTTTCTGAAAAAACACTGTCTCTTAGTAAACAACTAAGTCTTTACACACGACCTACTTCGTTTGTTATTATTCTAACGACAATATACGACAATTAACACGCAGTGCAGATGATCGGACTTCAGTTTTCCGTAAAACCGGGGGATGGTTCCCAACTACGCCGTTTTCCATCTACGTGGACAGTCGACGTCACTAACCTACGCGTAGTTCGACCGAACACTGTATACATATACAGGGTGTCTGTTTTATCTCAATACAGTGAAATATCTTTTAAGGAAGTGATGTTAGGAAAAAAGTGTTTTAACAAATGTTGTTTGGTATGGAGGGGGACGTTACGTGATGTAAATACTTTTTTCGTACCTGGTATAGTGGGGGAGATTTCAAAGTCAGTTTAATTTTTTTAAATGGAATGCTATACTTTTTTATACATAATATGATAGTGTATGAATAAGACGAGTTCAACGAGCTGCCAGCAAAGTCATTTCCTTTCATTGAAGGTAGTAAAATTGCGAAAAACCTGGAGCCGAACCACCATACGTTCCTCACTGTCGCGTGTGTCTGTTTTATCAAAGGAAATGACTTTGTTCGCACCTCGTTGGACTCCATTCCATTTAAAAAAATTAAACTGACTTTGAAATCTCCCCCATCATACGAGGTCACTTCCAACATCACTTCCTTAAAGATGTCCTTACTTCCTTAAAAGATATTTCACTGTATTGAGATAAAACGGACACCCGGTATATGTTTAGACTGATATGTAAGATGATACTTTTTCATCTGGCTTTCATAGTGGATGCACAGTTAAGGAATGCATTTACAAATTCGTGCTTTTCTACTTTTTTCCAAATAAGTACTTCAAAACCGACAACAAGATCGAAACAGCAGTTAATTAATTTTTTACAAGTGAAACTCGAGACTTCTATACTAATCAAACGTATAAGCTGATACAATATTCAAGAAGTGCTGTGAAAATAAATAATTACTGAAAATAAAATACGATTCTAATTATATCGAGTTATAGTTAAATAAAATAATATTTCAACAAAGTTACAATTCTCCTAATCTTCCACCACAAATCCAGCACCTGACGTAGCTTCAACTAAAACTTCTCAAAATTTCCAAATGCATTATCTCCAAACAAATAAAATGGCAAACTTCCCAATATTGAACTGTAACTTGAAAAAGTTCCAGAAGACCCGAAATAAAATAAGAAAGAAACTAACCATCGCGGCACAAGAAGCTTCTCAACCCTGCAAACCTTGGAAAAGCCATTTAAGAGCACCGTTCCCCGACACAATACCGGTAAGACATTCTTTTCAAATCGCAGACGAGCACACGTATACACTTCCCCTGTAAGCCAACGTGTCTTAAACAACGCACTTTAGCCGTGTATCGACGAAGTTGCCAGCGACGGAACTTTGCTCCCGCTACAGTGGGAAATAGGAAAGAAAAAAAAAGAAAAGTGCGACGAGGCGGGCGGATCGACGAAAAGCGAGGCCAAGTAGGCTTTCACGAAAGCACCCTTCAATTAGAATGCCGGGCCTCAGACGCTGCCTCTGAATGACCCATTCACTGAACGCTTACGCGTCGTGGCTCCCGTACGGGCGAATTTTCGTTGGCGTACGTTTGGCCATCCTTGCCGCTTTTTTTCTTTTCCACGTCTTTTCTGCGGATCCGTTCTGTTACGAGACCCGTTTTGTATGCGCGATCTAACGTCGAGAGCAGGTTTCCCTCGAGTATCATCGTGTCTGCTACGATGGACCAAGTGCTATTGGAAATATGAATGATAAAAAGGGGGATGAATTTTGGATGAAATAAAGAGGGTGTTCCTTTTGGAGTAGCTTTTAATATTGTTTTTCTTTCTTTTCTTTTGGAGCTAGTTGTAGGTTTGGATTAACGAGTTGATTGTTAATTATTGGCTTCGGTTATTAACCCTTTCATTACTATTGGCACGCACTGTACCTTTTGAGCTTTTTGCTGCACTTGCATCTGAACTCAATACTTAATTTTATCCTTTACGCACTTGCACTTTGATTTAATTAATCGAATTTTAAAACGATACGGCCAAAATAAGAAATTTTGCAACCGTGGTTAAAAAGTTGCCGTCTGTCACCCACGTTACGCATTAAAATCGAAAGGGTTAATCCTTCGCGAGCCATGTGGGGTTAAATTAACCCCAGCGGTTAATATAACTCATATAATCTACTCTCTGTTGTGAACACTGACGAAGCTAAAAATATGTCCTCTCACATAGAACGAGAATACTTCATCTACGAAATCTATTTGTGCAAAAAAATTCAAAATATCACTATCAGTGATATTTATTCTTCTTAACCCTTTGAGTGTTTAGTCCGTACCTCAGTGGTCAACTCGGAGTACATAAAATTTACTTTGTAAGAGGTTCAGATAGGATATAACATTGTAAGGGCCAGGAAATGAATGCTGTTCGGGTCGCGTAATGTTCGATGCTTAATTGCCGAACCGGTGCGCGAGTTTAATCACACCTTGGGTGGCCGATTTCTTCTGGGGGTTGTAGGTGCTGACTCCTCATTGGAGGAGGTTGTTTAGGTGGGACGCAGCTCTTTCCAAGGGAAGGGGATTGTTGCTTAACATTAGAAAACCCCCATTTTTGGGTTTCTCCCAGGGGTTGCCGCGTGACTTTCCACCGCGCACGTGACCTCTCCACGGGGGGTACGGTACGCGCGAGAGGACCGGTACCTCGGTCTGGCGGCCAAGTGTAATTGAACAAGTTTATGACGGTTAATCAGCCAAACCGAGGGTTCGTCGCGATTTCTTGCGAGGCAACAAATGCACTCGTAGTTAATTGAAATTCTGAAAAATTTTATAAGAAAAAATAGAACCATATTTCCACATTATTGGCAAGAAAATTGAAGTTACAAGAAAAGCTCCCACTTTCAGTGAATACTCAGAGGGTTAACTGCTCTAAATTTCCACGATACGCATTCCGAAACAAGAATTGACGATAATCAAGTTTCCCACAAATTGAGCTGCGCTCTGTCCCATTTATCCCCAAATTGACCGGCAAGCTGTAACGCATTGCGTTGTATTAAAAATAGAAAGAAGGATAGGAGACGAGCAACGATGTATCTCGATACAGACGAGAGCAATTTCAATTTCCACGGGCAAGTTAAAACGAACGATCTCTATTAATTGCGACGAACGGTGGCACGTGGCGGATACACCTTGCTGCATAACCAATTTTCCTGCGGGGAGAAGAGAGAGAGGAGAGCTCGTGAAGGTAGGCGCGCCGTAAAGAAGTCGGCTTTATTTCGGCCGTAAAAAGAAATGAAACGAACGAGCCCGCAAAACGCTCGAACTCTGAGCCCCCGCGTTCGAGCAAATGCTATAAACGTCGTTGATAACTTTCGTCTCTCCTCTCTATGTATCCGCCACGAAGTTTCCTCGGTTGAAATTGAAGCGCCACGTCCAACCTATGGCTCCCTCGTTAATTATCGTGCCTCGTGAATCCATATCACCGCGATTCCCTCTAACGTATTGTGCATTAGGTCGTTTATTCACGTGTATGTAACACGAGCATGCTGAAAAGTGGCGTTTTGTAACGAATTGAACTTCAAACCGTATTTACATCGCGAGAATGTCACGTGTGATTTTTTATCGCGGAGATAAAAGATAGGTAAATTTGAGTGTTTCTGTTGTTTCCTCTTCGCGATTTTATTCAATGGGAAATTCGTTCGGTTTGCCTTTAACACATTACCAGCTGAAATTGTACTGAAAAATGAGACGCTGTGCTAACGAAAATGGTTTATTTTTCTTTTTTGCAGATCTTTGAGATGAATAGGAGCGTGTAGCAATAATTATCTAGCGAATTAACTTTCAGAATTCTTTCTGGACCGTCTTTGGGAGATTGAGTTTAATTATTTATCTTTATGAGAAAATTTAAGAAAAACCATTTGTCCCATTTTATTAAGCACCCTTTGTACTACAAATTACTTTTTTCAAATTTCATTTTTACCAACATTAGCCCAAGTTGTGGTACAAAAACTTAGAGTGGCCGGTACACTCCTCTGCATTCATCTTAAGGGTCTGCAAAAAGACAACATAAATTAAACCATTTTCATTAAAATAGTACCTAACTTTTGGTCCATTGTGTATACTTGAATATGTCTCCAAGATTGCTGAAAAGTTTCTAAGAAAATTAGTAAAGAACTTTGTGTTGCAAAAATTAATAACGTAAAATTCAACTATGGTTCGCTGTATTTAACAATATTACGACAGAAAATTTCTCAGAATAGTGTATGAGAATGAAATTATCATTCGTTGCGATAGATGCAGTAGAAAATGGTAGATCTACCCAATTGTTTGGCAATACGTTAAGATTCAGTTGGAAATGCTTCTCGGTGCATCAGAACGGTGTTGGTTCCCGGTTATTCTTCGAGTACATAAAGCTCCGCAACGATTGGGGAGTTAGCTACAGACGCAGGAAGAACGTAGAATGTCTTACGGCTGGGGTAATATTGCCAGGAATTTGCATTCCATCGTTCTGCATCGATGTTTCCTCGTGAATATCGAAAAATCGACTAGCTGCAGCGGAAACCCTGGTTCAATGGTAGGAAACACTTAAGAGCTTCGTTTGCATGGGAATACCTAGTAAAACCTCGAAGAGGAGCGATAAAATTCAAACACTGGAAATTTGTACGAATTGAAAAAAAAAAAAGAATGTATCGTGGAATTTACTACGTCATTGTCGTTCCATTTTACGTGAACTGTATTTACATTTACATCGGTGATACAACGACACAAACGGTACATTTATGGAAGGAAAAAAGGAGGTTATTCCGTGAAAAAATAACTGCTCTGATAAGCAAGTCGCGTGTTTTTCAAATTTTTAACATTTTTCCATGCAAATGTAATCCTCTCTCTCTCTCTCTCCAGTGAAAAAAAAAATGAACAGTGACATATGCAACAAATCTTTCGTGCCTGGAAAAGCGTTCGTTTCCTGGTTCGAACGTGCGTTGCTGCACACTGTTGCTTCGAAAATTCGCAGTTCACTGTGATCGACAGATGCTGTCTGAGCGAATTCATGCTCTTCCGCAAAGCAGCGCTGTAAAAAATATGTGAAACAGAAATGAAAAAAAAAAACAGTATTGACAGTTATCGACTGCAATCCTGTCTCGATAGCATCACACGTCATCGACGGAGTTCATCAATTAACTCCCCTAACGACGTAATAGGAAAGAACAAGGGAGTTGGGGATGTTCGTAGAAATTTGGTATTAGTTTCGTTTGCAACGGAGAGTTATTTATTATTTTCAGATTTATTCAGAATTTATTACGAAATGAAATATGGTATTGACAATCTGCTTGAATAAAAATTTCATCAATATTTTGGTAACTTTTTCTCGTTAAATTGCTGGTAGCGTGTAACGGAAACATGTCGCTTCGCATGTGTTGACTAAAAAAAATATCGGTAAAATTGTGAAAGTTGAAAACTCCATGAGGTGGAAAAATGAAAAACTGAATAAAAGAAAAACAAATCTCTCTCTCGCCGTTCTCTTTAATTTTATCCAAAAATATTTCAAAAGGCAATCTCTACGAATATTTCAAAAAAGGGGGAAAGAACTGCTCGAGCATACTTCATTCTTCTCACAAACAGCGATAGAAAGAAGAAAAATAAATACACTGGACTGAAACCACCCTTCAATTCTGTGAAAAAACAAATCCAAAAAAAAAACTTCATTCCTCTCATCCACAGCTTCAAACAATCAAATCCAAAAGAATCGCTGGAAAGAACAAAAATAAACACACCAGACTGAAACCATCCTCTCAATTTTGTAAAAAAAAAAACGTCCAAACAAATCATCCAAATAAAAAACTATTCGAGCATACTTCGTTCTTCTCTCCACAGCGTCAAACAATCAAATCCACAAAAAGCGATAGAAAGAACATCACTTGACCATTATACTACCCAATTTTGCACACCGTGCCTTCAATTCTGAGAACCTCTTCTGTTCTCCCCCTCAAAAAAAGAAGAAAAACTTACTTGCCCACAGTCCG
Source organism: Habropoda laboriosa (assembly GCF_001263275.1). Lineage (NCBI taxonomy): Eukaryota > Metazoa > Arthropoda > Insecta > Hymenoptera > Apidae > Habropoda > Habropoda laboriosa. The sequence goes on along the minus strand of NW_017100288.1, from coordinate 2,682,813 downwards.
TTCTATTACCTAATCCTATACAGTACCCATTAAAAGCAGAGTGTCAGAGGCGGTGCTCGAAAACGGTCCCCGCGTCGCGTCAGCCGTCGCTGCTCTCCCTCTCTCGTATCTCGTCTCGTCAGCGTCTCGCCTTGCTTTTCCGCGGCGGATCCCAAGGTCGACGGGCCTCGATTCGAAGTCGAGGCCAAACGCGTCCACAGGAGGGTGCAGAGCGATATAAAGCCACGTCAACGTCGACGACAGAGAGAGAGAGAGAGAGAGTGTGTGTGTGACTGTAGAGAGGTAGCAGGAGAGTGTAATGATCGATACTGCTGATACACCGGATCCCGATCGGAGCCGGCTGCGCTCTCCTGGTCCTCTATTCCACCCTTCGCCTCCCTCCAGGACCGTGTCGTGTCGGCGTCGCGCGTGTCTCGACACGCAGGAGGGCGAATTTCGTGTCTCCTGTACCTCCTTCCATCGGCGTTCGGTCGCCACACAGCCTCTCCCACGTCGCGTGAGACCAGCAACTGCGCCCCCTTGGAAAATGAAAAGGCCCCTCCACCGCGCCGAGTTTTCCAGTAACGATCGGTTCCCTTGCCCGGGGTACGAATAGCGGATAACGCGTCGCCCCTCTGCCCTCCCCCTTGGCCCTCCTAACCAGTCGGGTCGCCCTCCCTTTTCGTCCTCAGGCGCGGAACGGCGACGCGCGGCGCCGTCGCGCACGCGAGATTGAACCGCGGCTGTTGAGTGGCGGTGGACGGTTGGTGAGCGAGAGAGGGGCGGCGGCGGTGGTTTTCGGGAGAAAGTTGGCGGGATCGTTTAGGAATCGCGGTGGTTTTTCTCTGCGTGAGATTTTGGGGAAAGTGAAAATCGAGCGGATGTTTGGGAGAGGGGTTGGAAAATCGGGGGAGATTTGTTTCTCTTTTTAACCCTCATCCGTCCCTCGTGTCAATTTGACACAGTTTTCCGGTAAAAAAATTGTATTATTCGGCTATTTGTAGAAAAAAATTTTTCTTTATTTTCTATGCATTTACAAAATTAATTATTTGTCTTTCCATTTAATTGATTTCTTACCATTGTGTCAGATTAACACCGAGGGGCCTATTGAGATGTGAAACTGGCGGATGAGGGTTAAGGAGAATCGATCGAAGTGTCGTTTCAACGATTTTCGATGGGATAGAAGTGTCTTTGTATTGGTTTTTTGATTTAATTCTGTGGATGGTGTTTTTGTTTTTTTTTTTAGGGTTGAAATTGGTTGATTGCATTGTGCGAAACGTGCAAGGCAATCTTCAGATGGAAACGGAAAAGAGATGTATTTAAAGTTAGAGTATTTGCGCGATGGTATTCGATAAATATTATTCGATGGGTGCTACTGTACTGGTTTGATCGTCTGGAAAGCTTGTTTTCATTCTAAACTTGGCATCGCTCCTTTTATTTTCCACTTACGTACCAGTTATTTGTATGACTTGTTTAGGAATATTTGATTCGAGGAACAGGTAATTTTTGGTTTTATTTATATCGTACTTTGCAATTTTTGCGTTCGAGAATAATCGAATTTCTGAGGAATTCCTGCCTTCGGAAAACTTGATCTCAGAGCCTCGAGTATTATCATGTGTTATCCCCCATTGAAAACATCTCAGGTGCCTCGATATACAGCGGCGATGACGAATAAAAAACTTTTCACGTGTCAACATCATGGACATATTAACATGATATATGTACACCTAAAAGTATCAAAAAATTGTAGCAATATTTTATCACGAAAATGAAATTTAAACGTAAAATAAGTTATTTAAAATTTTTCCAGCGATTCATTTGCTATGAATAAACTGGCGACGGTGAAACTAAAATATTTAGCAACTCTTATTAAAAATGTAACTATTTTACCTGCGTTGCAATTTAAAACGATGAAGAATTGAAATTCGTACAGTGTGCAACTATTTTAAGAATATTTCAATACTAAAAGTGTTCCAGACAATTCGTGCGTATCAAAAGTCTAGAACCACGTCACAAAATGTATTACCACTTTCAAACCCTAATTGAAGGAAATAAAACTTTCAGACAAATTCGAGCTAAACCCGTCCTCCGACTCTCGAAAAAGCGAGCCAAGTAGAAAACCAGGAGAAACACGAGAGGTACACCTACGTATCCCCTTAGTCCCAAACGAGCGCAGAAGCAAAGTAGAAAAAGGAAAGAACAAGGAGGACTGCTATTTCTCCACGGATTTCCTTGATACAAGTGCCCTTAATCGTCCATCGAGATATCCGCCCCTGCATCAACCCCTAACAGAGCCCCTGGATCCTCTTTGCAGCCTCCACAAGCAGCGGCG
>NW_017100288.1:2673535-2680307 GCF_001263275.1 Habropoda laboriosa | reverse complement strand
CTTCAGTTGATTGTAGATTTTAGTCGCTTCCGTCGTGCACGCGCGCAACTGGTGATCGATTCGCACTTCCGCCACCGGTCGGCCTCCTCCGAACTCTGCGAGATCTGTCAAGGTCACTCGGTGACAGCGAAATATCGTGCAGGTGCATGGTGCCAGCGGCGATTGGGTGTCGCGTGTTCGTTTCGCCGTAAAGAGGTTCTTTTCTTTTTTTTTAGTTTGTTTTTTCTTCCTCGTCTCCTTTTATTTGGTTTCGCGTTTTAAGAAGACGTTTATGGTGCGCTCGGGGTTGATTCAAGGAGATACGTTCTTCGTACAATCCGCGGAATGCTTCTTCGAGTTGAAATGAATAGTTTGTTGCTTTTGGAATTTGTTTCTTTCTCTTTGCTTTTCAATGGCAAGTTGTTGTTTGCCCGCGTATGAATTCTTCTGGGATCCCGTCGTAATGCCTTTGTAATTGTACGTGATCGGGAAGGAATATGTTTGAATTTGTTAGGGTGAATTTTGAATTCAAGTCTTGTACAGTTATTCGGTCGGTATCTGTATGGATTTGAACGCATCGTTGGTCTAGTTTTATTAAGATACGCACTGTGCAAAAGTCGTGGTTTCGAAGTTTATTTAATTTATGGTTTCAATCGTTGTATTGTGCTCGAAAGATTGTTACACGGAATTACTCGGTCAGCTGTGTATATCCCTTTGTTTCTGTTTTTTTTTTCTTTTTTCCTTTTTGTGGAAAAATATTTTCTATGGTACACACGATGTGTACCTTCGATACTTGTTTATTCAACGAAAAATATTGACATCCTTTGTTCAACTTTTTCTGCAATATCATATTTTTGTCAGGGATGCATATGGTAATGCACGTTGATGCAAATACAAAGGACATTCGGAATATTCATTTTTCATTTTATTTGTTTTAAATGTCTGGAAATATTTACGGACTCTGTAGAATATACGTTTGCATAAAAATTGGCAGGAAAAGGCATCGAGATAGAAAAGTCATTTCCTTGCGTTCAAGTGCTGAAGAAAAATTTTAAAAATTAATGAAGTATCAAAATTTCCGACTGGCCATTCGACGAAAGCTGCAACGAAAGTGAAACGTTAGAATCGTACGAAACGTTCTCCATTTGTTCACACGGCTTCGTGTAATTTTGCATTTCAATGTCAGCAAATTCAAAAATCTGGAATTTCGGATTTCAGTGTCAGCAGAAACCTCCAAATCTCAAACACGTCCAACTACATCGAAAAAATCTAACTTCTTTTTCCCCGAATTATTCTTCACCGTGGAACAAATTACCGGTCCTTAATTTCACTCTGGAACAAAAACGTCCGTTCACCAGCAGTCACTTCGAAACGAAAGCAAACAATTCCTTTCAACCTTTCCACCTTTAAACTCACTTTTGTCAAGTCTGAAAGAAACGGAAACAAAAAAAGAAGAAAAACTACGTACCGTCTCGTACCACTCTAATAACTAACAGTTCAACTTGATTCCACTTTCGAAGAAGGATACTTTACCAAGTAGCTTCTCAACGAGAGCGCGAAAGAGGATTACGCGATATCGTGTTCCCCCGAGGACTTCTCGATTTTGTCTCGTCTGATCGACGCGCACGTGCATACACCCCCGTTTATCGAGGAATCTTTTATCAGGCTGAAACGATCCCAGGGGAACGTCGAAGCGCGGCGTATTAACAACAACGGCTAATTAAAAAGTTTTCGCCCGGACGCGCAACTGGTGTTGAAATCGTAAAATTCGATCGTTAAAACTGGAATGAATGAACACACGTAGCCGAACATATTTGCCGTTGTGACACGAGGGACACCCAGTAGCTGTGACGAAATATCGTTTGAAGAAACGGTGGATCGTTAACCTGTTCGCAAGTCGTCGCTTTTGAGCTGCGTTGAGAAAGGTTGAACGAAGGTAAAAGTGAACCGCTTTCTCTCTCTCTCTCTACGAAGTCCTCTCTGTTCGTCGAGGTAAAGGAATTTTTATTTGGTCTTTGGTTCCTTTTTTGGGAGAGTTTTCATTGTCGACTGCGTGTTTAATAGTTCAGTATTTACATACGGTTTACGCTTTAGCTGGTCCCGTTTTTTCATAGTGACAAGGTAATTTACTTTGTGCCTGAGAAAACATTAATTAAATTGAGGAAGCTTTGTTGAAAGCGTGGGTGGAACTGCGACATTTATTTTTATTAGTTTATGATGCTGTCCGTGATTCGTGAATCCGAGACATCGTCGGCTTAATTTGAAGATATTTAAAGTTATTACAGAAAATTGCAGTGTTTCGTTGACGTTATCTCTGTGAAAATTTTCTCGAGAAGCTTGAAGATTTGTATAGACGAATTGAAGATGAAAGGGTATCGATAAATGTTCTTAGAAAATTCGTTCACTTTTACCTTCGTCGACGTGATTCGGTTCCATCGTTATCAAGAAATTCATTCTCGATGTTTTTTCTTGCGAATGGGTTGGCATATTCAACGCTGGAAAAACTTGAAGAATTTTAACAACTATTATATTCGACGACACATGGATAAATTACAATTTGTGTACATTCTTATCAAGAAACATGTAGCCTTACTCTTTACAGAACAGGATTCCGCCTAAATTATCGCATTCCAGCATTGAATACTTCAAAGACAATCAACCATCCGATATGTTGACATGATTAATTGTCTTCACGAAGATCATTTCACCACAATATTTCGTCTCGATCGATGCCATTCGTCTTTCCAATCCTTTGCACTCGAATTGCCGGCAAAACTTACCTTCTTAACAAACTATCCGGATTAAAAAACGTACGAAGCGAAAATCGATCGTACTCGAGTGCTCAAGTTCACCGGTGTAGCCAACCGGAGAGCGAAACTCGAGAGCAAAGGTGGCCAGTATCTCACTGTCACGACCATAGTGCTCTCGTTCGTAACACGGTTTTCGTGATCGTTCCCAACAGTCGGCACGCGCCTTCACCCGCCATGAACCGCACAGACATCATCGAACATCATAAAACCCGGCAGTGAAATCGTGAACAAGACCAAGCGACACTCCTAACGAAAAACCAAAGAAAATTCATCATCGCGCGCGCGCGCGCGACCGCGATCTCGCTTCTTCTTGATTGCGAATCGTTTGATCGCGCGCAAAAAAAAAAATATCAATCCTGATCCAGGGAAACGTTTCGCGGCGAGGATTCTCTTCTGTTTGTCCATTGCTAGTTCGGTATACGTATCGAGAGAGGGTAGAGGAACGTCGAGAAGTCGAGCGGACGTAGGATCGGAGGTGCGCGACGAGGCGAACGCGCAAACACGAAATCCCAAAAGGAGGAGATGAGCGGCGTGGGTTTCCTGGCGGCCGTGAAAACGTTCGCGCCGGGCGGCCGCCGGCGTAGACGCTGCGAAAAGCAGCAGAAGGTGCTGGAACTTCCGCCTGGGTATGCGATGCAACCGGATGTGGTGCCCTGCTGGGACGCGGCGCCACCGATCACGCCGCCAGCCGCGTTTCTGCCGCCTGGATACAAGAAAGGCTTTCCAGGTGAGCCGATTTTTCGTACAGTTGACGACGCGAAAGTGGTTCCGCTGCGGTTTAAGTAGGCTTGTTTGGAATTTTTTCGAAGAGGGATCGACAAGAAATTTCGCGGGGAATTTATAAGTTGGCTTTTTAATTTAATTACCGATGGCTACTTTTTTTTTTCTAATTCTAAGAGTTTTTATTTCAAGGAAATTTCAGAGAAATGGAGAATTGCAATTTTTTAATTGTGGATTGAAGCGTTTTTTTGCTGCAGTTCATTTTGCGGAGGAGGAAGATCTGGGGTTTGTGTTTCTTCGATTCTGCAGTGAGAAAAATTTGTATGTTGCTTTTCGTTTAATTATGGATGTCTGTTTTTTTTTTTTAGAGATGTTTCTAGACATGTTCAAGTTTTTCTGTAATTTCTTGAGAAATGAAGAGTTGCGATTTTTTAATGGAGGATTTGATAAGGTTTGTAAGTTGGTTGTTTAGGTTCGTGTCTTGCGTAGGCGCTGTTTCCAATGAATTTCGACAGGTTCTCGAAGCTTCTTCATAGGTTTCTACGTTCACTTGAGAAGTCTTGGGACTTGGGAGACCTAAATCCTTGGCTAGGGGATTTGGGAGTTCCAGGAAACGTTCCTGATGGATTTGTCGAGAAGTTTGAATGTTCTGAAGATTTAGTTTGCGGGTAAGGCTTTTTAAGATTCAAGAATTTTGTCCGTTCCAGTATCTCTGTCAGTTTTGAAAATTGCAAAAAGTTACGTTGAAGAAAGTCCAAACGAAAAATTCTTATACTCTACTTTATTCTCTTAAAATTCTCTTGTATTTCATGATATCGCTTCTTTACTGACATTTCTTACTCGCACGAGAGTTCTCGCAGATATACGAAACTGCTTCCTGTTTGCAAAGCAACTCTCCAAGAGCAGTATGATTTTTTATCCATTCGTAAACAAGTCGCAATACATCAACTCTCGGACAGTTGAGCGACGCTCTCAGAGAGTCACTCTCAGTCTCCACTCGCGAGAGATACTCTCGAGAGCAACTCGCGATAGTTTTACTCTGATAAGGACAGCTAGGTTTATGTTTGGCTCGGATGTACGTACAGCGACCTAGGCTCGCGTTTCTTATGTTTGGCTCGCAAGAAATGTCACGAGTTCTAAGAAGTTAAGGCCTAGGACTTTTCCCAGGACTGTTGCGAGCAGAAATCGGGCAGGACGGCTCGTCCTCAGTCGGTGTTTACCAGGCTGCCGAACGAGTGCCTCGACGGAACGACGCTCATACATCGCGACATAGTCTTGCAGGAAATTCAGTGCTTGTCTCGATTATACGCGTATTTCGAATCAGTGTACATAATTAGCATAGCTTTATAATTCGTGCGTGTGAACTAATTCCTCACAAATTGCCGCTGCATGCAAGAAGCAGTGGCATCGAGTTCAAGTGCACAACGAACAGCCGAACTTGGGAGAGGAATCAAACGACCAATGTGTGCCTGTAATATTGTAATTACGCAATATGTATGTATATATACGTACACGATCGAATAATTGAGTTGATTGGAAGTAGAGGAGGGCCTACACGTTACCATTAGATTAATTATTGATATAATTTCGCTTTATTCTGTCCTAAGCTTGTTTTTGCTGCAATAAGGTGTTATAGTTACGGTTCTGTAGTTATGAAACAACAACAAATCAGTTGTTTACAGTTTTTCCCCCGAGAGTTATTCATATTCTGTCCTTTTCTGGGGAAACGTTTTTGCTCAGTAGGCCTTTGAACATGGCATACTTCGTTTGTTATTACTTCAACCACGATATGTGGGAATTGAAAATATTGAGGTGCACGTATAAGTATACGCACATGCATTGGAAGAATATAAATCTACTTCAGTTTCTCGTGAATGCGGAGGGTGGTTCTTGGTTGTTCGAGGGAGCACTGTGTAACATATTTTCCTGCTGGAACATTTTACAAATTGGCGTGAACTCGAATAAACGCAGATTCCGCGGAAACGGCAATTCTTCTAAAAATTCCGAAGTTTACATTCATGCTCGAACTTCTCGAAACCGTAAGTAGCAAAACACACGCGAACTTCTCTCGAAGATTTTTGACAAACGAACGTTACCCGGTTTCTCGGCAAACGTTACGATTCTCCCTTGTAACACTTTACAAACACCTAATCGTACATCTTGTTCACCGTTTTTCCCGGACGTTCCAATGCCTCTCGTGCTCGTGCAACGTCTTTCAATTTCCTTGAACAATACCACTGACCCCGATCGTTTATCTCCATTAAAACACAGGACTGCGCTTTCGTTGCGTGTGCCAAGTGCGCTTTCCTCCCCTGCTCTGCACAAAACTTGTTAATAGTTCATTGTTTACCCTTGTTTACTCCCCCCTTTAGTCACTGTACACTCTTCGAATGGAGCGCCTATAAAATAAAGAAAGAGAAAATACCGAGAAAGAAAAGTTGTAAAAGCCGGAAAAATAGGAAGGAAACGGTTCGGTTTGCTTTAGCGGCGGGGGGCCATGATCAATGAAAGGGAATAAAACTGAATCGTTTTGAAACCGTGGCGCAAATATTGATATTTCTCGACGGATGTTTTTCGTTATTTAACGAGCGAAGAGGTTTATTTATCGAGTTTTCGTACAGTTGATCGGCGTCTGTGTCCCTCTTTCTCTGTTTTTTTCCCTCACTTGAGCGTGAATAATCGAAACACGAGATTTTCTCCCCCCGCTCGTGGTTTTCGGAGAAGGCTGCTGCGTGCCCTGGATTCGTTTACGAAACGAAAATAACCGAGAGAGAGAGAGAGAGAGAGAGGTTCGATCAATGTCGAATATCAATTAACCGAAAATGTGATTGCAACTGCCTTTAAATGCTCGCGACGTGCAAATGGATTTCGACGTTTTTCAAAAGCCACTTGATAATTGCGGTTTGATAGTTGTCGGAATCGAGAGCGTCCGCGGTCAAACCGCGGAATTGCGAATTAATCATTTTCGACGTTTTAAGATTACTACGTCAAATCGTTAGTGTTACTGGCGACTGTGTTACGTGGATTGTTCAGTTGTAACGAGTTGTGGAGGGAAATGAGCGTGTGACAAAAGTTCAGGACTGCAAATATTATTCTAGCGCATCGTAAATGGTGTTACAGCGGAGTGAAAATTAATCCATAATTGTAGGATTAAATTTCTCGATGCGAATGTTCGTTTGCGCGGAGTTTTGAATTTTTTAATTTAGGAAATTTCGGAATGTCACATCTTCCAACTTTCAAATTTTCAAATTCTCAGATATTTA
>NW_017100288.1:2664437-2673323 GCF_001263275.1 Habropoda laboriosa | reverse complement strand
TTCAAATTTCCCATTTTCAAATATTCTAATTTTCCAGAATTCCAATATTCAAATCTTCAAACTTTGAAATCATTGCGTTCTCCAGTTCTTTAAATCCATAGTCTCCCTTAGAATCTGTCGCATTTTTAACGTTTCCCTTCACCATTCTCTCTACTCTCTCCAACATTATTTCCATTGAACTCAGACTAAGTGTATTCCAACTACCAAAAGTTGTTACAAAATAGCTTCCACGATCCGTCATTCAGACTCCCTCTAACACGCGAAACGTTGGACCAATCTAACGTAACAGTTCATTTCATCAGTTTTTCACCGAAACCAACTCGAGCTGTTCGTTATCGACCAAACAAGGATGATCGAAATCGCACTGGAAAATTCGTATTCTCTGTGAACTTGAACCTTCCATCAGTCGTCGTTACACCGAGTCAACAGCATTTTCATCGTCATTTCGTCTCGTCGAGGTGCTTCGAGCGGATCGTTCGGTCATCCGGAAAATTTCCAATCGAATTTCATCGAGAAGCGAGAGAACGCAATTGAAAATCGAGTTGCGAGCATCTCTCCTCCCCCCCTCTGAATCTCCACCCCTATTGGACATCGAGGGTGAACCTTTCAACGGGTTCACCTTTGATCCGTGAACCGTGCAATTGCTATTTAAAAAGCAGTCTTGTTTTCATTGCTGTCAATAGAACACTATACTTTTTGTTCATCGAAGTAATACTTCTCCTGTTAAATGTTTTGCTTTTTATGGAAGCTTGCTGACACAAATAAAACAGAGTTTTATTACAGTTGGTTATTGATGTAACATTACTTTTATTGTAACATGTAGCACGGTGTAAAAGTTCAGCCAACAATTTGAAACTAACATAGACGAGAACATACATTATTCCTCTTAATATGCAAATTTTCTCTTTTCGAGCAACGAATAGACTGCACTTCTTTGGAAACGATAAATGTGATTATATTCCAAACAATTTTTTCAACAAATTTCGATCTTCAAAATTATCCAATATTTTACTTTCAATTCTTAATTTCTTAAGTATTTTCACAATGGCCACACGCATTGTATAGTGAAACGTGACTAAAACAACGTGTTCAGGGTTAGAAAAGTGACTGGAAAATTCGTGAACATATTCGACAAAGTGGAAATTTTCATACTCGCTTTCCTTACCAAACTTCCTTAACAAAAAGGAAATTTGAATAAACCACGATTCTCAAGATAATATCTCCCTTTACGTCTGTTAACACTTCCATGCAGCCGGGAATTGCATTAAAACCGAAATAAAAATATTCAACGAGAAAAAACATTTCAGTCTCTAATTCGAAGCGGGGATAATTTTAGAAGCATTTAATCGTGTGCGTCCGCATTTTGCGAGCTGCTGTCGTGTTCCCGTAATGGGTCAGGAGAAGTGAAAAAAAAAATGGAAAAAAAGGAAAAACCTCGAGCAGGGTTCTATTATCCGCGCGAATTCTGCGATCATTCAGATTTAAGTAGGCAAAGGGGAATATCTCGAAAGGATCGCGCATTCTGCCCCGTTGGCTGGCTTTAATTTACGGCATCAATTTAAGAAACGACAATTCAACCGACGGTGGCCGTGTTCCAAATGGGTGGGGAGGAGGAAGAAGGTGTTCCGAAACTTGGAAGAACGCCGCTCTTTTTGTCGATGCTGAATTAATTCGATCCTCTCTCCTCCCGTAGAGGATTCCTCCAGCCTCCTCGTAGGCTGGGCGCAAAAAGTTGCACCGGGATTAAAGGAGATCCGGCGCGCGGGATTTACCTGAAACTTTATTCCGGCGAAGAAACTCGCCTCTAGACGCGTATAAATTGTCAATTATTAAAATCGGCCCGCTGGTAAATAACGGCCTGGTGCCACTGCTCCGAAGAACTAGTCTCTCGCAGAGGCGATCCTTTCTTATCTTCGAACAGAGACGGAAGTTGCGAGTAGTTTGAGTTTTGTGGGGACACTTTCGAACGTGAAATTTTTCTCATTTTTTATTTCAATTATTTGACGCTGTTTCGGCCACTTGTGTGGATTATTAACGACTCCAGGCACAGGTTTACAGTTCGTTGTACTGTTTGGTGTGTTTTAGGTGGTGTAGTGGGTTTTCGCAGAAATTGGCAATCTTTGTGATTTTTTTTTTTAATAGAAAAAGACACTGTATAGCTTCAATCTTTTTACAGTGTGTTTATGAACTTTTATAGTTTATGCATGTAAGATTTGGTTTTAAAAGGATCAGTACGTTTGAAGTAATGGCGGTTTCGATGGAATGCCTGCAAAGTGACGATGAGCATGATTTTGTTATTTAGGCGAAATGAAAAATAAAATTACCTTTTTTATCGTTCGTGCTAGAATCATTGATATCCGATAACGTAAGGAAATATGCAGAAAAGTTGCATTTTTTAGACTTGAACCTAACAAAAATAATTAGAAATAATTCACAAATTTGAAAGATTCTAGTCCCTTTAAATTGTCTCTCAAGGTGGGTCTTATGTTGAATTGTTGTCTGTTTATGGTGTGTCTTCCGCGATGGATGATGATGTGTTCCACTGTCAGGTGAATTTTGCAGAGTTCGCAGGTTGGGAGATGGAAATTGTTCGGTGAAAAATTCGCGAAATACTGGGAATAGTGCGATCATTAATTTGCACAGTGTTTCGACGAAATTTCTTCGAAAATTCTCGAGCACGTCGGTGATGCAAAGAACGTGGAGGATTTCGTAACGTTGGCACGGGATTAAAGGGTTAGGCTACCTTGGCCTGGCCGAAGAGTATCGCTACTTCGAGAATTTATTTTGAAGTAACAGAAACTTGTTTTTGAACACATTTTTTGTTAATGCTAAAAACAGATTCCAACATTTCTTTCCTTAAAAAAAAACACACGTTTTACGTGAAAAAATAGAAAATTAAAATTAAAATATTGAAAGAAAACGCTTTTTCGTTCAATTATTTATAACTCGAATAGAAATTGAAATATCGAAAAAATCCAACGTCGGACGATGTAGGCTGTATTTAAAAATATGTGTGCCAAATTTTAGAAAAATCAGTCGAGTTTTATTCGAGTTACGCGATAAACAGTTTCTGAAGAAGGTGATTTCCAGAAAAATGTGTTTAAAATTTCCAGCACGAGTGTGTTGGGCTACAACGAATTCGAGTAATTTCCATTTCAGATCAATTTTATCTTCCTTTTATAATAAAATATCAATTGATGAGCACAAAAGAAAATTTTCTCAAGCCCTTTAAACACAGACAAACTTATTTATAAAGTTAACTTCTGAGTGTCGCCAGGATTCCATAAGAATTTCTCCTAATAAAACTAAGAAAATCTACGAGAGTTGTGTGAAACTGTAACGAAACTGTCTGCTTCCTCTCGGTTGAATGGCAAAATCGCGAGAATGTATGCGCGAAAACGAAGTAGGGTGACGAAAAGGCTGGTTGGCAGTCGCGACTCAACGATCGGGTCGAGGTCGAGTTCGAGTTCTTCGAGTTCCTCGACGGATTTGCGGAGCTTATTAATGCCGGCCGCCGTGTGACAACTGGGTCGAATTTTTCATTGATGAATCACGAGGCGCCGGCCACGAATTTCGGGGCTCGCGCGTCCCAGTTCTTCCTCCCCCTTAATATTTCTGCACGTTGCTACTGAAATACATCTGCATTGCTGCTGATAAATTTTCTACGTTTGTTGTGTCTTCTTCGTGTGGGCTGAAAATTCAATTACATATTCGAACTATTTTTTTGAATTTTAGTACAGATTACAAAGCTAATTCTTTTCGCTTTTCTCGTTGCGAAGTGTGCAGTGTATTAGCTAACAGTGACGTAACGAAATGTCAGGTGACTTCTAACGGTAAGATGAGTCCAATGTGAAAAATAAATTTTTTTCATGGATATCATTTTTTGAGAAAAAAAAAAAAAATTGTCAAGCTTACGAAGGATGCGTTCTTAACACAACGGCATTTTTCGTTCGATCTAACATTCAACGAAGTGACACAGAAATAAAGTTCAGCTACAGTTACGCCTAAAAATATTCCGACACTATACGAGCTTGCCTTTCTATTTAGCGATGTGTTTCGGTTAATTATAAAAGGACGAGGTCGATTATTTTTCGTTATTAATTTATTATACTTGTCGGTTTAATGCATTTTCGTGTACGACGCTGTACTGCAAATTAATCGAATTTATGTTGAGTTAATATGCTGCACAAATATTCCGACACTTTGCAAAAACGAGAATTTTGAATATTCATAGTATAATGTTCGTATCATTCATGCTTAAAACATTTTTTAATATTATTTAATTAAATTTTTGTCTGCTTAATCGTTGCTTTGTTAGAGTCCAATATTTTTTTAGAGCAATTGTACATTTGACGATCAATATTATACACGCAGTATGCAATTAATTAATCCTTTCAAGCTTTTAAACTTGTCCAAAGTAAACAAGAATATTTCACATTTTTAGTCTTTTTAAAAAGAACAACCTAATTGGAACTTTTATCTAACGTATTATATATACACTACCGACCAAAAGTTTGGAATCACTTGCGAATTTATATCAATATTGGATCTACTGTTAATTTTATATAGATTTCAAATTGCTGACTTTTCTCTGAAAATTTTTGAGTAACTTGCAATACACAGTGATCCCAAACTTTTGGCCGGTAGTGTATAATCGAGTGCTATTTCGTAGGATTCTTTGAACTGTTAATTACCCAAATGTGTATCTCCAAGTATGGTCTATTTTCACTCGATTCATTTCGAATCAATTTTTTCCACACACATTTCAATCTTGATCTCAGTTTCATCACGGTAATGACTTCCATTTGGTAGTCGATGTAATCGGTCGATTCTCCATTCAGCCAGTATTCGTCGGTATCTTTTGACTGATAGCACGATTCGCCAGAATTCACGATCAACTTTTCCCTAAATGATATTTAAACTTCCGCGTTTCTGGTGCGGAAACGAGCGCCTCTGTACGATTCAGGGGGCAATTACGCGAAGGCTGGAGAAAAATCATGCTAGTATCGTGACTGGCATCGTTCCAGACGTGAACCTCGACTTCTCCAACGAATTTCAACTTTTCGCATGGCGTTTTAATATATCGATACGTGGAAGCTTCTCAGTTCTGGACTCGCTGCGTCATCCATTCATGAAGTTTTCTGGAATCGCGGCGAGTTTGTTTTATTTCTTTGCGGCTTGATTTCGCCTCCTTTATTTTCCTTCTGTCTGAGGCGTTTCGGTATCGAAAATATTATTGCTGGAATTTTTTCTTGAAATATGCTTGAAATGCGCGGAAAAATAATTGACAGAGAGAACTATGAAAATGACGAACAGAGTCACGGAATAAAATGCAAATTTTTATCTGAATAATTTGTCAATTTAAAAAAAGAAAATTTCCCTATCAATCCGGTGAATCTGGGCAAGAAAATTTTCCAACGAATCGTTTTAATAAAGTTTTAATAGTGATACATTTCATTCATGCGTTCGACTCTTTAAATAACACTGCCACAGCTTGTACGTTTCTGTTTAAACAATGACGTGTCGATTCGTTCCTGGAACAAGTTTTTCGCGATTTTCGCCAAACATGTCGAAAAAAAAGTTTCAAATTTTCCAACCAGGAATACACCGTTGTCTATTCCTTTAATGTAAATCTGAAACATTTTTAAATTCGCATTATCACACAACAGAGATACCCGTTATTTTCGGCATAAAAAAAAAAGAAAGAAAGAAAAATAGCTACAAAGGAAATATATAGTTCGAAAAATTCAATTCAATTTAGATTCGCAATTCAGATTGATATCTCGAATTTGATTTACCCGCGTGTCTCGCAAATGCAGCTCAAGTTTTACTCGCTGCGTAAAGTGCAATTATCGCGAGTCGTTCGTTAAATCGAGTTATAATCCCGCGCGTAGGAAAATCGATACTGCGAGCACGAGAGACTAATCGGCGACGTTTTCCTTTTTCATCGGAAGCACGCCGAATCGCGGAGCGGAGAGAAGAGTAATAATTGTTTGAAACGCGCGCGCGTTTCGCAAGAATTTTAATCGCGAGACCGCGGCATTTATCGTGCGATCAGTTATTAGTCCGCCGCGGAAATAATCCGTACCGCGGGCGGAATGAAGCGTTTTAAAAGCGGTGGTCGCATTTTACAAATGCGGGGAAAATCGTTCGACCGGTTTTTTGCCCTGTTGAATTACATTGCGCCACGGTGATTAAAAGGAGCCACGGATTTTGCCGATTTCTCTTTCCTTTTTCTTCCAATGTTTTTGCACCTCGACGAAGGGAACAGCGCGATGGAATGTACGTTATTGATTTTGACCGAGTTTTATGTGGAAACTGAGGAAATGTGACGTGGTTTAATGATTGATAGTAGTGAAATTGATTTCTTCGGAATTTTCTGTCTATTTAAGTGTTTCTGTTTCGATGTTGAAAGGATACGAATTTCTCTACGTGAGTTTGCAATTTTGCAGAAAAGAATTGGAAATAATTGATGACTTGATTTTAAACAAAAAAGGAACCTTACAGTTTTCTAGTACCTATGTTGCACTGTACTTGATACGATTTGCTCTGTATAACCAGTATGGAACACTCATGAAATAGTAATTAATTTACCATTTTTATTACATCTTGGTGAAAATTTGAAATGAAAATTTATTATCTCAGTAGATCCGTGTTGAATATATCTAAATAAATATTTAGAGTAAATGAGACTTAGAATGCAATAAAAAATTAATAACTATCTAAAGATTCCAGTAACTACAAACTTTATTGAACCTATTATTCAAAGAAACTCCCGATATATGTAATGAAAAAATTGTTAAATCTACCGATGGAGATGGATGAAATATGAATTATGTTAAAGAGTGGATAAATTGTTCGTCCAGTTCCTATCTTAATTTAAAAATAAATACTCTTGAAATTAATCTAATTAAAAATGGAGGTAATTGTGACAGTCTTCAAGAGAATTTTATAATTTAGATCAATATTTCCAACGAACCTTTAAATTTGATAAAAAGAAGCATATAAACGCCTTCAGATTCCACATTTTTCCTATTTTCTTCGGTAAGGCCGTTATCTGGTCACTATAGAATTTTCTTTAATTTTCAATCAAACATTTTTCGCTCTCGAACTTATTAGATGACCTAATAGACGAATATAGACATTGCTGAATATATGAATAATTTATATTTCATTCGATTGGTCCTGAAACTTTTTCGAACAGAGAAACGTTGTCCCTATACCATTAACAACTGGGAAAAGCTTGGTTCGATGAGGTCTGTTCTCGTCGAAAAAAAAAAAAACGGTGAAATTCCCCTCGGTCGTTTTCCAACCCGGACCATTCTGCCGAGTCGTCGAGGTTCCTCTCTTTCCAAGAGGCACCCGTTAGTCGTCGTGTGCAATAAAACCCACGCACTCGTCGCATCAAGAACGATTCGTTGTTGTTCCAACAATGCCTCCCTTCGGTGCCGTTGCGCCCCGGATGAAAATGCTCGCCGCCAATTATGGTTCAAGTCGTTTGGTGCGCGGACGAAAACACGGGATCCGCGGAAACGTAGACACACGCTCTGTGAATGGGCATCAACGGAAGAATGCGTCGCGACGAGACGTATTATTACGCGGCTTCGTCCGCAATAACCGCGCTTCGGTCCGGCTTTCATTCGTCGGAGACATCAACGCGTCACTGTGCTCCACGTTGCTCGGTCGAAGGGCTGGATGGAAATTCTGGAGGGATAATTGAATGGCTGAGAAGAAGGGAGAGGGTTCCTCTGGATCGTGTTTTCAGGAAGTCGAAAATAAAGAAAGGAAGAATTTTCTGTTACGAAGTTGTTCCAAGTGACAATTTTAACCCTTTGACGCACACGTTCGGGTTTTGCACGAGTAGTGTCCCAGTGTGTGCATTTTTTTTTTTCGTTTTTTTGCAGAATTAAAAATAATGGGAGATTTATTTTTACGCGCCTAGGTCATTTGTGACATATTGAGTTGAAGAACTCGTAAGTTGAAGGGTTAAAATAATTTGGGTTCGGCTGGCCATCCCAGTATACCCAATTTTATTGAGATATTTTCTTTCGTAAAAGCGTATGTTACAGAGTTATAGATAATGGGGAAAGTTGTTTCTAATTTCGTTAAAAAACAAAATTGATCATTTCTGATATATCAAGTTGTGAGTGTTAAAGGGTTGAAATAATTTGAGTGCGACTATGCATTGTTTTTGAGGTATTTTCTTTCGTAAAAAGGTATATTACAGAATGATAAATTATTGGAAAAGTTGTTTCTAATTTCATCAAAAGGAAAAAAAAATTTCTGATATATCAAGTTGTGAGTGTTAAAGGGTTGAAATAATTTTAGTAAATAAGCAGTTGTGTATCCATTATTTCGATTTTCTGGAAATAAGGTTCGGTAAAATCTTTTCCTCGTTCTACGCATACATTCAGTTGTTGCTTCGCTGAAAACATGGATAGATAATGTTTGGTAATTGCATGGGGATGAGAATAGTTCGTTGACGAGGATGAATGTAGGTGGATGTAAATCGTTGTACAACGCGTTAATAAAGGGAAGGTAGAAGGAGTGGAATAATTGTTAGCACGGAAAACAGCGATCTGAATTGTCCAGGAAATGCATGTGGGTGTATGCGTTAAAGGTATGAATATATTATTTTGCGAATTTGTATTTATGGATACGATTGTGCAACTCGTCGACGGGGAAATAATTCGAGCATGTAACAGGAAAATAATTGTATTTATAAATAATTATTAGTAATGTATATTACAAATTCGAAGAGAAATTTTCATTGAGAAAGAATATGTAGGATTGTTTCTTCGTAAAACGCCTAATTTGTCGAATAACGAAAACTTTTAAAAATCATAAATGAAAAAGATAAGAAATTAATATATTACAAAAATTCCA
>NW_017100288.1:2601727-2664394 GCF_001263275.1 Habropoda laboriosa | reverse complement strand
AATCACTGGTGAAAAAATAAAAAGCTAAACTATTAAAATTGTTACACAGCCAATCATACTTTTATTCAAATAAAAAATGATCGACAATTAAAATTCAACTACATTTCTCTCAAACGCCTAATTTCTCAAATAAAGGAAATTTAAAAACCACTAATGAAGGAAATAATAAATTAATATATTAAACAAATTCAACAGAAAATCGTACTTTCAATTTATATTTATTTATTCCAATAAAATGTTCCTCAATTAAAATTTGAATGTATTTCTCAGTCGATTCATAAAGCGCCTAATTTCTCAAATAAAGGAAACTTAAAAACCACTAATGAAAAAGAAAAATTAGCATATGAAACAAATTCAACAGAGAGTCATATTTTCGACTTACAATTTATTCCGAAAAAATGTTAAACAATACGTTTGACAGGTAATTCCTCGTCGCGAAGGACGATAAAATTTACCCGCACAAGCACTTGCATATAACAGAAGTCGCGAATAATCCATTTGGACGGTGTTTCCGGTTCTCTCGTTGCGTCGTTCAACACGAAAATTTACGAAATGTCCCCAGTGCGAATAATTAAAGGCGGCTGCGTCGCGCGGCGAAATAATTGCTCGATATTCAAGAACGCAACGGGGTGGCACGTTGTCGTGGAAATTCACGGCGTATTTGACGGTTATGTGTGGGCGATTTCGCCTCTGTTTCGCCGTTTTAATCGCTCTCGAAGGGCATTACGTACCGGCCACGAGGAAGTGTTAGCTCCTCGTAATTAAAGCTGCAATTATCCGGCACACAAGCGGATACATATTGATCGTGGATGATAATTGTGAGCCGACCGTTATCCTGTTATTAATTTCTGATACGAAGATCCCGTTACTCTGCTGGGTTTCCTCCGTGAAACTATCGTTTCGACTGCAGATTCCAAGTCCTCTCAGTCTGTGGGATATTTGGTCACGTTTGAGGTTGCTTCTCGTTGATCCGCTTAGAGTGCAATCGGTGTTGCTGGGTTTGTGAAAGATGGGATAGCGTGTTTTTATCATTATCTGCCGCTTAGAACATGTTTTAGAATTTATTTCTTATTTGTTAAGTAGAATGGAAAATTTTGTTTTATGGTAGATTTCGTTTTTGTGGTATCGATGCTGAAAATTTGTAGTTACAGTATTTGTTATTTCAAATACAATCTTGTAAGCGATGCATAAGTTGCAGTAAACACGGGGAAATGAGAAAAGGCTGTAAGTGCCATGTTTTGTAAATTAACAATACTTTTATTTTACTTATTTTCGCGGGAAGATTTGCCATTAGATTACACAAGAATAGGCGATGCAGGAAATACTAACGGACGCAAATTCAAAATGAGAAATTTCCAAGACTCTAACTTTGAAATAAAAATATAAGATTATGTAAAGTAATGTGGTACGTGTGAAAAATAAGTTTCTGTATATTTTCTTAACAAATCACAGTTTCGTACGGAAAAAATGATTCACTCTTACAACCCTTTCTTATTTTCACCCTTCAATTTTTGTACATTTTGTAAAGAAACGAAAGGAGGACATGTCACTCTTAATTTAAAACAACGTGACAAAGGAGCACGTTGAAAATACTATAATTTCAGATAATTAACGAAGCAAAGAAGGATAATATTTCCACGTCATTGTCATTATAATCCTGCATCATAGAAATAAAAATAAAAATATCAAACAACCCACGTGAAAAATTGTTCGAAATATTCTAAAGTTGTAACAACGTGCTGGAAAATTACACGAACTGAGACAAAAAAAAAAAAACAAGGGGTGAAAAAATGCAGAAAAATCACTGACTGATATCTTTTGAGACCACTGCTCACCCTTTGAGGGCAACGATCAACCGATAACCTCGTACCAACGTGTATAAAAAAAAAAGGACTTTTCCACGGTGATTTATAGTGCGGAAAAAATGCTGTTCGTGCTTTATGACGCACGTTAATGAAGCCCGAGGGAGCGTGGAAAAGCTCTCGACACAGGTGTGACGCGATTCGCGAACCGCGTAGGCGTCTTTCCATTCCGCTCCAGCTGTTTTATAATAATCTTGACCGTGGTCGTTTGCCATTTTATTACGTTCTTTCGCCGAGCGTTTAATAATTTAGCGCGTCTGTCCACCGAGCGGAAAACGCTGATTCGCGCGGCGCGAAATAGCTTCACTCCCGTCGAGCACAGTGATTTGCTGTCGAACGAGTCGATATTGTCAGGCGGGCGCGTTTTTCTGGCCTCTCAAATGGCCCGAATCAATTGAAAGATTGATGAGGAATATTATCGAGGCCGGCTTAAACACGCTTCCACGGAATTCTATCTTGTTTCTATTTTTCGTTCGTGGAAATGTAGAATTTTTCTTATCGTTGAGAGATTTCATGCTTCACGGTGACAATTTGTTGTTACGTAGTAATGTTTTAAATTAGTCTGACGTGTCCGAACTTTTTTGTCAAGATTATAGTTTGATCAGCTTTAAATTCAAAATACGCTTTTTCGCGTACTTGATGAAATATGCACTGTTCGGTGCTTTATGGTAGTATTATCATTTTTGATATTGCGGTCCAAAAAATTTAAAGTGTTCGGTATAAATAAATGCGTATTATATAGAATTTTTCTGTATAAATTAACAAGATTAGAGTTTAAACGATTGGAATATCAGCTTACGTTAGAGATTAGCTTTAAATCCAAAATTTGCACTGTTCAATGTATTCGCAATATATTCAGCGATTCAATATACACACGAGAAATTTTTAAGTTTGACAGAAAATTCTTCGTTCATGAATCACATACTTATGCAGATTGAATCTGTAATCAGAAAAGATTTTTTACACTTGCTGCAGCAAATCATCCAAACCGTGAGAGATTTTCGTTAAATTTCGGGGAATTTGTCAACGTCGTGTTCAGAGGTGAATAAAAATGAGCGGGCAGAAATATAGTGGCATTTCCGGAAGATGTAGCGCCGCGAGAAGTTAAATGAGCTGCGATAAAGGGAAATATGAGAGTGACGTAAGAAACGGCTGCTTTATGTATTATTTTATGTCAATGCTATTGTGATGTAAATGCGCCGTATAGAATAGCCATTTTGTCTAATGTGAATGGCCATTTGTGCTTTCATGCCACTCTTGTATTGTTAGCTTATCAAACTTTTTACACGTTTTATCGTTAAAGATACATTACCACAGAGCTAAAAGTCGTATTAAATAATATCTCGTTTTTTTTTTTTTTCACTGTTCGTGGTTTATTCACAGTTTGTGTACTTTTACTTGCAAGACTTTCACAGACTGTTTCTCATTCTTTGAGATTCAAGTCTTTATAAATTTCATGCTCCTTTGTTCGTGCCACAATTACTTCGACTTTTCCACTCGAACTCTTATTTGGAAAAACTTGAAAATCGTCCACCGTGTATGCTTAGAAAGGAATATTTTATTTGTACAATAGAATCGAGATATTGGTAACAGATTTCTTTTCAAATAAAACACAATGTATTTCGTTGAAATTTTGCAATTATTATATGTATAATACAATCATAATGGCTCCCTTGTATTAAGTATGTGGAAGAAGAAATATTCAAAATTTGATTGATTATTTAAAAATTTCGAAATTATTTTAAAATTAAAATTTCAAAAACTTTCTAAATATTTTTCAAACAATCACTACTGAATACAGTACAACCATAATGGCTCCCATACGTAGAGTAGAATATGAGAAAGAAAGTGTTCGAAAATTGTTTCAAGTACTCCAAAGTTTCCTTCTCTACTTCTTATATTTAAAAGCTCATTTCTCAATTTAAAATTAAAATTTCAAAAATTTTCTAATTATTCAAACAATCACTACTGAATACAGTACAACCATAATGGCTCCCATACGTAGAGTAGAATATGGGAGAAAAGGATTAAAAAATTATTCCAAATTTTCCTTCTCTGCTTCTTATATTAAAAAAACTCATTTCTCAACTAATGATCTACAATTAGCAGTTAATGTATGGCAACACAATAGAGTAGAGCGATGTTTAACGTGAAAGATGATCGAAGATCAACGGGACGTTAGAGTCTCTCGGAACTCAAACAGGAGGAAGCACGTTGCGATGGACGATAAAGAGGTGCCGGAGGTGATTGGAACAGTTTGTTCCTGCTAATCATCTGCTAATAAAACAAACGACCGTGGAGAGAAGTATCGGGTCAGTGTGACGCACGTCGATGCAACGAGAATCGGTTGCACGAGGGCAACCACGTTGTTACGTATTTAGGTGATAGTAGCTCCCTTTGTGTGCCGCATCGATCGCGTTGCTAATCGACGTTGCGAAAACGATCCAACGAACCGTGCATTCTGATCGATGAAACGGAAAATCCGCCCAAAAATGCGAGAACATTGTTCGACTTTTTCGCTCGAACTCTTGTTTTCAAAAACAACTTTCCACAGGAACTCTGTCTTTCGACGTTGATCTTTCTAGAATTTCTGCAATTTGCGAAAATTTATGTAATACCTGTTTTAACCCTTTCGTGACCAGTAGGGTGCATATGTTCCACTTTAGTACTCGAACAGGTATCGATCTCAATTCAGTATCCATTATCCAGACACGATGATCGGTGGATAAATAAGAAATTCTTGAAAAAGTTAATTCGATCACAAGAGGGTTAAGTTGTTAAGGGTAATGCAATTATTGGATTTTGTAAAATGTTTGAGGAAATGATAGGTAATCTTTCGCTAATGAATAATTAGCGAAGCATGTTAACCCTTTTAGAGCTTGCTAAAATGCGGTAAAAAAGTGGAAACTTTTTTTTATGATTTAAATTATAATACTTGTGAATAACGTGGAAATA
This sequence comes from Habropoda laboriosa, assembly GCF_001263275.1. NCBI lineage: Eukaryota > Metazoa > Arthropoda > Insecta > Hymenoptera > Apidae > Habropoda > Habropoda laboriosa. The sequence continues at coordinate 2,659,577 of NW_017100288.1, read as the reverse complement.
TGTTTTCATATTTTTTCTTATCTAATTCATTTGCTGACCTTTACAGTGTTGTATCATATCCGAACATTGAAGGGTTAATATGTTTAATTAGGTGCAAAGGTAACAAATTTGTAAGATAATTGAGCCCAAGTCGAGCATTTTTTAAATTATGCATTATGTTCCTTGCACATCATTTATTAGTTAATAATAGGCGTTCCAAGCGCGTGTCTAATTAAAGAAGTGGAGCAAAACATAGTAAATCGATATAATAATAGATGTACCTGCACAAGCCTCTCTATCCCTAGAATACTACCATTAATTTTTCCTGGCAGTATAATTAAAATGGTACAAATTCCTCATTCCAGCCTCCAAGTAAAATTAATAATTTATCGAATCTAACGATGTCTTGAAGGTGAAAATGAAAAAAAAAGGAAAAGCATCACGCCTCTCTATCCCCGGAGTATTAAAATTAATTTCTCCTGGTGTAATTAAAATTGTAAAAATTGTTTACTCCAACTTCGAAATAAAATTAACAACTTATGCAATCTAACTATATTTTCAATGTGAAAATGAAAAAAGGAAAGGTGCCTTGGGGCACTGTATTCTGCAGAATGTTCCATTTAACTGGAAATGGTGGAATATCTCACGAAGGATTGAAGTTATGAAAAAAATGTTCTTACAAAAGTTGTTCGGTATTTAGAGAAACATTAGATGGTCTAAATAATTCTTCTGTAGGAGTGGTAGTGGGAGAGATACCAAAGTCGAGTCAATTCTTTTAAACGGAACTCTCTATTTTTTTATAGTATTGTTTTTTGAGACTTCTCCACCAATTTTTCTCCACCACCTTTCCGTATCCTATCCATAATCGTACTTCCAATTAAATACGTTCAAAGAGCGACACTTCATACTAAGCTAACTTAAATAATCTACCGAACTTCACCAACCACTCACTGTTTACATAAAAAAAAAAAAGAAGAGAATCTCCATGGAACAACCAGCTCCGACAAACTATGGAACGAAAAGTTCTCCGGAGCTCGTGCATGTTCGTTAACCAATTATCGAAATAGCGTGAATAAAAAGGATACTCCGCTCTCTGCGCCTCGAAATTCTCCATTCTGTCCATTATATACACAGAAGAGGAGACGTTACAGAACAGTGCACAACACGAACGCTCCACGTTACACCATTCTCTCGTTCTCTCCACGTTTCGTTTTCTTTCGCGGAGAATCAGCGAGAGAGAGAGCCGGGGTGTACGCGGCCGCGTTGTTTTGCATAATGCACGTCGGTGCAACGACACCGCGTCGCTGCACTATTTACCGGCGTCGACTGAAAGCCTTTGCGTTTCCATGAAGGGTTCGGTCGAGCTGCGATCGTTTACCGCTCCCAACCACCGGCTGCGTGCTCGTCTCGGGCGAAATTGCAAACTCACTTTGTCGCTTGGTAAATATCGCGCGACAGACAAAATCTTGAAACACCGCCCTTTCCGGCTGACAGACAATTTTCCCGCCTCGCTTCTGTCCGCGCGCCAGAACGTCGTGTGACATTTTTGGCAAATGGACGGGCGGAGGAGCGTGCATAGAAATGGACGTTTTGATTAGTTCCGGTGATTTTTTGGGATGTTAGTGTGGAGTGTGGTGTAATGTTAATTGCATCTTTATGGGAGATTTGCATGTACAAATTTGGAGATATTGGAATACTAACGCGAATTCTTTGTGGCTTACGGTAACGTCAGGCACATTGTAAAAATAATATTTTCACTAACTTTATAGGGATTGAAATTTGCAAAAATTGCTTGGTTTTAGTTCGAAGAAAATTTACCAAATCCAATGGTGCTTTTAAAGGGAAAATTTGGAAAAAAATTCCCGGAGGCAATGTATCGCCCTTTTCAGTGTTCCGGGGTTAATTATTGGGATATCGAAGTACTCAGATGATAGAGAATTTAAAGATGTTAGGAAGTTCGAGGTATCTAAATATTAAAATTCCAGGATATTTGAATAATTATTGCGGTATTCTAAATTTGAGCTAATGGAATTTCAGGATATTCGAACATCAAGGCACTAGAATTTTGAAGTATTCATTCATGAGTGCGTTTATAAATTAACATATCGAAGTTTCAGCTGATACTTTTAAAGCGAGAAAAAGTATGAAAAAGAAGTGTTGATATTCTAGGGTTAAGTATTACGATATTAGCAATTGGATGATAAAAGATTGAAGTGCAAAGGCGCTAGGATATTGGAAATATCTGATTATTAGAATATTTGAAATATCATCGTGGTATTTTAATTTTGAACTAAACAAATTTCAGGACATTCTAATTTTCAAGTATTCAATTGTGAAGAGTATTCGTCAACCAACATATCGAACTTTTAGCACTGCAGTTTCAACATATCAAATTATTGCCACACTCAGATATTCACATATCAGCGCAGTAACAAATACTAAAACGTTAAAACAGTACTGCAATGATGAAACATCAGAAAGTTTCCACACAGAAAACATATCTGTAAGCTCTGTCAATATTACACGTTAAAATTTTCAACCAACACCACAAAATGCACGTTCATATTAAAAGTATTAATTTTGGAAATCAGGTTGCATACGTGCATCATCGACGGGTGCAAGCAGGGACGTCAATATATCCCAGGACGGAATCGTTTCATGAAATTGAAACTGTGGCCAATTATCGGTCAGCTTGCGACAACGAGCCAGGATCATGCGTGCCGACGTTGACGGCTAATTAGTGTCGTGTTTTCGTGGTTTCGGTCGACGCTGATTTCCGCGATAAAACGCGAATATTCCAACAAGCATGGACAATTCGCTTGAAATTCATATTTCGCCTGCCACCCGCTACTTTTATCACTTAATCACATTCATTTTCCATCCGTTGAACTCGATATTTTTTTGCGACAAAAATTCTGTCGCTTTTCAAATCGACGCATAATTAAGCTGTACAAAGACACGTTATAGGAAGTTTCTGAATTTACGGACAATTAATTGCACCTGCTAAAGACTTCTAATTAAGACGATGATTAATGAAGTATCATGTTTGACATGAGAAAAGCAAGTGAACTCAGTTCATTCCGCTGAGATTAATGCTGCTTTTGAACAGCTTTCGCGTTACAGAGATTTACAGTGTGCGAATTGTATAGGCAGTTACTGCAACAAGTGTGAAGTACGAAGTTTAAACTGATCCGCTGGAAAATTTACTCTCAAGGGAATTTTCGGCAGAGTGAAAATTCAGAAGAATTTGAAACCTTGCAGAAATGTAGCTCAAGTGACGTTGATAACAAACCATTTTTTGTTTAGGCAATGAAACGGTCCTAGGGGTGAGAACACCCCTTCAAAGAAATTGTGAGTTTTCACGTTATATCGCGAATATTTACGAAACCGTACAAGATGTGGAGAAAAGTCGCATTCAGAATTGTTTCTTTTTATGGTAAATAATTTTCGTAAAAAGAGTGCTGGAGATAAATTTTCAGAAGAATATTTTCCTTTTAAAAGTTTCTTTCTTTATTTCTTCCAAAACTTTTCTGCGATGTTTCAAATTTTTCAGAATTTTCGCGATTGCAAAACTTCCCTTGTAATCCAGAAAAAAATAAAAACTGTAAAAAATGCAACGTGTTCTTAAGTTTAGTTACATTTCAGAATAACTCTGGAAATTTCTCTAAACCAACGAATGAATAAAAAAGGAAAGAAAATTTATTTCGTACTGCACAGAAATCGTTTTGAATAACTTCCTCTCTGTATTGGCGTACGAAAAATGGGAAAAAGCGAAGGAGCACACATAGCCATTATAGAAACAATCTCATGGTCGAAATGCAGGCAAATCGATGGAACGGTTAGGCTCGATTATACCGTTCGTACAGTCGTCTTTTTTCCGTCGAATCCTGGCCGCAAATCGTATTAAACGTTTTGCCGGTCGCAGCTGTTTCCAACAGTCTGATAAAAAGAATCGCAGTTTGCCGCATTAAACCGGCGCGGGCGCTTGGAATATTGCGCGCGTCGCTGGGTTTTCATTCTGTTAGCAGTCTCGAATGCGAGACGCGCGGAAATTCGGCAAAAAGCGTTGTTTCATTTCGACATTAGACCGTCACAATCAGGTCAGAGGTGGAGGGATTTATTGGAATTTATTTGATACATTTTAGAATTTATCGATGAACTTCGGAAAGTAGGGAAAAATTTCTAGAAAATACCTTTTTGTTATCAAAACGTTATTTGTCAACGAAATATATCAAGACTTATTTTTCACACGTGCCACACTAGTTTGTATAATCTTGCAATATTTTTATTTCAATATTTTTGCAGTCTCGTTAATTAATAAAGGAAAGTAACTTATTTTTTAAATGTGCCATACTAATTCATATAACCTTGCGATATTTTTATTTCTATATTTTCGCAGTATCATTAATTAACAGAGAACAGTTTTATGTTATAAGAAAGGGTGTAAGTTCACCGACCCTTACACCCTTCTTACGTCGAATGTTCAATTTTTGACCGAATAATTATTATTATTTCCGATGTTCAATTCTCAAGTGATGTCGTTACATCGATAAATTGGAGAATTTGCCAGACTCTATACCGCGTCTCTAATTCAGATTAAAAACAAGCAGAATTTAAGGAGAGCCGAAGAAGGCGAAAGGATTGCGTTGCAAAGCAAGCAGTAATATCCGGTGGAAAGCAATTTTCCCAAGAAAATAAATTGAGAGCGCAAAGAACCGTGCTTCTCTGGCTCAATATTATCTTAACCTAATGCAAGGTACCATTAATCAACTGGTCATTCGCGAGCAACAAAAACACCGCTCCCGTCGTAGAAGAAACAGACTAAAGCTGCTTGTTTATCGAGTTCTTCTTCTTCGGCAAGGAGGGAATTTCCCTCGACTTCTGTCTTCCTCTGTACAGAACTCAACGAGTAGAGTGACTTTTACCATTTCCAGCCGGCACGTGCATGGGCGTGGAAACGTTTGCGCTCGCGTGCAATTAATTAAACCGCGAACAAGAGCGTTAATTAAATCGCGGCCACGAGCGGTGACCGCGACTCGAATACATCGCGTTCGATAAAAAGGCGACCGGCAAAGGGTCGACGTGGGCCGTTTTGACGGCGAACGGTCAACCGTGGGAATTTTTGAGAGCGGATACGCGCGCCTATTCGTTTACAAAACGGCGGAGAACGACAATGTGTCGGGCGCGATCGACGGTGTGCCAGTGCCGGTGACGTTTTCGATCACAAAAGGGACCATGCACGGTGATATTTCGATTGTAACGATACAAAGTAGCGTCTGTTAAATAGGAAATGAAGCGCAGTCGCGGGGAAACCGTACGCGACAATAACGAAAATACCGTGGTAATTATTAATTATTAATCGTCGAACGGTCGACGGTGAAACACGATTCCCTGTGGTTCAATGGCGGGCGATTATCTCGATTATTCGCTGTATTGTTATGGATCTGCACGGGCTAGGCGAGATTGAACGTTGCTCTATGCTGCTGGGTAATAGATAAATTTGTTGATAGTTGCTTGGAAGCGTGTTTATCCGTACAGTTTAAAGTTCACGAGGTAGCTGTTATCGGTGATTAGAAGTTATACAGGCAACTCTCCTATGACACGATTTCTATGTGAAACTGTGAAAAAACACGATATTTTTACAACAAGGTTTCCATATAGTACGACTTAACCCTTTGACAGCCTAATAAAATTATGAATTACGGTCAAAAAGAATTCATATTTCACCCAAAAATAAGGGATACATAACGATTTCTACATGACCCTTTGACAGTCTAATAAAATTATGGATTACGGCGAAAAAAATTTATATTTCACACGTTATTTTTTGTGTGATCATTACTAAAACAAGGGATGCATAACTCTACGTCATAGTTAGGACAATAACACCTCGTATCTTTTCAACTTTCTTCCTAAGAGTCTCTCTTGAGCTGAACAGTTAGGTACTTGACGCTTTGCCCGAGTCTCACTCGGGATAAACTGTCGAAGGGTTTGATAAACTTGGACAACTCTCATACAGCACGAATTTTTCCATCACACCGTTTCAATTGAAATTAACAGAGAATTTTCCTTGTATACCTAATAACGGTGTTCTTTCTCCTTCTTCTTTATTAGCGAAGTTTGTGTAGCGCTGTTCTTAATGAAAGCTGATTCAGTAGTTATAAAATTCAAGACGTACTGGTATAATTGTTTAATAAAGTGACTTTTGCCTCGCTTAATTCTTTCTTATTATCGTTGTTGGACAATATGATTGACCTGCGTCTTCGGCTCATGTCTGAAATAGGCAGCACGCGAAAAATGACCAAGTAAAACCATGAACGAATAGAACACTCCTTTCCAGCCTTAATTCCTACACCGAAACAAATTTCCGATCGCTTTCACCACCCTTCTTTCCGGATTTTCCCATGTCCCTCCAGTTTGCAAGCTTCTTCCACCCTTACTTCCTCCTTCCACCAGTTTTCCGAATGTCCGTTTACCTATCCGCTGTCTTTTATCTCTTTTTGCACCCTTTTCGATTTTCTATCTCTAGAAACTTGTATTTAAATGGCACACTATTTGCAAGGAAAGCAGTCGAAAAATAGAGCTCAAGCCGGAACTCTTCGCCGAAATAAAACGCAGCAAACGTGGAACAATTCGATTCTCTCTGCAACCTTTTTCATCCAATATAAACATTAGGCTGAAAAAATGACTGTGACGCTTCACCATAACATAACGGTTGATGACAGTTATCTTTCCCACCGTCTCCGTTTATTCTCAAGTCGTTGGTGAAGTGTCTACCAGCGGAACTTTCATCCCTCTCCCCGGATCGATTGGTTCAAGTTTCTCCATAATAGCCGAGCAATATTCTAACCCGCGAATAATACAACCAGCTTACACGCGCCATACTTCAAAATCAATCCCGGTAATCGATAATCCTGGTGAAAGGAACGCTTAAATTCAATATCGAAACTTCCGAACAACTTCCTGCAACAACCGTGAACTGAGAAAGAAGAAGGCAATTCCCATTTATCCAGCAATTTTCCATCGTATCGTCCCTCGTTTCGAACGCTTTTCCCTTCTCGAAACACTCCGCGGAAGTGAGATTCAGCAAGATCGTTCAATCACGACTCTTCGAAGGTATTGGAGGAGGGAGGAGAGAGAGAAACGTTGAGGTGTAACAACCCTCGGTGAAGGAAACTTCGTTTCTTCGCTGTTCGCACCCTCTAGGCACGGAGAAGTTTCCTTCGTGCGCTTCGAAAAGGAGATCGTCGCGCGTCTCGTTCGTAAACCGTGGTGGTGTACCAAACGCGTCCTTTTAGACGTTCCTCGTAATCCACGGGCGGTGAGGTGACCGTCCCGGGGGTTGGTGGAAGGGACGCGGTTACGAGCGGATCGCGAAAAGCCCACGGGCCATTAATCAGACGTTAAGCCCAGGAAAAGACAGAGGCCGAAAAGCTCGGTTTGATCGGCCGATGGCTGTTTTTTACGAGCGCGCCGCGCAGATTTGCGAGAACGGAATTCCGCTCGCCACTATTGACCCACTTTCCTCTCTCTCTTTCTTTGTGCGTGTGCGTGTGAGAGTAGTGGATGTTCCCGTTCGTCTCTCTCCTCTTCCTCTCTTTTTCTCTGTATCTCTTTCCTTCTCTTTCTCCTACCCTTCCTCTCTCTTTCTCTGTATCTCTTCTACTCTTTCTCTCCTTCTCTTTCTCCCTTTTCTATCCCTTTCTTCCTCTCTCTCTCTCTCTGTCTTTCTATGTGTACACGTGTATGAGTAGTGAGTGTTCTCTCTCTCTTTCGGAGCTAAAATGTGTGAGTGAGTGTTCTCGTCCGTGTGAGCACACATGCGCCTCTCTTGCTCTTGGTTTTATCTGGAGATCGACTTTTCCTACGGTCAGTCCTGTCGATCGGTTTTCATTGCGGGAATAAAAACAGGGACACGATGTAACCCCCTCGCTTGGTTCGATTGGTTCGCAGTTTTTCCTCTCCTTTTTTTTTTTCGCCGAGTAATGAGAAGCAAATGTCTGTCTACTACATACACTACGTTACTTCTAGTTTGACCGCTGGAATTAGGTGATTATTTCGTGTTTCTCAATTGTCAGTTCGCTCCTTTTTCTCCCGTTCGCGACTGGTTCTAATTGAACTAGAATCAAGCGGAACGATCTCTCGGCGAAATATCGTGCATTCGCGCCTGAATGAATAACGCCGAGCGAGAAATTATTGAGGAGCAGAAAGAATAGAATGAGTAGTGGAATTTTTGCAATCTGCTAAGTACATTGAAGTAGTTCCAAACGCTCGTGCGAGGGTTTAAAAACATTGTCTTACATAAAAGATCAAACTTCGCTCTATTTTATGTCCCTTTCGATAAACGTGGAAACCTCTTACAATATTAAAAAGGAGTGTATTCTACTTGGGGGGGCTGGATTAGAACAAAAGATTCGACTATTCAGAAATCTTCAGCAAGTGTGAAAATAGAAGACTCGATTTATACCGTTTCGAAAGAGGAATATTCTCGTTGCCGTTAACAATATTTCGCGGGGCACGTCTTTCACGAATTTATGCTCGTTCGTCGATTCACTTTACTCTCGTACGTGGAGCTGCTCTCCGCCTTTGACGATCACGTTTGTTCACGCCAGTCGATTTACATAGTCCCGCTTTCCCGGCGACTCCTCAATGAAACCTTCTTCTCGACCTACGAAACGCCATTCAGCTCGCTTCTGAACGGAGTCTTTGAGAAGAAAGGAGCCTCCCGACAAAAGAACACGTTCGTTGGCTTAATTGAACCGCGGAGAATATCGTGAATCGTCGTCTATCGAGAGAATTCATAAATGCAAAATCGATCAGAGTTACTCGCGTATGAGAATGAAATTCTTTCGGCATTCTCGCTATACCGCGGTGCAGAACGATGAAACGGGAAGTGAGGGTGAATTTTGATAAAAAAAAAGATAACTTTTAAATGAAGCTTTGTGACTGTTGGTTTGTATCGCAATGAATATCGCAGGTGTGAAATTTGATTCGAAACCAACGTGCGGCGTAAAACATCCGGCGTTCGCGAGATTTTATTTTAGAGAACGTTTTTTTTTTTTTATTTTTCTCAGCTTTTCGTATCGTAGCATTTTATTGCACTTTCGCGTGAAATTTTATTCTAGTTGATACTAGTTTTATTGCGATTAATAATCAAATTTGTCGCGTTGGAACATTTTTATTTCTCGTGTTAATTTTAGCATATCAATTTCATATCACCGTGAATGCACCTAAATACTAGATAAATTCTACAAATTAAAATACGTGAACCAAGTATTATTTCTACATTTTTTTGAGTAAATTCGTAACACGTTCTATAAATTCACGATTAGAAACCTGCAAAAATGTAATCATCTCTCTAAGTGAAGCTACAACAAGGACAATATTTTAACCCTTTTTTAACCCAAAATCTACCTCGATCTATCTGTTACTTTTCATTCAGGAAATTCATTCAGCCGCGAAAGGGTTAACATCCCGTACGCAACCTATTAATCTCTGAAAACCAGGCAACACTTGTTTTCCCCTTTGAAACATCCTCCCCCGAGAACTTTCTCATCCGCAACACAACCGCAGTCCCATTACAAATACAATTAATTTATTCAAAAACTAGCTATGCAAGCCACCGAAACGCGTACCTTGGGATTTAATTATACACGTATTAATCGAAGCAAAATGCGCAGTGCAGCAACGACCACCAATCACAGGCTAATCGAATTGTTTATCGTCGCCGACCAGAATGAAACGACCGATGTCGTTACAGATCACATCTGAAAATCAATGTTCTTTTTTTTTTTATTATGCATTTGGAACCTCAGACGAGGCTCGTTTCACCTGTACATAGATATATTTGTTATATACTTTAAATTCTTAAATTGCAGTTTTTCAGTTGCTCGGTAAGTTCGTAGCGAAATTTAAATGTACGCATTTGTATCTTAAATTGAGATGGCGACAAAAATTTAAGGGTATTTTATTTGTCACTTGAAGACGAATCCAACTCCTCGCATTATTTTTAGGGTGAACGGAGGCGGATATATGTCGAGGTATATTTTCTGCGATGGAGCGTGGATTTTCCGTGACAACGCTTCGCTGTAGAAACTACTGTTCGACTTCTATCCGCCTCGTTCACCTTACGAATAATTGGAGGACTGCGCTGGATTCGTTTTCAAACAACAAGTAAAATATCTTTCAGCTTTTGTCGCTATCTCGATTAGGAAGGGAGATACGATGGTTTGGATTCTTCTTAAGTTTCGCTGCGAATTTTATAAACGACCCAATATTTGGTAGTGTGCATCTTTTAAAGTTTGGTAGTGCAATTAATATTTCTACGCTGAACGATAACTAAAGTTTATATCTTCGTGATTTACCCGTGAATTTTAAGCGCTGAGTCGTGAAAATGCGATTGATATTTTCAATTTTATGCTTAACACTCGTATTTTGGATCATTGACGATCTCTATTGGCAGCTAATGGGCAGCTCTGTAACCGTGGCTTTGACTTTTCACCGTAAGAAAATCTGTTTCTTCCTCGTAACCGCCCTAACCAGTTCACAAATAATGGACCTAACGATCCGCGTAATTTTACGGTGCCGCGATTTTCCGCGAGCAACGCACACCTGTTCTGCGGTAATCGCGGTCGCAATAATGTTGTCACCGAACGCACCGGTCGTTCCTAATAAATTGCATTTTACCATGACCAGACTGTATAGTCGGTTTATGGAATCGTCAGTCGGCGATAACTACACCAAACAGAGATATTTCGGGGTGCGACGATGTTTGATTTGCCGCGTCGCGTTTGGCCGGCAAAGTTTGCCCAGTCAAAGCCACTTTTGCACGGCATTTAACGAGCAAACGCGACAATCGAATCGATGAAATATGATTTGCGAAGCTGCTGACGCGGCGTCCCGTGAATTTTCGTCTCCTTTTGTCTGTATTCGTATGATTTCTCGCTGTTGTGATATTGTGTGTGAGAAGAAAGGTGTGTTTACTTTTTGGATTTTGCGTGGAATTTAGGGAGACTTCGAAATGTCGAAATAGCGAATTGAAAGAACGTTGTCGAATTTGTGTATTTAAAAAGCGTGTGATTTTCTATTTTGAAAAATAGGCAAGTATATCGATTTTTGTGAATTTTCGCGAAATGTGCAAAATTGTGTCGAATGTGTAAAAATTGCACATTCTTTTTATAGAGAAAGGTTTTTCGAGTTAAGGATTAAATTCGTGAAATTTAAGAAATTTAAAGAAAGTATTTCTGCATTTCTTAATTCACCGAAAATGTTCGTGAATTGTAAAATTGCAGAAGGTAATCCTTTAATTGATCGTGAAATAAAAATCACAATCGTCAGATTAAGAGTGAGTTTTACGCAAATGCAATTGAAATCAATTAAATCCCGACGCGCTTTCGGATTCCGCGTCATTCAAAACACAAAGATCCCGCGAATAATTAACACGCGGAGTGCACGTCAGCCCGCGGGACACGGAGAAAGAAGAACTCTGTTTAATATAACAACACGTCGGGCTTGAAGGAAACAGCATGCTAACAATGTTAACAGCATCACGTTTCTGTTTTCCACATTTAAAGAAGAATCCCGCGGATCCCAGGCCGCGTATAGGTTTGCTCTACATTTACATTATCGTTAATTTCGCCTAATCTAATTACCCTGCGGCTCATTAGCGTTTTCAACGAGCAGCGAGACTCGAGATAAGAAGCCTCTGTTTTCGTGCAAAAATTACACTCTTACGTTATGAACGCGTGTCGTAATACCAATGATAAAAACGTGTAATCTTTTTAATCTACCACTTAAATAGATTTGATGGTTTTAAAAATTATTGTGGGAATTTTAATACTTCCTTTCGGAAATTCTCGTAGACTTTTTACGTAGATTCTTGCTAAATTCTTTATTGTAATTAATTTGTTTCAAAAGTCATTAATTTTCCAACGAGTTCCATGTTTCAGGCTTAAGATTGAGCTGATTAAAATTGGAGACTAAAATTTTCAGCTAATTGAGCTAATTTTGTACTCGTCATGTGTTACGACATTCATGTGCTCGTTAATTCAACACCCTCGCGAAGCTTTGTCGTTAATCCTCATTAGTCGGATTGACTATAGACTCGCATATACGGTGTGTCGAGAGAAAAGTGACTCTAGACTTGTAATTACATCTCTTATACTCGTTGTCAAAATCAAAATTGGAATATTCGATACTCTGTGATTTCAGCGAGATAAAATTCCGGAGAAAGGAGGAGGAAAAATATGCAAGAGCCATCTCGTGTCGTTGAATTTTTCAATAATATCATCCGCCAGACGCGATCAAGTTTATTAATTAAATTTCCCACGTCAATTTCGATTACGATTAAAAGAAAAATTCAAATATTCATATGTACCGGTGATTTCAACGTTCAATTAAATAAAGCCAGTGATCCTGGCCTTTAAATTTCTTTAAAGTTTTTGTAAACATAGAAATTAGGAACAAAAATATTGAACGATGTTGTGACATGATTTGATTAATTTTCCCAAGAGAACTGTCTTGGAGAAAATACCATAGTGAACCTGTATCATAGTGCTCGAACTGTCTTTACTGTTCTACGACGAAAAATATTTAACTCTAGAACAATCGAACCCATAAAAATTGCTTTAAATTACAGAAATTGTTAACATGCTTTTATGTAGTAAAGAAATGATTATATATGCGAATTTATTTCCTATTAATCGTTCTAATTACGAAGTTCTTTATATCGTATACCTAAGTACATCAGAAGGGGAAAAATATGCTGCATTCAACTCCGGTTGTTGTAGTGTTAACAAACCATTGAAGAATTAACTAGCTATTAGAAGTTGGACTGTCCAAGAACAACTTAACTACACTTCATTTTTTTTAAATACTCTACACGAACCTCATTTTGTAAGTTAACCTTTAGACAGCGGATTTTGGGTCACCGATGACCCAGTTTTATATGTCTCTTCTTTCAACTGGCATTCGAAACAGAAACGCGACTCTTCTCTTCTGAAATTATAAATGTCTGTAAATCACAATATATCTGTATAATTTTAAACAACGTAATGCCTAGTAAAACAAAAATATGTGGTTTCACTAGTGTCCAAAAAGATTTTAGTATTGGGTCATATTTGACCCGGCATCCGCTACCGGAGTGTTAACACTTAGCCAACCCGCGCGCGCCACGCCTGACCGTACGCTGTTTGTGTTTTACGAAAGCAGAGAAGGTATTGTATAAATTGCGAACAACTGTAGTTCAAAGCAGACTTATAGGTAATGAAAGAAAAAGTAAACGTGATAAAAGACAACGCGTTGCTAATAGAAAAGTGGGAGATCTCGCCGGTCGGTCATGCAGCGACTTACTTCACAGCGGGGAGATCTCCCCGTTCAGTTGGCTAAGTGTTAAGCAAAACAACGGCTCTAAAATTGAGCCTCATTTTCATACTTTGCGCAAAATGTCTAATAAAAACGTTATTATTATCACTATTTAACGAACTCCAGCATAAGACGCCGAATCTCCCCCGCACAAGTGAACTACCGAACAAAAAAGGTAGCTGAAATCTCGAGGAAATCGCTAATGAATCCTACAGATAGGCCACATTTCCGAAGCACCGGGTTCATCCTCCGCTCCGGTCGCCGCTCGGTAATATCGCGCGTCAGACGTTCCAAGCGATGGAGGATAATTAATTAGAATGAACGAGAAAAGGGGGTGCGGAATTCGCTTCTGTGAAGATTACGTGACACGCAGGGGACCGGTAGGTACACCGGGTTCTACTACTACTTCGTCGAGTTGGCCGGGTACCGTAGTTTCTCTCGCCCTTTCGCGAAAAGGAAGAACGATCGATGCCAGGAGGAAAACGCTCCGGTGTCGACGACCTCCCTTGCCGTGACGCACAACCGGGAGGTGGCGGAGGTGGAGAAGGAGGAGGCAACCCCATCCGCTCGAAAATACCTACTACAAGAGCAGAGAGTACGTTCCTCCGGAATCGTTCTGCGCCGTTTCTCCGTGCTGTTTGCCCGGTTTGCTTCCTTCTCGTTTTTTTCCCTTCTCCTCCCAGAGATCCGCTGCGCTGGGAGAGAGTTCGTTGGCCCTGTGTGTGACAATGGCAACTTTTTCTTCCTTTAAGCTGCTTTTGGCCAGGGAGAGATCGATACCCTTTGTGGTGATACAGCCCTGGTAATTGGAAATGTTTCGTCAGTCTGCGTGGGTGACACTGATTCCCCGGCTGGTTCTCTTTCTTCCCTTGTCACGGATAGCGGTGATCGAATCATCGGGTTACCTTCACCGTGTCGTCAGTTTGTTATTTATATGTCGTGGAACGGTGGTGGTGAGAAAGGAAAAACGAAAAGTGGAGGCTCTTTGTTTTGTTTGGCCAGATGATAAAATAGTCTACGTAGGCGTTAATTTGCGCAGCTATTAAAGCGCTCGAGGCGGAGGCTCGATTTATTGGCGTGCGGGACGATGGGTTTCAAGGGTGAACTCTATGAGCTGTGGATTTTCTGCTGTGCTTCCTGGACGCGTTGCAGGAGCTCGTCTTGAATGTACTATAGTACGAGATTTCGATTTTTGGAGATTTTTATTTCCTGCCGAGATTGTTGGGAAGTTTGTTAATTTTGCTCGAAAGTGATGTAGTGCCTTATATGTCAGACGTAGGTTTCGTTTTACCTTCTTCGGAGAAGTAGTTTGTATAAAATATTTTCATTGTGTAAAAATTCTGTTAATTAATGAATTGAACAAGAAATTGTTGCAGTATGTTGTAATTATTATTCACAAATATTTCTCCACCTACTTTGCTTAGTTTACTCTAAATGGCTATTCCTCATTACGATCAAAAGCACCAGACAAGCTTGTCACCAAAGAGTTCTCAGAATAAAATTAGCAAATACAAAGTGCTTACAAGCAATTTTCTTGACGAACAATTATAAATTCAATTTCCTCTTCAAACTCTCTCCTTTTCGTCGTTGTTTCCCTTCAACAATATTAAACTTCATCCAACTGAATAACACGTGCTGTTCAAGGAATAAGAGTACAAAATTAACTTAACTCAATCGTCCAGAATTCTTTCTCAGGAGATCTTTTTCAGGATACACTTCTAACTTAATTAGTTTCAATAACGATTCAAACATAGTCTTCTTTCTGCGTTGAAAAAGGAAACCTGTAAACGAGTTCAAACTGTACCGAATCATACGTGTATTCAGCAAACATTGAACGCGTTAATCCAATCGGAATTTCGAACTAGGCAAACTTGATGAAAGAAGCAACGAAACAGCATCAAAAGGGAAGGGTAGCTTGTGCAATTTACTTGATTGCGATCGAGGTCCAGTATAGAGATCAACGATCAGAATTTCGGGAGCATCGTGGAACGTTTAACTTCGTCTAGAACGAGAAGTGGAGGTGTTTGGTTTAATCACTACGAGGAGGAAGCCGCATTACGACATGTCTGACCTCAGACCGACCTAAACTACTGCGGAGTCAAACAGCTTTATCTAACGCGATATACATGCATACGTATATCGAACGGAGCGAGAAAGTTTGAAAACCGATGGAAACTGCAGGCCGTTCGTGTGTCTGGGCGATTCAAGCGTGACGTGCACCGTAATTGCCGTTTCCGGAACTAGCGAAACACGCCAGGTGTTGCCCGGGGAAAATATTAATATTTAAGCTGGTAATTAGCCTGCTCATTAGGCAACGGTAGGCTAGTTTTTGCAAATGTATGTTTTCTAGGAGAATTGCTATGTTCGAGAGTTCAATTTTCTGTCTGCGGACTGAGAAGGTAAAGAATGGAAGATTTTATTGGTGAGCGTAGCATCGCCTTTCTATTCTTTTAGTAACTTTTGCTGTTACCAAGTTCCTTTAACATTGTATTAAAAGTTCATTTCCTATGTTTACATTGCGTGCTGGTAGCAAAAATTGTTGCACATAAAGTCTTTGGGTCAGAAAAGACCCATAATTGAAGGGAAAAACGCACCAGGGTTTTTTAATCGATTTAAATTGATCTAATTTTGAGATTTAATCGCAAGGGAAAATACGACTTCTGATTGACTCGTCTAAAAAATGTCAATTTTTCAGTGATCTAGCTTGGTATTAACACTTTGCTGTCGGGAGACTAGTTTTCTAGTCCGAAGCATGCTGACGCTCGACAGCGGGAGACTTGTCAGGGTGAGTCTCGTACGACTCACGCTCACTCTCTCTCGAATTCCACAGAAAGACGGAGTTTTCACCGTGTTTTCATAAATTTATCCATTGTCGAAATGGATTTGAGTGATATTGAAAGAGATGAAAACGAAATATTTGCTGATAAATCGTCAGATTATTCTTGCAGTGATAGTGAGTTTTCGGACAGTTATTACTCAGAAGATAGCGACATTGTGCCTATGAAAAATCGCAATCGTTTTCGTATTTTATCTAGTAGTGAAAAATAGCCCGCCAGCAAAGTGTTAAGGTGACGATACATGGTTAAGTTAAGATTTTCAAAAGTCCTATTTTAAATAACCTCAATCTTATCTACCATCTTCAATAATACTGACGTTAATCTTGTAACTTCGAATACTTACCGCAATTTACTACAAAATGCAGCTATAACTGAATTAATAATCGATCGCGAGAAACGTGTAAAGGGATTAAGAAGCCAGTTAATGTCTTCGTAAGGAAGATCGATTCGTGTCTTAGAAGCTACTATTAATTATTAATTTCCTACTTTCATTCCTTCCACCAATCTTCATTCCTAAATTCCAAAATTCAATTCATACATAAGACACAATGAAAACGATAAAATTAACAGACAAGTAATTTTCAAACCTCTCAAATTACTTGCAAAAAAAAAAGAAAATAGATTCAAAGATCACCAGGACATGAAGATTGACAGAACAGAATTCAAAGGTCACTCTGAAACGAGGATTCACAAGGGTCAGTTTGAAACAAAAATCCAAGGCTCGATTTCAAACGAAAGTTCAGAGGTTCAGCTTGGAGCGAAGTTTCAGATATTCCATCAGGAGGCGTATCGAACGATTCAAGGTAAATTGGAAGCAACAGATTAAACTGTGAAATCCGACGATCTGTTTCCCTCGAATCGTGCCACGGTTATCACCGCTTTCCATAGTTCGGGCAAACAATTCCGTCTCGTGTTGTTCCACTGGTTCGACTTGCCCCGGCGCAAGATGTTTCAAGACGTGTAACAAACTCTTGCCACGTGAAATCGATCAAAGTGCAAACGAGATGCGGCTTACGACGCGCAACATCTCGGTGTCTGAACCTCTTCGGAAACGGTAAGCAACGATAACGTTGTAGCTGCATCGTGTTTCTCGTGATAATTTGCAGTTGAAATTCCTCTCTCTTTCTCTCTCTCTTTCTCTCTCTCTCTCTTACACGCACATTCTCTCTGTTGGTCTATTATTGATCTTGCTGACTGTACGTATTTGGTAGGCTTCACTGGGTCGATTTAAGTAATTCGCCGAATCGATGCCGTGCGTCACCACGCGTTGAATAAACAAACCCGTGGATTAAGAATAGATGAAACGGCAAAACCGCTGATCTATCCTGCGAAAATTGATCGGATTATTTTTTTGTCTCCCCCGCGTGTCGATAGTTGAGAGTTCGTTTGTTTTGCTACTGCTCGACGATTCTTGGTGAATTATTTATCGGTTGTTTCAGCGCCGAGGAAATTTTGTTTCGGTATTGATATTTATTTTGGTATCGAGGTTTTCCCACACTGCTTTACAGTATCTTTCTTTGCATACTTCGAAGTCTTGTTGAATGAGAAAAGAAACTTTCGTCCTTTCTTACGTCCATTGCTGAAATAGGCTGTAAGTAGAAGTGGAGCGTGTATGGTCAGACGTCGCTAATTTCTTGCACTAGTTAATACTTTGTGTTGAAATAATTATTTCCTCGGCGGTTATGGCTGATCAATTAATAATATAGCGAACATGAGGAGTATGGATACTAGTCGCAGATTTTGTCGATAACAATATAGTTTCTGTTAAAATAAAAGATTCAAATGAACCCTTGAACCTTTCTATAACAAGTAGTTTAAAACTAATCAGAATAGATGCTGTTTAAAAACAAATTTCAGACAATGAATGCATTCAGAAGAAAGAACAACACCAATAAACAATTCTAAATCACTTAAAATCCAAATATCCTCAAGCAAACGATCCAAACTGTTCAAATTATCAACAAACGAGTCACAGATTCGAAGCAACCTTACGCTAAAAAAGATTAATACACTCACAACGAGAAACAACACGAAACAACAAACTCCAAAGAATTAAAAATTTCAACCGTTCTCGTGTCGAATATCCTCGAGCAAATGATCCATACCTAACGCACTCGATCTCCCACAACTCGAATTCCAGTACGCTTATCCTTCGCCGTCGAAGCCACAAAAATTCCAGTAATTCGACCATCCAGCATTACTCGAAAGGCGATTTCTCAGCCCAAAGGATATCGAAAGGACATCCTTATCGCTTCTAAAACGTTTCTCGGTTGGCGAAAAAAAGAGAATCCGAAGCTGGAGAAATTTTTATCGTCCCGTATTCTCGCGACCGTTTAACGCCACCGTTACCAGCTCTTCGTTCGACCTAGTGGGAACAATCTCAGAGCTTCGTTTCGAAGATTACCGGGTTTCCTCAGGTCGGTCGTATCAGCGAAACCGAGATGAAAGGCGATGGCCGTTGAACGATCCCGCGGGGATCTCTCGATGAGCAGCGTTATCGCGCCGCTCTTGATTATTCTTCTTCTTCCTCTTCCGTTGGACCTTCTTCTCGCGCCTTATACAGTACATCCCTCTTTTCTCCGCGAGTTTCCTTTTATAGAGCTCGTCGTGACGCGAATGATCCCGTACACCGTCCTTTTTAAGCTGTCTCCTTTGATAGATTGACCTTCTTCTCGCGCCTTATACAGTACATCCCTCTTTTCTCCGCGAGTTTCCTTTTATAGAGCTCGTCGTGACGCGAATGATCCCGCACACCGTCCTTTTTAAGCTGTCTCCTTTGATAGATTATGTTAAGGATACTTAAGTTAGACCAGGTTTACGATATGGACGCGACTCTGCTATTTTTGAGATTAAGGTTTAAACCCGCGCGAGCCCAGGCACGTTCTCGCGAGCGAGCGGTACCGTTACCCTGGGTTTGTCCCATAAGCCCAGGTGACGCGTACTTCACGCAAAACACCCCGTCTTTGAGGGTGAGTGGTTGGCGTTGGACGGTGACCAAGGCCCGAACGTGAATGGGAGTCTTAGCCTCCCACCCAAAACTCACCCCCGTCAAGGGACCCAAACGCGACCAGGGAAGAACGGGGCAACGGGCCAACGAGACAGGCAGAACAAAAAAAAAGGTTAAAAGCAAAAAGTTCAGGCGATCACACAGTCGCTACATTTTCAATCGATTCTCGACGACGTGTCGGAATTGAACAGATTACGATGTTTCGCCTCCACTTTGCGGTTCATAGTTCGCTGCCACAAAGCTTACACTGCGGGGGCGTAATGTCAGGTTTTGTGGAATCGCGTGTGGGTGGTAAATGGTTTGGTAAGTTTCTTTCAGTTTCCAAGGAATACGAAAGTACCGGGAGTTTTTAAGTTCGTTATAATCGCGGGTCGAGCGAGCAGGATTTTATTCTGTTCCCAGGATGGTTAATTGACGACCCCTCTCCTTTCGGTTCAGGTGGAACTTTGGCGCTTCTCAGGCAGCTGGAGTATTTAGGAAATGCAAATGGGACAGTTTATGAATGAATTTGGAAAGCTTTCTCTGCCGTGGAAATGTTGAAAAAGAGGTGTAATTTGAGGATAGTGTGATGGCTCGGAAGTAATGGACGGGTGAACCTAGATTCGAATTTTTATGGAGAGATAACTTTTGTTGGAAAGATAGACTTTTCTCTCTGGAAATTAGAGAAGAAACGAAGAGTTACCGCAATGTTACTCAACCTTTCAGGGATAACTCCTAGTTGTCAATTTGAAAAATATGTATCTAATTAAATATTATACATTCAATGCCTTAGAATTATGACGATGGTATTTTTTATAAATTAGCATGTTCAGTTGAAGTATATCAACTAATATTTAAGAGGTATCTCTTTTATGCAAATTAAGCATGGAATTAAATGAATTTGATATTAGAATCATGAAGATGATATTTTTAACGAATTAGCACATATTATACTCATGTGGACAGAAAACTGAAATAGTAAACATTTCAGTATAGATAAAGAAAAGGAGTCTTTAAGTAGTCGTACAATAATAATAATGTAGATTACTATTTAATAGAATATAACTAAATAAAACAATTTTCAGCAAATGTGGTGCAACCTGAAGAAGTCAGTATTTCAATGTAAAAAAAAAGAAAATGATTCTCTAAACAGTCGAAGAATAATAATAATATAAATTATCATTTTAAATGTACAGAGCATAAATGAAACATTTTTTTCAACAAACCAGATCCCAACTGAAGAAATCAATATTTCAATGCAAAAAAAGAAACAGATTCTCTAAATAGTCGAACAATAATAATAACACAGATTACCATTTAAAATACAATATATAGAGCAGAACTAAACGGAAAATTTCTTTGAAAATGTTATTCGTCACATAAAGGATACGATATTACACAGTTGACAGAGCATTATACTAACCTCGATGAAGAGAAGGGAATATGAGGTCAGTAGCAAGACATTAGAAGTATTATCTGTCTGGAAAGTTGACAGAGAATTTCGGTACGAGCCCGTTAAACAGAGCTACTGAATTTGTCACGACGTTCGAGCCCTGATAAGCTATCGCCCGTTGAAACTTAACTCCCGCCCCGTGTCCCGTTTCGCCATGAGTTTAGTTATTGTGCGAATTAGTCGAGTGCGAATGCCAGCGAAAGTTCCACAGAACAATTCAATTTACTCTCGACCAGACTCGTACATTCTACTTGTTATACTTGTATCTTATTACCGTGTCGCTGGTCGTGCGGTTTCGTGTTAATTTCCAATGTCCCTGTTGTTATCTCAACTTCGTGTCCAGATGAAAATATTCGTTTTATTATAAATCGAAAAATTATTTGGTATTCAAAATTGTTTCTTAAGATGATTTCTACATTATTTTGCCTCAGACAAAAATAGTGATAACTGCTTGGTATGTTATCAGGCCGTGAATTCAGTCGTCAGAATTATTTTTCAAAGATTCTTCAAATTTCTCTAGAATTTTTCAACTTTTCAAGAGAGTGACTATTGAAGCTCGGATAGAAATTGTCATTGCTGGAGTTTTTGCAAATGTATTGGCTCATAAGTCGGCGATTTCTTTGGAATCGGTGATAGTATAACCTTAGAAGTTGCATATGACCTTAAATTTGAAGTGAAAAGAAAAATATTGGAAAATATCGAAGAACTAAATGAAAGATATCTTAAATCTGAAAAAATTGGAATTAATAATTATGTCGATTATTAGAAATCTACAATTGAAAATTATTTCCTGGATTCTATCTCTCTCTTTAACCCTTTCGCCGTGCAAGATTTTAATACGTAAATCGGTTGAATCGCGGCCAAAATCTTTCGTCTCGGCCGCAACGGTTTAAAATTCATTTTAAATTAAATTAAGCAAGAAATGCGCAAAGATAAAAGATTAAGAATTAAGTTACAGTGAAAGTGCGCGAGCAAACTTTGGACTGCAGCGAAAGGGTTAAAAGTTTCTTCCCATTAAGTACATTCTTATTTCTCAATGATCTCTGAATGACAAATTTTTATCTCGAGAAATTCACTCATCTTTATTCAAAAATTTTCTTCCGTGCATCAGAAAATTGTTATCCAACCAAATTTTAATATTTTCTGCACTTAGATTATTCCAACTTTCCTGAAGTTTCACACGTTTCAACTACTTTTTGACTAATAAGTCATTATTTCCTTATTTCAAAGATCTCCGAACGAAAAAATTAATTCATCTTTATTGAAAAATTTTCTGCGATGCATCAGAAAATTATTATCCAAAAAATTCTAATATTCTCAAAAATTCTAATTCTAAAATTCATACATACACAACTCCTCCATAAAGTTTCACGCGTTTCAACTACAAATCGTTTCCCGTACACTTCTATTCACAATTATGAAAAGCAATCCTACAAAACCGTGCACTTTTAACTACATCTTCGCGCGAGAAGCCTCTTCCCGGACATTTCCAATGACTTTCCTTCTAAAACCGCCACAAAACAGTACATCCTTCCACATCTGGAAACCTTTTCCTCCCTTTGAAAATTCTCTTTGAAGAAGATTCTCTCTTTCTCTCTCGCGAGAGCATACCTCACCTTTTTTTCTCCGCAGTATAGAAACGAACGAGCGGGTGGTTCAGCCGGTTTCCGATGATGCACGGAACCGGCGTGCACGTATAATGAAAGATGTATCGGAAAACGGACGGGGGTGTTTCGATGGCCGCCATAAATTGCCACGGACCGAACGAAAAACATGTTTCTCCGTCGTAGAACGAACATCAAAGCGTGCGCGATGGCCTACATTATTCGCCTCGTCCCTGCGAAAACCTGTTTCGATAATAGATTTATAATGAATTAGAAACGACGGCGAAAACAAAATTCTGTTTTAACGTTCGTTGATAAAAATCGAATATATTAGGTCATAGCATGTGTAATTTCGTGTTAGAAGTCCAGTTTCAACGCAAAATCAGTGAAAACAAAATTCTGTTTTAACGTTCGTTGATAAAAATCGAATATATTAGGTCATAGCATGTGTTAGAACTCCAGTTTCAACGCAAAATCAGCAGTATTTACACTTAGTGTTAATCGATGATACATAGATCACTGTTTGCAAGGACTACTTGCCATTTGTCAGGCAACTTTTTAGTTGCTGCTATTTATCGGGTCTGTGTTTTAAACAACTTTCAATCAAAATAAAACATCAGTACGTAATACAAGTGGTCAGTATTGCACCGATTAATACAAAAACTGTCGGTATTTTCATCAAAATATTGGTAAATACAATAACTTGTCGGTATTTTAAATAAATGTCCAGTGTGTATAGTAAAAATAAACAAGCAAAATTGTACTGACAAAATGCGATTTAATACTGACAATTAATTATTTACACTGACCAAAATATTTATTTTTCAAAATATTTACGAATTAAATAGAAGTGCTTCTTAATCTTCGTTTTTTTTTAATTCTCATCTTTTGGATTATAAAGTTAATCTAATGTTATAATAACTTTAAGTGATCTGTATTTTTGAAATTTCTGCCGTTTAAAATTTAATTTTCCCTTGATGTAGGACTGTTAGGATTCAGACATTTTTCTAGCAGAAAATTAAAGCCAATAACAGTTATAATTTAATAGCAACAACAGCAGAAACAAATAAACAAAAATCATTTTTACATGGCCTTCTTTTGCCTAAATTCTGACGTCACGGAAAATCGCCATTAGGATATTTCATTTTAACATTATAAAAAAAAAAAACGACGAATTTTTGATTTTTAATTAAGTTCAAAAATTGGAATTTTGAAGTAATCGTCCGATAAGTGCAATTACTTAAAGCTACATAACACGATTTATTTCATCGTAAAATTTTCAAATACGTCGAGGATTGAAACGAGCTCACGACGGTCGCAAGAGTCGTTTCGTATTTACGTTCTGTCGCAGCGCGTGAACGCGAGCCTTTTTTTTCGGCATGCCGATAAGCACGGGCGAACGTCTCTTCGTTCGACGAGAGTAAACAAACTTCCTGTGCCTGGCACCACAGCTCGACCCGCGGAATCTACGAAACAGCCAGTCGCCTTTGTTCTGCCATCGAGCATACATTGCGAACCATCGACCGTCTCTAAATTTAATTGTTGCGATAAATCGGTGTTCGAAAACCCGGCTCGTGGCATTTTTCCATCACCACGGAGTCACCGTCGTCCCACCAGCCATCGAACAATAGTGAAAACTCTCGTGTGTAAGTGAGAAAAACAAGAATTTAACGTATGTACGATAAAGGAATAGAAATTTTTTAAATAATATTGTAAGAATATCAGGTTGCAGGTAAATTTTGCTCAGAGGCGATTCAAAATAATAGTTTGTATTGCGAGTTTTGCCTTCGAGAAATGGAATTATTAATTTAGACGTGTGTGCTGTGTTTACGAGGGAACATTCAGAAGTGATAATTACCGATATTGATGAAACTTTGGTATATGGTAGTTCGTAGAAAAATATTTGACACGCATTTTTTTTATACCTGCAATCGTCCACGATGAAGGAGTGAAAATCGCCCTGAAAGATGAGGGCGATAAACATAATTTAGTCAGAGTTATTTTTTAATTTTCAAATGTGTATTTCAGAAATAGAAAATTCGTCAATTTGCACTGTTCCTCTATCTCTAATAGTTTTCGAAATATTAGACTAAAGTTTTAATTTTTGAGGGCGATTTTCTCCACTTCGCTGTGGATAATTGACGATTTAAAGAAACACGTGTCGAATATTTTTTTGAGAACTACTTTGCACCAAAGTTTCGTAAAAATCAACGATTGTCACTTCGGAATGTCCCCGAAACATTGAGAGAAACAACAGCAGCGAAACGTCCAGGACTGTAATTCGTAACAAAGCTTAAACGAATAAATAACGAAAGTTAAATAAACCCAAATTTTCACTACGATAGTACCAGTCCGCGTGTGACATAAAATGTGCAAAGAAAATGACGTGAATTCAAAATAATAGCGATATATTCTCCGGACACTGTACCATCAAATTAACAACCTGTTTCCTGCATTACAACAGTTTTCACCGGTTCGAAGAATCTGCTAATATGAAATGAAAAATATTTTAATAAAAAACCGAAGAAATTTTATAGCGACTGCACAATGCCTTCGCTAAAAAAGAAAATTGGAAGAAATTGTGGAACGAAAGAGTTGGCTACATTCTCTCGTTACATTTAAAGATATATTTGAAACTGATCGAGCTTACTGGACGACCTAATATTTTCCGAATTATCGATCGAACTTATTGGACGACCTGATATTTTTTGAATTATATTTCACTGTTGTTCGCTGTTAGCCAATTGTGTTTTCGTTGGAATTTTACAAACGAATATTTATGAACGTTGCCCTGGCCCGGAAAGTAGGTCGAACGTGTTGAATGACAGAGATATTTCGAAAAATTAGCTCCGAGGGGGAAATGCCATTTCACGAATTGTTTTACGAAGTAATTTGGCAGCGACGATTGGCCGTTATACGCTCGTGAAATAAACTTCCATCGGGGCTGGATGAACGTGAATGTTTTTCCCGCGTTGTTGTGGTAATTACAGGATGAACTGCGAATTTTGAATAAGATTGGAAGTTAGCTTGGTTATTCTGTAGTAGAATTGGTTTTATGGCTGCTGTTTTTCACGTTCGAAATGATCAACGCGTTCTCAGCGTGAATTAAACGTACTTTAATTATTCGATAGGGTAATTAATGCATAATTACTGATTAGCTATTGATCGTGTTATTATCGTGTTTTATGGAAAGTTCTATGTCAAAGTTCAGCGAGTTCGTTGTTAACGGATCATATAAATCGTGATTTGTTTCTGAGAAAATTTATTAAAATTTGGTTCGAAATTAAAATTCATTGGTATTCAAAGTCACGAGTTATTTGAAAAACAGTGTAGAATACGTTGAATAAAAATATCAAAGTATGCACCAATAATGTGACATATTTTTATACACTTTT
Source organism: Habropoda laboriosa (assembly GCF_001263275.1). Classification (NCBI taxonomy): domain Eukaryota; kingdom Metazoa; phylum Arthropoda; class Insecta; order Hymenoptera; family Apidae; genus Habropoda; species Habropoda laboriosa. The sequence goes on along the minus strand of NW_017100288.1, from coordinate 2,633,961 downwards.
TTCTGTGTTTCCAAGTGAATCCCTTCTCATTCAGCTTTATCTATTAACGAGTAATCGATACTTGAGGTACGTTTTTGCCAAGAGAGAGCACTTCAATGGGCAACGTACAATATCGTGAATAGGGTGTCTCTCGATCTTCATGAATTAGGTTAACGATAAATGGTACAGCTTCTTCAACAGAATACAACATTGAATCATAATTTCGACAGTTTTGCAGCCATTACTCTCGACGAGCAATGAATTTTGTAGCATGTTGTAATTAAACACATAATTATTAACACACTTACTGAATGTCAAGCAAACTTAAAGAGCCATTATGAAATTATTAAGATAAAAAGAATTATTTGGCCTAGAATTTCCTAATGTAAGGAGTAAACACATTTTTGTTGATATTTGGTATTAAATGTGGCGAAGAAATGTAACTTAAATCATACGATACTTGTTGCAAAATTCTCGGATTCAGATTGCAAGAACATTCAATTTCCACACTGAACTGTTTGTTTTTAATTAATCTGTCAGGCGAAAGTATCGTATTTACTTTTCAATTCTCTCTTCTGTATTTACTGAAAATTCAATTACACCCTGCAGTGTGTAACTAAAGTTGCCAAATTCAGATTACAAAAACACGTTTAATTTACGTACTGAAATTTCTTTTTAAATTACTATGTTGTCTCTCGTGAAAGTATCATGCTTTCCTTCTTACTGTATTACATTTGACTGCACTCGTTCCTACCCATTCACCCCTAAACCTAAACCCAAGCAAATTCAACTTTAACCTTCTATAACGCCATGTGACTTGAAAGCTACAGATCCATGTATCTATATTTTATACGTCTCGTTTCATTTGTTCATTGCTATACTATTGCAGTGTTGTATTGTTACATTATCACCAGTCATTTTTTTACAATAATTATTAATCCTTTGCGGTCGTATGTCTGCTCTCAGCCACCATAGCACTTACATCACACGATTGAGAAACATAAAATATAATTTTTCTATAAAATGAAATCACAGATTATTGTGTTAAACGTATGCAAAGTTGAAAAATGAAATTTTGTATTTACAGTCTTGCGTTATATTATCAGTTTTCGTACAATGAAAATTAATTAATTATTCCGGATTAAAATTAATTTCGACCGCAAAGGGTTAATTCTTGCTCTTCGACACTTTTAACCCTTTCACCACGGCAGATTTTACTACGTAAGTTTAGCACGCAAAGTCTTTTATTTTGGCTGTATCGTTTTAAAATTTGTTTCGTTAAATTAAGGTAGTTAAATTACAAACGAGACAAAATGGAAGATTAAATTAGGCTAGAAGTGCACCGAAAGGCGCGAACTGTACAGTGAGTAAATTTTCGAAGCGCCTATAGGCGCCAACAGCAATTAACACGTTAAGCGCCATGTCAGTCACCGGTGACTGAAAATATACTCTCTGTTCAGGCCGCGTCAGTCATCAGTGACTGAAAATATACTTTCCGTTCAGTCACCAGTGGCTGATGATATAAAATTTTTAAAATTACTCCAAATTACACTGTGTATATAGTGTTGCCGCAACATTGCGTATCTTTTCGACAGACAGCATATCGCAGCATAAACGAAAAAGTAAACTCGGCGTTTAACGCGTTAAAGGGTTAACAATCTAAAAATTACACTCAACTGTAGTTCTTCCCGTATTCGAAGAAAAGTCGGGTTACAACTGGGGTTAACAAACTTGCTCACCTGAGAGTATCCAGAACGAACCTCCATTCTACCCGATAATTACTGCAATTCAAAAGAAAAAAAACAACCGTGCTCAGAAACTCCATTTCCAACTGTACCATCCGCAGATAAACACCGTCGAATTGAATTTCATCCCGTTTCATTCGAGCTGGCCGGCTAATACCGCGCAACAAAAGGCGGTATCAGAGACGATAAGATCGGCCAGAAGCCAGGCGATACTGCTCGTTTCGTTTTCTGGACGCAATTACCCGGCGAGTTGCCGGTTTTTTCGACGGGGGAGAGACCAGGCAAGTTGCAACTGCAACGGTTGTACGGCGAACCTCTTGCCGTGGAGAATAAAAGGGTTGGAGAGAGAGAAAAATGGTGGAAGCACCCTCGAAACTCGAGCGAACCGTAAACAATGCCGTTCCCAGATAACGTTGGCCTTTATTGCACGCGTTGCCGGCCCAACGACGTAGAATCTGCAGTTTAGCATTATCGTTTCGGATGGAACTCGACGAGAGAGGGCCAACGATCGATACACACGCTGCTCCTCCAGCCATTGTCGTGTTTTCGTTGCGGCGGGCACGTTTGCCACACTCGGTTTCCGTCGACTTCGCGCGACCCTGCGAGCCCCGCGCGTCGTTCAAACGACGGGGGAAAGGATAACAGGAATGTAGATTCGGTGAAAATAGGAATCTCGTTGCGGACAATCTCGCCCAGGATTTTCAGATTACACCTTTGCCGGAAGAAATTTCCCATGGAAATTTGGGTCGCTTGAGATTTTATTAGAAAGGAGTGTAATTTATTTTTAGCGCCTGACCGAGTCTTGGAAAATTTGTGAAATGTTGTTTCTTGCGCACTAATTGCATACTTTAGTGCTTTGTTGTTGAATTTCATCCTGCAACTCGAAAAGGGTTGTAATTTACTTTTCAGGTATGGCAGAATCTTGGGAAATTTGTAGTGTTATTTCTCGTGCTCTAATTGCACATTTTAGTGCTTTATCATCACATTCGGTTTATATTTATTTTTAGGGTGTGACTGAGTCTTGAATAATTTATAAAATATTGTTATTATTTCTTTAGTGCTTCGTTATCAAATTACAGACGACCGAACCCTGGTTTCGTTATTCAACTCGAAATTACGTTCTTCAAATTTTGAAAATCATTTCCGAAACTTTCTTAAGTTTAGAAGTTCATCGTTGATAAATTTCCGAACTTTTTCACTCACCAAGCACGCAATGCTCACTGACACAATTCTTCTTACGTTAAAAAGATTCTTTTTATTGCTCATTTTCACCAGTTCATTGAGAAGGTTGAGAATAGCTCTCGGTACATTTTCAGGGAAGAGAATTTGAAGATATCTTCGCGAAGTAAAAGAGGTATGAGTTTGTCGAAGAGAGGTGAAGTATCTGAATTTTAAAGCAGCGGTCCAGACAATTCGTCTTTTTATACTCTCATACTTTCGGGAGGTTTGAAGGATTCTTTCTTGGAAGGGAAAGATAAAAGAGATGAAAGTCGAAAATGTGAGTTCATCGAGTGAACAAGAATGTGGAATTTTATTTTTTCTTCAAATCTACGTTCCACTGCTTTCTTCCGTAAAAGAAGAGAAAGTGAAGTGTACAATGGAATTTTTATCTGTAGAAATGATTCTGTCTAGAGCATCATTTTGTGTGACAACTTTGTGAAATTTCACTCTCATTTCATCAGAAGAAAATTTCAAACATTTGACTTAATTAATAATTGTATAATATCGCAAAGACCTTGATAAGTACTTGAGAATTTTTTCAAATTTTTCGAAAGCTTAAAACAGTAAAGTAATTAGACTTGAACACAAACTACTCAGTTTGCCTATGGAGTGTTTGAAGTATTCTGTAGCAATTCTTTTTAAGTATACCAAATAAAAGAATCTTTGTTCTTAAAATCCACAGTTTTTCTTAACACTTAAAGCGCCGCAATATTTACGAGTTTTGTAGAAACATGCACTGTTACAAAATCAAATAAAATAACTCTTGTAAAACAGATAATTCCTATTGAAAAATTTTACATAGTGCTTATTACAACCATTTTTAATGATATAAATATTCAGCCACTTGCTGTCCAAGAGTGTTAATACTGAGAGTGAACTATTCCAAAAAAAGAATTTGTCAACGCTTCTCTCATACGATTAACCAGTTAACTACGGAATTTAGTTTTAAAAATCCCTCATGGGATGCGTAATTAAAATTAAGCAATGACGAGTATACACGTCGAACGCAGGGCAAATGCTCCTATTATAAATTTGACGAAAAAAGTAAAGCAGAACGAGGGAGGATTACATTTTTATTCGATGAAAGATTAACAATTCATTGTTGAAAAGGATATTGTTATTTAAAAACTTAAAAATCGTCAGAAAATAATACAATTCATAAACAAGAAAAATAATTTGAAGAAATTCAGTTGATTTAATATAAATGAAACATACCACCAAATGACAGTTTTATTACTTCTTATTGAAATTTGAAATTTTCATAGTGAATGGTAATTTATTTTACATGTCGAACGCACCGAAATAAAGTTTTGGATTGACGTGTATACACGTCGAACGCAGTTAACTGGTTAACTTCATTTTGTCGTTTCCCATTTCCTACAAGTCTCAATCTACAATTTTCTTAATAACTGAGAATGAACTATTCGAAAATGAAAAGAATTTGTCAACGCTTTTCTCGTGCGATTGACTTCATTTTCCCATTTCCTACAACACTGAAACATCGTCTTCTCTCGCACAAGTTCTCTCCTCGACTCGCGATCCGTCGTTAAAAATAGAAGCTCGTTAATTGGTACATGAGCGTGATTCCGACTTCACGCGTGAAAGACAGAGAGCCAACTCGTTGTTTGGAGTCTCGAATTATTAGCACGTGTCGGTGTTACACGTTGAGAAGCAGGTTGTTCCTCGCGTTCGTTTCGAGAGGAAGAGATACGCGGCGAAGCGAGAAATTGAGCGAGCTTTTCTGGCTCGTTGATTAATCGACGATTCGTGAGTGGAGCGGAAGAAGAGCGGCTTCTGCCGGGAGGCCCTCGCCGGAAGATTCCAAACGATGATGTCACGGTCTTAATGGAGAGAGAAAGACGCGCGCGAATAGCTCAGAGAGCGCGTCACCATCGGTTCGAAGCGATAAACGCCGACTTCCGACAAGCGAGATCTGCCTGTTGCTGCTTCCACTGGGTCTGCGTCAATGGAGGATCGCTTCGCGAACGTCTGAAATACTCGATTCGCGCGTCACATGAAATTCTTGCGGCTATATTTCGAGAGGATGAGATCTTACGGCGGAAATAGCGGAACAAAGGAAGGATTTGGAAAGTAACGTTTATTCTCGGCGGATCGGAACGTCGAGAGATGTACGATTTGTAATGCCGAAATGTTTCCGTACGTTTTCGTCGAATATTTTTTGCTTCTTGTGCCATCGATTTCTCGTTAATTTCGCCGTTGCGAGTGTACATTTCTAAGGAATTTAGGAACGAATGTGATTTTCAACAGGATATTAGCGTTTTACTGTTATCTGTGACTCAGCCAGATCATGATTCGTGTTTGCCCTGCACAGTCGATAGGCGTTTATACGACGTGATATATAGAAATAATGTACAAAAAAGAGTCACAGGTTAATCTCTGGTGGCCAGGTCTCTTGTGGCGTCGTTAAAATGCAGAAGTACCATTCTTTTTTTTTATTTAATTTTAATTGTTTGACTCTTTACTACGTGTCCAGGAAAAGGAGTGAAACGATACGCGTTAACCCTTTTAGTACTGTGAACCTACACTCCCGTCCATAAGTCATGGGACACCACCTTTCCGTTTTACAATAAATCAAGTTTAGATGAAAGATTTAGTTACTTATTTCGATATCAGCTGTTCTGTTGATAACAATTATATTTAAGGAATGTATTCTTATTGATATGGCTGGTATTTGTAATTAAGACAAAGAAAACTGAAATATTTCTAATGAGGTTCGATATCATTGTGGGATGAACTGGATAGAAGTATTCGGAAATACTGTCCAACGTCATAAAAGGATCTGTAGGCACATTTGCATCGATCCTGAAGAGAAATCCAGGAAGAAACGTTCCGGGGATGTGCATACAGGGTGTGCCACGTGAAACAGGTCATTATCTTCTCTAGCTTATGGTGGTACGAGCAAATTTTTATACATAATTTCAGTGGGTTCAAATGGAAGAAAAATAGTTTTTGATGGAAGAAATGGCAGAAAATGAAAGGAGGTTTCACGTTTGTTTGGAAATTTTAAAGTCCAGGGCCATTTCAAGATCGTATTATCGCGCATACTTAAATGCACGTCAATTTCTGCTGCAACTTACAGTAGAAAAAAAAAAGTATACACATTCGTGTGAGAAAACATAGGTGATCTTGAAAAAGAAAGCGGAGAAAAATGGCATTTATGAAAATTGATAATTAGGTGGCCTGTTTTACGTGCAATCATTCAATGCACAGTATGTAACATTATTGATCTCCACTACTTTGTCGTGACTGGATTACTCGAAGCTCGTATCGTTTGATATCAGGAAGGGTAAACGAAAGTAGATTGAAATAGAACCTCTGCAGTAAAACGCTAAGTCTTTCTTTAATCACCTTCATGCCAGTTCTCTTTGATTTGCTTCAACTTTTATTTGCTCGACTTCGAGAGCTATTCCCCAGAAGTAGATAATCGTTTTCTGGAAGCCTTTCCCATGCTTAATCTCGTTTTCCGCACGCTACAACGGGACGCTTGTAAAACTTACTGGAATTGTTCAAAAACTGTATGAAAAGTATCTATAGAAGACGATAGGTTTTCAAATATTAACTAGTTAAGGAACAAAACCGGGAAACAATTTTAAAAGCTTGAGAATGAATGTTAGGCAACGATTGTGTCGTCTGATGTTCCAATACTCGACGTAAATACAGAACCTGTCGAGCAGAAGGAAAAGAAAAATTCCTCAACTCTTTCGTTCCATTACATTAGTCCATAAGGTAAATAATTTTCGCGTCGAATTAAATTTCCCTTTCAAACGGAGAGAACTTAACCGGCGCGCGAGCTCGACCCACGCGAGAAAACGATGAAACATTAACGGGAATTTTCGCTACGCTGAGACGCGTCGAATTATTTATAGAATTTACGGCGCGAGACTTCGCGTCGTCCATAATTTCCACGCCCGGTTTCCCGTATTTTTCCCGTGTTTTCAGAGGCCGCTTGCTGCCTGCAGAAATAATTCGCGACGAACCGGTGCGTTCGCCTCGTTAAACGACCTCGTTTATTATGCGCCGCTACGGGCCGCATATTGTATCAACGACATAATCTGCTGCGACGCAGGCGGTGTTCGTTGCACGTTTCGCGTGCAAAAAGGATCGTGAAGATGCCGATAGAGTCGAGAAGATCCTCTCACTCACTCACCCACTCATTCACTCACCCATGCACCCATTCATTCTCGAACTCATTCACTCACTCTCACTCGTTATCGCACTCTCTCTGTCACTCATGCACTCGCCTACTCACTCACTCACCTGCTCTCTTATTAACTCTCTCTCTCTCTCTCTCTCTCTCAATCAATTATTATCTCACTCTCTCTGTCACTCATTCGCTCGCCTACTCACTCACTAACCTACTCTCTTATTAACTCACTCTCCCACTCACTCATTCTCCCCCCTGTCTCACCTACTCACTCACTCTCTCACTCACTGACTCGCCTTCTCACTCATCTCACTCTCACTCACTCACTCGCTTACTCACTCACTCACCTATTCTCTTACTCACTCACCCATTCTCCCACGCACTCACCTTCTCACTCATCTCATTCTCTTTCACTCACTCACTCGCCTACTCACTCACTCACCCATTCTCACTCTCATTCATCCACTGACTTTCTTACTCACTAACCCACTCACTCACTCTTTGCCTTTATTCACGACTATAATAGACAGCTTCGCTATAACGATTTAACGTGAAGAGCGAACAAACGAGCGTTGATCGTCCCATGAATTTTTCACCGCACGCTGTCTGACTTTTGCCGTCACTTTTCGCTTACCTACTTAATAATTCCAACGAACAACTCCTCCCGTCTACTCCTCGGTGTTGTTCTCGGCTTTTTCTTCGTTCAAGTCGTTAATCGTACTATTATCGACGAGTGATTACTAAATCTATGAAGTATATTGATGAATACACGTAGGTAACGAGTTTTCCAACGTATGTCTGACTTATCGTGTCAGTTTATCACTTACATGTTCGATGAATCGATCGAGAAAGTTCGTGTTGGCTCACGTGTGATCATTTTGCTTCTATTTTAGTACAAATTGTTGATAAATGAACAGCGAATTGAGAAGTAAATTGGTGATTAGAGATAGAGAATCAATTTTTCACCGGCTGTCCGACTTTTATCGAGTGTTTTCACTTAAATGTTTGATAAATTGAACGAGCATTCCATGTCGGCTCGTAAGTGGTGTTCCCGGTATTATCTGTTAGGATTGTCGATGCTTTCGTTGACAATGATTGATGAATTAGATGATAAATTAACGGTCGAAAGTATATAGGTAATATGTAGATACTGTGAATTTTCACTTGCAGATTCGATACGTTGGGTAAACAATGTCGTATCTGTTTGTAAATGTTATGTTTAATTTCGGTCAGTCTCTGTCGAATAATTATCAGAATTGTAGAATAAATTATGAATTTTCCCTTGAATGTTTGACATTTCCGAATAAAATTCCGATAACGTTTAACACATATTTGTCAATTTGTAACATCCACATTTTGCTATATTTATCATTGAATTTCATTACAGACAAATGATAAACAATAACATCACAAGCCATTAATCAACGAACAATCAAAGTCGTGATTTATTTTATTGTACAATACTATACGTACAGCACAAGTTACATTCATGAGATAATTAAGTGAAAAGTTGTACCAATTGTCAGACGTCGACCTCGCTATACTTCTACCGTAAATTTTCAAATAGTTATTAAATCATGTTGCCTCGAGTATAATGCCTTTTTGTTCACGTCACTCGACGCGAAGAGATGAGCGAACATTGATGCACTCGAGATTCGCCGAGGTTTCTGTACTTGGCATAGAAAACGCAAATGGAATTTCGAGCAACAAATGCATGAGTCAAAGTTGGCTCGCGTGGTGCGTTCAAGTCAGTAAGAAAGTTGTTGCGCCTGCTTTGCTTGCTACTGTTCGTGAATTATTTCGGTCGTGCCTCTTCACGCGCCGAACAAATTTACATATAATTGCTAGCGACTAAATCGTTCGTGTCGTTTCTGATTCTAATCTCGTTTCTTCGAGACATTGAACTCGGATCGATAAATCTTCCGGTAATTTCGAAACAAGGAAAACTGGTGAATGTGGAATAAACGATTACATGCAATGTATGTGTAAATCTCGAAAAATATAAAAAAAAAAATAGAAACAGAGTGTAAAGCTTGTTGAAAATACGGAAAAATGGAGAACGATTTAGTAATTATTTAAATTGCGATTAAAGTTATTTGGAAAGAAAATTACTGGTATTCTCAGAAGTTCTGAGAGTGTGTTTCAGTGAAAATAAAGCCTTCCTCGACAACTTTATTGCATTGTCAGGAACAACGAAGATATTTTAAACGATGATGATGATGTTAAATACGGTACAGAGAAAATGAAATTTAACAAGTGTAAAGGAAATATGCGACGTCAATGAAATCACGCGTATTATGTTTTTATAAATACGTGTTTTTATTAGAAATTATTATTACACAAATTTACAAGTGTATTTTAACCAAGATTTCTTACATAAGCGCGAGTAACTTGGCGCGATACTTCCCGTAGATGGAGCTATGCGCAAAAATAAAGTCAAATATACTCTGTAATTACAGTTATATTATTACTTCGTCGCGACGATTCTCGGTTTTCTCGAACAAGAACGATTTCAAATGAAATAATTGCAATTTTACCGTATAACCCCTTCAGTTGATATTTCATCCTTTGTCTGCATAAATTAATTATGCATAAAAGAATGCAACGTAATTATAAGCTGAACAAAGGAGCAAAAATAAATGTAACAAGTGCTGGAAACGGAGTAGTTATTGAAATTAAAATTATTATCGAATTAAATGAATGGCGCCAATTGATCACTTGGTGAAATCAAATTTTTACGATTTTCATACTGAAAATTCAATTAAAGGTCAAATTGAATGATATCGAAATATTGCTAATTAACGTATTTAGATTAAAAGCGAATAATTCGTCTAATACGAAATGGTAAATTTTTTGTATTCGCTAGTTCAGTTCCCTTTTCGCATGTTTGCTTAAACAAATCTAATACTACTTTTCTCTATTTCGAACAAATAATTTAGCATTCAAACTAGAGCTGCGAAACTTCAAATAGGCGATCTCTTTGAATAATTCGGCTAATTTCGAATACGAATTCTCTATTCGGATAATTCGAATAATTTGGATACTTTGGAATATGAATTCTTTATTCGGATAATTTCGAATACGAATTCCTTATTCGGATAATTTCGAATGTGAATTCCTTATTCGGATAATTCGAATAATTTCGAATACGAATTCTCTATTCGGATAATTCGAATAATTTGGATACTTTGGAATTTGAATTCTTTATTCGGATAATTTCGAATACGAATTCCTTACTCGGATAATTTCGAATAATTTGGATAATTTCGAATACGAATTCTTTATTTAGATAATTTCGCATACGAATTCGAAGTGTCTGAATTCCGAATCCTGCCGAATATTTCGTACATTTCGAATACTGGCATAGTCCACTTGATATGCCATTTGATTAGCGTTAATACCACTCTTACAATTAATCATACGATTACAATTCAACTATTCCAAGTTGAAATCCGCATTCTTCTGATATTCGAATATTAGAATACTCAGACTTTCGTAACAGACCTAATTCAAACAGTAACCCCAACATTCATTATTACAATCTTTTCCAAAAAAAACCTGTTTTAAAATCTTCCCAAATAATTACCGAATAATATATCAAATTTCCATTGTTTTACTCCCAAACTTATCTCGTACATCGTTCTCACGAACGATTCGAGTCTCTAGTCGTTCGAAAAATTCGTGGAATCATTTTGTAATCGTACCAGAAGCGTCAGGTGTGTTCCTCCTCCGTGTAAATCCCAGACAATAAGCTCGATAAACTCGATTGTCACCGCGACAGCTTGCGACAATGAGGAATCTGGGGTAACGAGGCAGGTTTGGTGAGAAGGTCGCGTTCGTCGCGCAATCCACCCGACGTTTCTAATCTATTTCGAGCCGTGGTGAGTTTCTAGTTTCTAACAGTACCTCCCGAGCCTGCAGGCTATGCGGAACGACAGCCGCGTGCGGGAAAATCGTCAGGTTCATTGCGCGCGTCGATCGGTCAGGTGAAAGAAAAGTTGTAATTCGCGCGATTCGAACTTCGAATAGGACGATCTTAGCCAGTTTTAACACATTCTGCACTTGGGACATTTTAGGCTAATTTCTTGGCCAGCCCAAACACTTCTTTCTTTCTTATTTCGGTTTTTTTTCATTAAAAAGCAAATTTTTTTTTTTATCATATTTTATATTTTTCACTTTATTTAAAATACAGTTTGCGAAGGTGAGTGACTGTTTATATGCGTTTCTGATTGTGATCCATATGTACTGTCGCTCACATACGAGCAGAATGTGTTAAAGAGAATTATGGGATAATTTTCTGCGATTTGTCTTCACTTTCAAGAAGACCTTTTAGGGAATTGTGTTTTTTTTTCGAAAAGGTGAGGATTTTGGTGCAGTTTGAGTCGATTTCGTTTGGTAAATTTGGTGAACTTGCGGAGGAGTGAAGTGTAATTTACGATATTTTCTTTTTTAATAATAGAGGTGGTGTGAAGTTATGTTTACGTACTTTGAAATATGTAGCTCTAAGCTCGGTTTAAGAATGATTTCTTTGAATTGATGTAACAGATACGAGTACTTATGTTCTGCTGTTTGTTAATAAACTTCACGACGATTAATGCTTTGTAGATGTTTGACTATTTTCAAGAAAGAATGAAATGCAACTCGGTGTATAGAGGATCTTGGGTATTACGCTGCGAATTCTTTTTAATGCAAGTACCATGCATGGATTGCTGTTTCTCGTTGCAACATTCATTTGTGTATAATCTTACAAATATCTGTATGCAATCTTTCGCCACTTATTCCATTCACCATGGAAATTCGAATAAATACTTGTTAACCTTCTTACTATTACTCATTCAAGTATCACTAGACACTTTAAATTTCATAAAAATAAATCATGGGTTAATTCAGTTTAATGAAATTGCACAATTGTTATTTATTTTAGAAAAAGTAAATAGAAAGTGATATTAAATATTGAAAAACATTTTAAACATTTAAGGTAATTATTATCGAAATATTATAATTGTCACGAAGTATTGATTATTCTAAAATCGTACCCTAATTCTTTTATACTCAGAATTCTCCAAAGAACTAATCCACGTAAAAAAAAAAAATACAATTTCAAACATCTTGAATAAAATACGCATCCTGTCAAAAATTTGATGTATCTCACGAACTATTAATTTTTCCAACATAATACTCTATTTTCGAAAAATCAATCTACGTAAAAAAAAAAAGAATGAGAAAAATACAGTTCCATTAAAAGAAAAAAAATGCAATCGTAGAAAAATAAACCTTATACCGTTTAATTTTTCCCACCTCCAGCAAACAAGAGGTATCCATCATTACAGAATGATTCCACGAATTTTTCGATGCAAGGAATAACGACCCATTCACCTTGCATAAATAAAAGAAAAAAGAGAAAAATCGCCGCTTAAATCTTAAAATAACGAAAATCACGAATTGAAACATTAAGCCAGTTAACCGTCAAATTCTTCCGCATGCCATTCCCAATTATCATCATCTTCCCCCTCCGCGAACGTCGAATTTCTCTTCCTCGAATTTGTCAGCTCGCTCGACCTTCGTTCTGGCCGTTATACGTTGTTGACGTTATTAGCGGTGTCGCCGTCGTCAACGATCCCCTTTTCGACGTTCCACTGGCTCAGGTCCAAAGCGTCGGGGAACACATCCGCGAGGAAAATCCGGCAGCGGAGACGCGCAAGCCGATGAAAATCTCATTTCGCGGTGTGATCCGTTACTGCCCGGATCGTCCTGGATGATTTCATTCTGGAATCTACGTGTACCTTTCGCCTCGACGAGTCGCGGCCTTTAATTACGACGTTCGGGGCTTTACCTCGTCGCTCGAATTTTTCCAAATCCGTCCTTTTCAAACACACACACACATACATATATACGCGGTGTAGGATATTCTTTGCGGGACCTTTGACGAGTAATCGCCGCCGCGGTGACAAACGATTCGACGATATTGACGGGCAAACCTAAGTATTTAGGGACTGGAATTGCGAAGGGAGTATGCGTGATTTAGGTGAAACGTTTAGGGAGACTTTTCGAGGGAAATTGGATGAGGTAAAGGAGATTTTCATGTTTTTTTTTTTTTTTTTAATTTGTACGAGGTTTTGTTGAATTTTGAAGGCGAGAGTGCGAAAAGGTGTACTGTGCACAGGTGAGAAGGCTAAAGGGGTGCTCCGCTTAACCCTCATCTGTCCCTCAGTTTCGCTTCTTAATAGATCCCTCGGTGTTAATTTGACACAGTGGTAAAAAAGCAATTAAATGAAAAGATAAATAATCAATTTTGTAAATGCATAGAAAATAAAGAAACATCTTTTTCTGCAAATAGCCGAATAATACAATTTTTTACCGGAAAAATGTGTCAAATTGACACGAGGGACGGACGAGGGATGTTTCCCTATTGGTTGTTTAGTTTTAGGTTAAACTACGTTGTTCGGTTTTTTTTTAATATGTACACTCCGTACACACTCTGCTTCTCTCCGTACATATTCTGGTTTCGGGCTTGCGAAAGCTACCTTTATACATCTTTTTGTAGCTGCTAATTCGGAAAAAGGGCCAATCAACTCCCTTCCTAGAAAAAGACCTCTTTCGCGAACCCTTATTGCCAGGTAGATAGAAGCGATGCAAGTCAACGGTGGGGGTGATCGGTCGCGTGGTTCGTGTTGAGGACACGACAGGTTAAATCTCGTTTCACGCAGTTTCATATGCTTCGATAAAATTTTCATTTTATCTATAAATGGTTCCATTCCATTCTACAAACATCTATACAAATATTAAAATTTTGTCGCGTCGGCCAATAAAGATAAATACGTGTGTCCTATTTTTATGATTAGGTTGCAGAAGTTTGGCCTATAGGAAATTCTGTATGCGGCTCTGTAAAAGTGGTCACTCATTTACGAAGAGCACATACACGCCCGTTCAAATTTATTTTCTTGCCTCCCAAGTAAAATATCACAGTCGACTGGAAAATCAGGCAACATCAGAGAATGTGCCAAATATTCGACCACCGTGAAACAGTTGATTCTCAATCATACGTATCGTCGTTTTCAAGCGTCGAATAACAACTATTTCATCCAGTACACAGCGAGCGCTTTTTGTCCCAAGCGCGAAAGGGTTAAACAAGATAATTGTGTAACAGAAGAAATTTCAACTAATTAACGCAGAAACTCAGCGTACCAAATATTTCACCATCGTGCTTTTATCTCGAGCGAAAGGGTTAAACAAGACAATTATGTAAGACGAGAAATTTCAGTTAAAATTAATTAACGCAGAAACTGAACAGAACGCGTTAAATATTTCGTGGAACGGTTGATTTTCTGTGACGCCTCGGTGATTTTCAGTGCACAGAACCAGGGCTTTCTTTCTCGAGCGTGAAAGGGTTAAATGAAATAATTATGTGACACAAGGAGTTTCAGTTAATTAACGCAGAAACTCAACGTACGAAATATTTCATTGTCTTAACTTTATCTCGAGCGAGGGAGAAAAACAAGACAATTTTATGCAATGTGAAAAATTTCGTTTAACCCTTATGTCGATAACCACAACTGTCGTCTACTTTATCGTCCAGTTTTAGCAGTTTCCTGATAAGGAAATTCTAAACTTGAGGCAAGCACGGATAGGAAATGTGCGAAATAACAACGACCTGGCCGGATATTTCAATCTTTTACCTGGAAGATGAAATACTTCAAGTGAGAATTACGCAAAAGAGTGTACCCGGTTATTGACATAAGGGTTAAAATTAATCAACGCAGAAATTCGAGCGATCATCGATCGACAGAAGTTCCCGTCGACGTGTCGAGATAACCGGTAAAGCTCGGTGATAATCGCGAAATTAATGTTCGCATAATCGAAAGTCCGGTAAGTCTGAAATCCGGATAATCGGTGTCTTACTGCGAGGATATGTACCATGATTTATGAGGATGTAGAGCGTCTAAGTAGTATAGAGGTTGGATTACGTCGAGTTGTCAAGTGTGTTGTAACGTTCGATCGTCATTTTGAATTAGCTCGACGGGTTGATCGGTCCGTTGGAAAGGTAAAATTGAAGGGTGGCAGAATTGGGGATGGTTGTCGGTAATTTAGGCGGTCGATTCGTCACATTAAAGGCTCGCCAACCTGAGAATTGGAGTGAAGAGGCGAGAGAGCGAACATCTGCGTCTGGTTTTGATTAAGGGAACTTTTTGATTGATAATTTTAGTTCCAAGTACTTTTTGACAAAGGTTCTTTTCGGTAGATCTTCTTCTGATTAAAAATTGTTGAAATCGAATGTCACTGTTTAGCGACGAATTGAATTAAACGTCGATGTCTATTGTAACTAGGCTGCGGATTTTTATGCAAATTTATATATTTTTGAGAATATAGCAAAGAAAGTAGAACTTTGGTAAAAAATTATTTCACCTACCAGTGATTATAAAAAGCACTGTAATTTGTATATTTTTTCATATTACGTGCATTCTGTGCAATTTTGTACCTTCAAATTTCCTAT
The DNA here is from genome assembly GCF_001263275.1 of Habropoda laboriosa. Classification (NCBI taxonomy): domain Eukaryota; kingdom Metazoa; phylum Arthropoda; class Insecta; order Hymenoptera; family Apidae; genus Habropoda; species Habropoda laboriosa. The sequence continues at coordinate 2,618,360 of NW_017100288.1, read as the reverse complement.
AAATGCATAAAAATCAGCAGTCTAATTATAACAATACGTTTAGTGAAAAACAGCTAATTAGTTTGCTTCTGTGAACGAGTAATCGTTTAACGATCCATTAGTTGCGATTTCGGAATAACTCGGTAACAATTATGCGAGAAATTTCAATCATCGGCGCAAATACTGTCCATCGTGGATTAAAATAAAGTTCGATTTATTTCGATGTTAATTTCTCGTCACAGTATTTTCGATAATTTCACTCTTTGAAATATCCGTCTGCTGTGATCGAACAATTCGGTACATCAATGTGAACCCTTCTTTTTTTTTTTTCTAAAATTAATGCTTTCATTTTACAATCCCAATGTAAGTCAATTTTTTGCATTTTATTTAAACTACTTCGTAATTAATACAATTTTATTTCTCCCAAAAATTCGCTATTATTTCTTCAATTGCTTTCCCTGAAAATTCACAAATTTTCTTTAAGCAATTTTCACTTTCTGCTTTCACAAAGTTTCCCGACGAATTTTCTGCTCGACGTTAATAAAATTGATCGAACACCGTAACTCTCAAATTGCTCCGAGAATTCCATAAAAATACCGTTTCGTTTCTGAAATCGTTCCGTTTCTCGTGGACGTCTTTCGCAGATCAAACGTTTCGAGGGAACGAGATTTGTTTACTCTACGTTACACACCACAGATCTGTGGCTCGAAAAAAAAGCGAGTTTAGTCACCGATGACGTGTTCGGTCCACGTCGACGTTTCGCGATTTTCACGCGGAACGATGACAAGTACAGAGCGGGAGGATTCGTGACGTGAAACGACTGGTCAACGATCCGGACCAGCATCTGGCAATCCTCCGCAATTTATTTCTATCTCGCGACCAATCCTTTGTTTACGACCGTAAATACTTCTCGTTTTATATTCTTGGAGCGTGGTTAGCTTTGCTTGAAATGGTCATTTTCGTGTTGGGACTTCGATGTTTATGTGGAGAAGCGTTTAGATTAGAAGTTTCAAATTTTAGATGAACGGAGAACGAAGAATTATTGGAGTGTATATCTTCGTTCTTTAACCCTTGTATGGAAATTGGGTAAATTTGAGCCAAAATCGAGTCACAAATTATTTTTCCTTTGTTATCAAGTGCATCGTTAGGAATGAAATTTTATTTAATTTCGGCTGAATGGAAAATTAATAATGTTTACCAAAGGGAACAAGATTTGTGCGATTTTGTTTTTTTATGGAAACTAATTATATTTCTCCTGCAACTTCACAAATTTCGTACAAGGATTAAAGGATATTTGATATTTAAATAGGAAATTTCTGATTTTGGATTGATCAAAAATGATTTCAATGAATTTTTTTTTTAAGGGATGTTGGGTCTTCTTCCATGTCTTCTGTGAAACAGAAAAACGTAAATTGTGATGGGAATTTTGATGAAATGGAAAATACGAAGTTTGAATAGTTTTATTTTTAGCAATAAGTTTGAGAGTTTGAATGCTGAATTTATATGATGGATTAAAGACAACAAGAGATAATTTAAATTTTAGAAGATTGAATTTTTTAATCTTAAAATTTGAGTACTTTCATTTTTTGCAACATGTTTAACAATTTGGATTTAAAGAAAATTTTGAGATAGAAGATTAAAGAGATAATTTGCGCTTTCAGTCATTTGAATAAATTTATACCTAATTTAGGTAATAAGAGACAGTTTAGGCTTTCAAAAGAATGAATTTTAAAATTGTCTCTTCCGACTAATTATTTCTAAATAATCCCTACCATAAAACTAAGAGAAGAAAAACAAATCTATCGAAGGTAATTAAGCGAAAGAAGATTTCAAAAAAATAATCTAGACATTCCACAGATTTAACTTATCAATTTTCTTATCTTAGAAAATTATTTGAATAAATTCACAACTAACCACGTGTCCCAAAAAAAAAAACAATAAATAAAAACCACATATATAAATGAACAGTGGAACTAATAAAAAATCGAAAACCAGTGGAACTTGATCAATTCATCGAACGAATTACTTCAAACAAGCCAAGGCTTCGATCAACTGTGAATTTTTATTCGCGCAAAAACCGATTCGTTAGTCGCGAATAAATTACCATACATCAATCTCGTCGTTCATAATTTATTATTCCAATAGAAATTTCCGTATCTTCGCTGGTAGACGAAAAAAGCACGTCCCGCAAAAAATTCGTCTTTTTGACCGTAAAAATAACAGAGAGAGAGAGAGAGAGACATTTTATCATTTACATTTTATCAAAACACTGTAGCAGATATGGCCTAATTCGGATAAACGTGTCCCGTTGCGAATTTCTTTTTTTTTCGCCCGTAAAGCTTTGTTATAGCTGCGAACACGCGGGTAAAGCATGGTTTACGCGAGAATCCTAAACGCGGCAGCTTATTATCCCGGTGTTGCGCCTGTGGGAAGGGGGAAATCGCAATTTCGAGGTGCACTCGCGGCGATATTTTCCAAGTTAGCCGAACGTGACTCGTGGAAACGCAGTAAAACGAGGAACGAACGAAATAATGAAGAGGAACGACGCCAGGAAGCGAAATCGCCCCGGAGTTTCGACGATTTAATGCGACCCGTTCCCTCGCTCGCTTCCTTTTCCGCGGTAAAAAGAGTTGTTTCCTTTTGTCAGACGCGTCAAAGCGAAAGGACAATATGACGATTTTTATTTCACTTGTATATTGTGTTTTGGAATAGACATTGACACTTTGAAGAATTTTTTTTTTGAGGGGGAGAAGAATGTTCAGATAGATTTTTCTGATTTTATTTTGTGGAGTATGAATTTGAATTTTTTTTTTTTTTAATAATATTTATAGGTTTCGATAAGTAAGTTGAAAGGTTTTGGATAATATTAGAATTTATTACTCTGATGTATTAAATGTGTACTTATAGTTTGGGTGATTTTTTTGTGAATTGTTTTTGTGGAGAGAGGATTTTTATTTCTTTTTTTAATATGGACATTTTTTTTAAGTGTCATGTATGCAGAAGCATTTTCTTCAGTTTAAAAAGTTGCGATAGGACATCCTACGCTGAAACTATGTCCAACAGTTTCTACACTTCAAACTTCTGTGCACTTGATCCCACACTCGGGTTTAAACATTAAAAATGCAGGCTTTTTGTTGTGGAAATACTGCGTCCCAAGAGGGAATGTTTTAATAAGGAAATAAAAAAGGAAGCAGTGTATACATTTACTGAATACTTAATGCACATGTAAAATTACACTTAAAGGGAATATCGGAAGCATTCGAAGCATAGAAAGACTAAGAAATTAAAGATCCACCGAATATTTAGGAAAGTGGAAGCTAGGGATTCGTCGAAAATTTAGAACTGCAAAAATACAGGGCTTCAGAAATTCAAAATTTATATATGCAAACTTTCAGAAGTTTAGGATCTTCAGAATTTCGAAAATTTTAGAAATTTAGGAATTGAAAGATTTAGAAGCTCAGAGATTTAGAAATTCGAAAATACAGAGCTTCGGAAGTTTATAAATACAACTTTTCAGAGATTCAGGACCTTCAGAATTTGAAAATTTCGAAATTCACAAGTTTAGAGATTTATAAATTCTCAAACACACGAGAATTTCAGAAATGTGTAAATACAATTTTGCAGATATTCAGGACCATCAGAAATTCCATAGCTCGGAAACACAGAGACTCAGAAATTCCGAATCACTCCACACAGCTCCAGGAAATTCAAAAACTTCAGACTCTTAAAAATGCTGAAACTCCACGAAAGTCAATGAAATTCGCGAATAAATTCCGGTAAACCGCTCGCGCGATCCCTCGATCGTTGTCTCTCGGCCCCGCTCTGACGGTCTGGCATTTTTTTTTTCTGTTGCAGAGCCGAAGAAGGAAAAGACTGAACAGAGTGCAAATGGCGCGGTATCGCCGAGCGGTGATCCGCAAGCGAATCAGGGCACGGCTACGACCGGTAGCCTGCCGATCTCGGCGGCACCCCCGAATTCTGGGGACCAGCAAAAGCCGAGTAGGCCGAACACCCTGGAATCCAGGGTGGTAGCCAGGAGACTGATCTTGTTCGACAGTGAGTACCTCCGCTTCCCGCGAAATCGCGGCCCTTTTCGATGTTCTTTCGATACCCTAGCATTTATTGCTGATAATCTGCCTATCCTAGGAAACTTTTAAACTAAAATAGAAGAAGAATTAAATTAAATTAGGATATTTGTAAGGTGGTGGTGTATTTATGGAAGCATTTGAAGGTATTTAGGAGATGATTGTTAAAAAATTTGAATTGCAGGAAACTTTTATACTAAGAAAAAAGAAAATAGAGGAAAAACTGGTTCGTTTAATTCTTACAAATTAAATTGGAATATTTCGAAGGTGATGGTATGTTTATGGAAGCATTTGAAGGTATTTAGGAGGCAAGTGTTGGAAAATTTGAATTGCAGGAAACTTTTAAACTAAAATAGAAAAAGAATTAAATTAAATTAGGATATTTCTAAGGTGGTGGTGTATTTATGGAAGCATTTGAAGGTATTTAGGAGGCAAGTGTTGGAAAATTTGAATTGCAGGAAACTTTTAAACTGAAATAGAAAAAAAATAATTGGTCATCTAATTCTTACAATTAAATTAAGGTATTTCTAAGGTGGTGGTGTATTTATGGAAGCATTTGAAGGTATTTAGGAGGCAAGTGTTGGAAAATTTGAATTGCAGGAAACTTTTAAACTAAAATAGAAAAAAAATAATTGGTCATTTAATTCTTACAATTAAATTAGGATATTTCTAAGGTGGTGGTGTATTTATGGAAGCATTTGGAAGTGTTTATGTGGTGATAGTTAAAATTGCTGGATTACAGGAAGCTTTTGAACTGAAAAAGAAGAAACTGGACAGGGAAGCTTTAAACTGATATGTTTAATACCCACATTTAAATTAGGATATTTGAAAAATGATGGTGCACACAAGATAATAATAATAAGGGAAATATTTGAAGGTATTTTGTAGGTGATTGTAAAAAATGCTTACTACGTCAAGGAAAATTTATTCAAAAAATTGTTGCATTGAATACTTCACATTTTTAATAGTAAAGAATAATTTAACTATGTATTTTATAAACGACTGTTTCAGATGTAAATTAAAAGGATTAAATCGTTTAAAGTAGCAAAACAGAATTTCACACATTTTAAAAGACTATTTTCGAAACTCCTACTAAGAAATTAATTCTTATACTTTATTCAATATTCAATTACACGATATATTATCCAACTGCAACTGCATTACACTCATTTATCATTTACAATACGCCTGAATAACACAGTTTCCAAAAGGTTACCTTGTTTATTTAACGCACGGTACTGGCTCGCGTTTATATGTCTATTTTTTTTTTTTCATTCATCTTGGATAAAACCGCCAAAGAAACTTTTCGAAACGTTCTCCATTACGTAATCACTCGGCGACGGGGCGGAGGAACTTAAGAAAATCGGGCGCGCAATCGCGCGTGTCTGGTGTCTCGCGGGACATAAAACAAGATGATTCTAATAATACTGCGAGTTACGACAGCTCGTTAACAGGAAGAAGTGCTGTATCGCGAGCAAGTTCTACAAACTGAGAGGTTGACCTGGATAAAAGCGCAAATACCGAAAATAAAGGACAATACGCCGTAAAAACGAAGAGGAATAATTAATAAAAAATAAAAGGAGCGGGAAAAAGAGAGAAATATTTTTCAATTTTCCTTTAATCCTGCAGCACTAACATTTAATTTTTTCTGACGTTTATCTTAACGTTGGACGCAGTAGTGTACACCATGTAGTGAAAATAATATTTCTGCTTCGTTCTTAATACCTTTATTATGATTAAGATTGTAAAAAATTTTTTATCTTAAGTTCAGAACTAGATGAAATTTTTAAAGTGAGAATATATGTGAAAAAACTTGTAGTTTAGTAGTCATAAAGATCCCTTGGGGCATTGTGTTTCTCTTGTTCCTGATCTATGGTTGAAATGCTCATTCTTTCTATTTTCTTTTTTTATTAACTTTATCAACATTGAAATTATGAAAATTGATTATTCTATGTTTGAAAGTAAGTGACATTTTTCAAGAGAAAAGTATGTAAAAAAAGCTTACAGTTTTCATTAGGGCACTATATTAAAGTGTGTTGAAATATACGTTGCATTATATAGCACAAGTAATATTTCTATTTTCCTTAAATTTATTTCATATTTCTTTTCATGTAGTAAAAATAATATTTCTATTTCAATTTTTTTCTAACATACAAATTATGCGGTCTCCAACCTGGGAGACGCGGACTATTGCCTGGGGAGGCGCCAAAATTTTTTAATAAAAAATTAAAACGCGTCTATATCATTACATCTATTAAAAAATAAAAGGTGGGGAGGCGTAGTAGCATAAAGGTTGGAAACCGCTGCCTTAAGATGAAAAATTAAGCGTGTAGCGTCCCAAAATGCCGTAGCTCTTCGATGCTTGGAAACGCTGACTCGCGGCAGGGCGAGTCTTATTTTGGGGAAAGAAATCAACACGTTTTCGAACTAAAACAATTATTGTGTTTCTTAGGCGTGCTCTCAATAGAATGCGTTTCGAGGGTGAAAACCTCCGTGCTTTATAGCACGGAACCGTCCACACCCGACGTGGTGGTGGTAAGTGCGACGCGATACGGAAGACGTCGAGCGATCATCGCTTTTGGCGGCCCATGCGACACAGGACCCAACGCGAGTCCCCTCAAGCGAGGAAACACTCGAGTCCTCTCGCCTAAGCAACCGCGGTCCCGCTTCGGTTCCTCGCGGGATCCCTTTGTCGAAGGCCTTATTGCGACATTGTAACACGGCTCCGCTGATGCCATTCGGCTCGGCTACGCACTCGTCCTGCCGGTCCTGCGTCGCCGGTGCTCGGGACCGAACAACGCGATATTTTTAAAATAAAAATATAAAGAGCAAAGTATATTAAAAGCAAAGTACAGTTTACTAGTCCTAAAAATCCATTAGGTCGCTGTATTCCCCGTGTTCGTTTTCTACGATTAAAATACACGTACTCACTCGTCTCTCAGTTATCTCCATTTTATCCGCGCGATTCAATCGACTACAATTTATCGACGAAAAAACTACTTCTCGAAAGGTAACAGAAAACGGGTACACTCACTTTCTCCATGATTACTGGTTTTCCAGAACACGTTGTTCGTGCCACGATTGAGATAATAATTTGCTAGGAAAAAGAAGAAGCAGGGGGGAAAAAGGAGGGAAAAGAAGAGAGTTGAATGGTCGAGGGACGAATAAGCGAACGTTATATGGAACGACCGCGTCGTATCGATATTACACCGGCGGCAAAATCGCGATTTTACTATTATCAGGAAACTTTCAGCCAATTTAATATCGCGATCCTTGTTACCCTTTTTTACGGCGAGCTATTAAATTCCAACGACGAGGCCTCGTATCGACGTGGCTCGATCGAAAATCGTTGCCTTGTTCGTTTACGATGTTCGTTATGTCCCCTTAAAAAAAGAAAAAGTCTTTGGCGAATGAAAGTAATAATGAATTCTCGAGGGAGAATTATTTCCGTGTAATTTACCGGTAATACGTTTCTTTGCTTCATTTCGACCGCGTGTACGTAGAATATTAAACGTTATACTTGCAATAAAACTTGAAAGAAACTGTAATTTTTCTCTGGACTTTTAATTTTTTCCGTTTAATTCTCTACTGTTTCCTTTTATCTCTCGGACAGAATTCTTTATGAACGTACGACGTTGGATTGATAAGCTTCGTGGGCGTGGGAAAATTAATCGTCGCATTGAAATTTTGGGGTTTAAGTCTGAACTATTTTTCATCTGGAATTTCTTCTTTTTTTATTATTATCGTACTTAGTACCAAGGTGTATGCATGGAAATATAGAGAACGTCTCTGTTGCTGGTATAACTTTTTAGGGAAATTAATTTAAAGGTGTTACAGCGAGGAAGCTCGAAAGAGTCTTAAATGAAACTACTTGAAAAATTTGACGTTGAACAAACAACTGTGCTCGTTTGCGCCGATTTGAAACAATACGCGTGCAAACTTTGGATAATACACGAGCATGAATTTGCGTAAACGCGAGATAAAGCTACATAGTAAAGCATGGAAATGGGGGAGTAGGGGGCACAGCGCAAGTAGAAGTGGCGCGTTTATGATCAGACACGTTGCATGGCAAACACCAGAGAGGAGTGTAGCAGCTTGTAAATTTTTTGCGTTTGCACAGCTTTAACGGTTGTTTGAGAGACAAATTATTCAGATTGTGCAAACTTTTAAATAAAACAGAGATTTTTTCGTTAACCTTTTTTTTTTTTATATAAAGACAAAATTATTTTACCTATTAAAACTGGAGAAATGTTGCAGAAATGTTTGCAAATATGAGAAACGCAAATCGGAACTTGAATAAACTTTTGGAATAATGTGGAAAATTTTATTCCATGCAAATTTCACAATTAATAATAAAAATATTCAAAATAGGAACAATACAAATGAAAATTAAATAATTTTCCAGAATAACTGGAAAGTTTTCTGCCATGCAGATATCACGATTAATAATAAAATTATAATTTATCAATGGGTAAACTAAATCTTCAATTTTCTTCGTATTTAAAGAAGATCTTCCCCACGAAGTAAAAATGAACAGTTATCCTGACAAGTATTAATTAAAATTGAACGAACTTTAGCAAATACGTAAGAAAGTTTCTTCGTCACAAATGTCAAAATTAATAACAAAAGGATAATTAAATCTTCAGTCTCCTTCGTTTTCAAAAATCTCTTCTACAAAATGAAAATGAACAAGTGTCGCAACAATGTCGTCGATGCATTCGCGTAAATTTATTCCTCGCGAAATAGTTAAAATTGAACGAACTTTCACTATTTCACGAAGGAAAGTTCCTCCGACGCAAATGTCGAGAATGAATAATAAAATTACGGTGTATCGATGAGAGTGGAATAGGTGTCGAAGTTTTCGCTAAGTGAAGGAATAAGTATAAAGGGAAGCGTCGCGTAGATTTTTAAGCGGACGCGGAAGTTTTGCATCGACTCGACGTCGAATTTCCCCGAAGAAGCTGGCGGCGAAACGATAAACTTTCATGCGCCTGGAGCTTCCGCCGCGCAAATCGCCTTTAAAACTCTCGTTTACCTTCGAAACTTCAAAGTTCACTTTTATCTTCGACTTGTCCCTCCTCCCTCCGTCCCCGTTTCACCACTGTCGAATTTACTTCCCGACACAGAATCTCCTCTCCGGTACACACACAGACCGCCTATCAAGAAACACGATCTCGAGAAACGTTTCCCCGCGGATTTTAAAGGCAAACGTAAGGAAAACATTTTATCCTCTTTCCCGCGCCATCCCTCGTCGTTATACCAACTTTCCATTCGGGACGCGAAATTCCCTCGTTTCACGACCCGATAAAAAGAGCTTCGAGCATCATGTCCCGTTGAATATTTAATTTTTCTTTTTTTTTTTTTCTTGCGGGCATTTGAGAGGAAACGTCAATTCGTATATCTCCTTTTTTTATGGGAGATCCTTAACGGACGAGCTGCTAAATTTCACCGAGGTTTATGCTTGTTTTTAATGAATAACGTCCTTTAATCTCCTCGTTCGTATTCGAATTAGTGGATCTTTCATCGCTCGAATCTTCGTTCCTTTATTAAATTCTATCGCACATATTTCTGTTTTTTCTTTATGTAGTCGCGTTTATTTTTAATTATTTTATTATATAAAAATCGAGTTCTTGGAGTGTATATAAACATTTTTGAGATAAAGAATAAGGAAGCTTGATTTTCTGAAAAAACTTTGGTTAATCCTGCATACGTCTCTTAGGTCTCCCATCAAAAATATCGTTATATTCCAACTTTTCTCGCCTAATTCGCTGAAAATGGTGCAATTACCTTAAAAACTTGCCGCTATTGCAAACTAAGTCACCGAGAATCTCGATCAGAAATTCTTAATAACCTGACACCACTAACAAGCTCCAAACTTGGGGCTGAAACTATCTTCTCATCGCCTTACGAACGCCAACAAGCACCCAAGGCAGCGGCCACCCTTGTCAAGAGCGTTTAGTCGAAAGTCCAGCAGAAATTCGTGACACGTAAAAGACAACCCTTTAGAAATAAGTCGGATAACAGGTTCTCGTTGCTACCACGGCCTTGCATTTCGAGGCTATCTTGCTCTGCCCTTTAATCCTTTCTTCGGAGAATTCCGACGATAAACATCTAACTGCAAATAGAGTCCTTTAACCCTTGCGTTAGTCTTGTGAATTTTGATGACGTTTGGAGAATTTTGAGAAACAGGTATTGTGTCATTTGTGTATGGTGTACATATTGTACAAGTTAAACTGAAGATGAGAATTTTGAGAATTAAGCAAGAATAGTAGATAATTTCTCACGCCTGTGGTGGAAGTTATATTATAAAAAATTGAAAAATGAAGGGACACAAATTAATTGTACTCCCATTGTATTAAAGAGAAGATTTTTGGCCTTGAGAATTTCAAAACTTTGAGAAATTTAACAATTTTGAAATTTAAACGTTTAGAAATTGACAAATAGGGAATTTCAGGTATTCAATACCGCAGAAATTTGTAAATACAATCGGGATCTTCAGACTTTCAGAATCTCCAAAAATTTAGAAACTCAAATTTTCAGAAATTCTAAATCTTCAGAATTTCAGAACTTCCAAAAATTTAGAAACTCAGATATTCAGAAATCGCCTAATACCAAAGAGATAATTTCTTACTCCTGCAATTAGACACATTGTATTACATATAATTCAAGCAAAACCAAATGACAATAAATCTAAAATCGTTAAGTCAATGCTAACCTTTTTCTCTCGTTTCAATTTTCAATTTTCCGCACCAAACTTGAACCAGATCCAAGACACGTCACCCTCCAAATATTCGCTCTTAAAATTCCGAATTAAACTCCCAAAAGAAATCTCTCGGAGTCACAAGCTTCAGCCACACCGGTATCTAATAAATTCAGAAAAGAATTTATACTTCTAACCTCCATTCCCAGGAACATAAATTTTCATTTACACATCCTTCGTTCTGAACGATCGACACGCAACCTTGACCAATAAATTACTCTCGCACTCTCAATTTCGAGAAACGCTTCGAACAAGGGAGCATTCCGAACTAATAATCGCCGATGTTTATGAAACTTTGGTGTATGGTAATTCTCAGGAAAATATTCCACGCGTACTTTTTTACGGGTGAAAATCGCCCTCAAAGTTGTGGGTAGCAAACACGTTTAGTCTAATGTCCTGGAAATTATTAGAGATAGAGGAATAACGTAAGTTGACGAATTTTCTATTTCTCAATAAAAAGTTTGAATAATTTTTAAGTGATAAATAATTTTCACCGAATATCTATACTACCCTCATTTTTTATGGCGATTTTCACACCTTCAACGTGGAGCATTTCCAACGAAAAAGATACATGTCAAATATTTTTCCCAGTGCTTATACCATATACATTAATATCGGTGATTATCACGTGGGGATGTTCTCTGGCGAGTAGAAAATTACGGGGAATTCCCGGAACTATTCTCGAAGTTCTCCCAGCCGAAAATTCAAACGCTAGCGCGTGGTCGTCGGTTGCTCGAAGTTATTCGACACTTTTGCCGCAAACACGGCCACGTTGAAATTTGCGACCCATTTTGCCGACTTCGCGCAAAGCTGGGCTTTCTTACGCGAACGTTGTTGTAAAACCGAGGGAAAATTTACATCGACGCGACGCTGATGTACGGATTAAACGGTGTAACGAGCGTGTGGAACGTAGAAATTCGAGCGTGTACCCGTTTTACATTTTAAATAACCGCTTCTTTTTTTCTTTTTTTTTTTAACGAGCCTCGAGAAATTTTCTCCGGCGTGACCACAGTGGGGCGAAAAAGAAAAGTTTTTTAATAAAGTCTTAATGAAAGTTGCTCGACGCGCAGTCACTTCGCGAAACACCTGCTTTTTCCTGGGAATCGAGCGACGTTAGAAGTTGACCAGCTCTGAGGATCTTCCTCGTGGATAAACCAACCCCAACGGTGTACAAGTGGGAATTAGTACAAACGTATCGCTAGACTGGCTTTTAATTAAGTTTCTTTTAAGTCGATCGTAGCTGCCGGGCCATGTAATTGGATTCTCGGGCGAAAATTCGTGTAAATGTAACACAGCTATCACGGCTTTCGTTAGGAATTGTATAATGTGTGTTCAGGGTCGCGGAAGTTTTCTTCAATTTTCTTGTGGTTACTTCTGGTTTCTTTTTAGAAAACGCGAAAAGTGTACGTACACTTTCAATTGGTACAGAAGTAACTAATTGCGAAATTAGAACGAATTGTTAAAATCATGATTATGAAGGATCATGTTGTTTTTGTAACAATAAACAGGTCTCTTACAGATGAAGGGAGAGGGAAAATTTCTGGCGAATTATGTATTTCGAATTTTCTTATGTGAGCCAATGAAACACTGAATTACGATAAATTTACGAGTGAAATGGAGAATTGTCGTTGAAAAAGGTTTGCACGATACGAAGTCCAAACTAATAATACAGAAACTCAGGCTTTTAACGCTAGAAAGACTAGCCGGGTCAAAAATGACATATCAGCAACTTTTGGAAAGTGAATTTTAACGTAATTTAAAATGTGATTAAGAAGTTAGATTCACATCGAGACAAGTAGAAGTATAAATGCAGAAAACTTTCATTCACTTTTCTTAGAGAATTGCTAAATGGATCATTCCGACCTAGCTGGCACCTCTAGTGTTAAACTTCCGTTGTATCGATGAATGATTTAAGATAGAAGAATGCAGAGTGTCGTGAAAATATGATCTACACCGAAATTCAATCGTCTAAAAAAAAAAGAATGCCACCTTAAAAGTACCATTTTCGCTCCATGGAACTGCACATGAAAAATATAAAGAAAGAAATGCTGCTTGCAACAGTTCCATCATCCTTAACTCACAGCCATTATCTGAAACATGCCTTATCTCGACTCACCACCCTACCGAGAGACGTGCAAGAAACCACCGTGAAAAAGGAGGCAAAACAAAGACGATTCGCGATCCAACGATGAGAAAGGAATTCCAAGTTTAGCGAGAATCTCAGCAGCCTTACGTCATCCGGTGGTTCCACGCTGCGTTCATTTATTACGCTTTACGCGAGAATTTCGCCTGACAAATGAACCGTGACGCAAATGATACAGCTAGATGGGATAAAAAACGAGGAGGGGGAAGGAGAGACGAGAGAAGAATATGTACGTCGCGAGGGAATTCAGAGGAGAGAAACTCGTAGAGGCGGAATTTCGCAATTCGTCACTACGACGAATGGAGGGAACGGGCAATGCACAAGCTTGCCAAGCTTTCCATTGGATCTATGCTCCCCGATGAATCATATTTCCCGAAAGGATTGGCACGCTTTCCTCCTCCACCGGCTAGAGAAGTGGCTATGAATAACGCTGTCCAACGATTGTGACACTCTCTTCGGTTTGTTGAATTCCAATTGTATAGCTCGAACCTGCACTCACAAGCGTATATGGACGTGTACAAGTATTAGGACACGTACTGAATATAACGCAAACTGAACTAGTCATCGCGAAATTATTAAGATTTAAAGAAAGATTATTTAATCTGGAATCTTGTAATACAGGTTTTGGAAGGTAAATGAAAAAGGCATTGTAGATACTGTTAGAACCTTTAAGCACTGTCTTATCGCTGTGCTGAGGTTCACAGATTTAACTTTAAGAAAGCTGAAGAGCTGAGGAAATTCTGACGATAATTTTTTTTTTAATTACCGCGAGGCGGGCAAGAGCGCCCGCCGATGCCCGCGGGCAGAGCTGAGGGCAAAATCGCGGGCTAGTGATGTCATATACATTAAAGCAGAGTGAGGGAAGGACGTTTGTGTTACTTGTATTCGAAACATAATTCTTCTTCTTAGAAACAGGCGATAGTTACTACATGTGTACACACACACATACGCGCAACGTTGCCCGAGAAGGCGTGGCTTGTTGCCCGTGCGGGCAGTGACTGGACAGCAGTGGTATAGTCGATGGAAGAAATATAGCAAAGTCGTAAATTCGGTCAAGCGTCAAAGTTTGCACCTTAAAGCACATCGACAGAAACTTGAGAAGATAAGGACTCGAAATCTAAGTCAAGGGCGCATGAAGTATGCCTTTGCTTGGATTCAGTCTTAATCAAAAAACGAGAAATGGCGTATTCGACTTTGAGACGTACTGCAACAATCGGTGCAGCTACTTAATGCTTTAATTTACAACCTCGCTATATTTCTTCCACCGACTATACCTATGGTACCTTTATCATTTACCTTCGAAAATTGAGAGATTATTCTGCCGGACCCTGCGTAACGAGTACATACCTTTTAATATTTCTGTATCTTAGAGCCAGACTAACCTAACTCTATTTTTTCCAAAATTGAATTATATACACTGCTCTGTATACAATACTCTTTCTTTACTTTATCAGAGCCATAGAGAGCTATTTACGCTACATAATAAATGAAAGGGATTTAATTGTTCAAACTACTTCAGGTACAGTACTGTCTTATGAAAAATTGCTGAAAATGCTGAATGCTAAAATATTGCAATGAACGATTAGGGTTAGTCTTAATTTGAAGACAGTCGGTATAATTTGAAGAGGAAGGAAAACTGTGGCTTCAATTGAAACAAAATTGTCATCGTTGATTAGGTTGTTTGATGGATAGCTTGTCTGGCCAGATCAGTAAATAAGGTTGGGAATTATTGATAGATTGTTACTTGGAACGAGCTGTGTAATTTTATGAATGGAGTGCGGAACTTTGCTGGGTTATAGTATTTGGTAGCTGTTATTACAATTAATTTGAACCGATTAACTTCAATTTTTCCAATTTTAGTACCACAATGCCCAATTAGAACTTCAGTTTTCATAAATAAAGTAAATTTAATAAATGCAAAATTTAATTTAATTTAGGTGTTATTGCCTGCTAATTTTTGTAATTTTATTGCAAGAAAAGAATAGATATTTCAATATACCCAAAATTTTTTTTTTTTTTTTTCGTGTACAATACAATGTTTACAGTGTATTTCCACAATATAAGAAAAATATAATAATTCCAGTATACGTTGAATATTCACATACGAATTAAATCTTAAATAATAAAAAGAACAATCTCAAACATTTTAATATCACATAATGTCCTATATCATCCGATCCATCCTAGAGAAGTAGGCCACTCAATATACGAATTCAATCATGAATATTGGGATTCCATCTAATAGAATATGCGATAGAATGACTCTCAATGTGGCTCTGTCCAATTGTAATTCTTTATTAATCTTCAACTTGGATCACGTTTCACCAATTTAAATCTGTATACCATAACCACTGGTACTTCTATATTAATAATAAAAAATACATGGAGTAACAAATATTTGAACAAATAAATGAAAATAAAATAAATACTAACAGAACATTCCTTTTGTTTATTTTCCAGTGGAGAAGGGGGTCCTGGACCAAAGCAGCGAAAATCAACAGGTAATAGAGAGGTGTTACCCTCTCCCGCCTCAAAACACGTTGATGCTGTCGGAACTTCCGGAACCCCCGATTCCGTTGAGCGAGATCGGTCCAATTCCGCCTCCTCCGATGTTCAGCTCCTCGAGTCCTACTTTGTTACTGGCTAAGCAACGGCAAATTCGGAATCCTTTGGCGTCCGACTACGAGGACGAAGGTACGTACATATTGTATTTATTACATATACAAATTAAGTCGGTCCATTTTCTCACCAACTTCGATGTTTATTTACAAAAAATTAATTTTTTTCACATTTTCAATGTTGAATTTTCTCCATTTATCGAGTAACTTACGAATTCCATCTCCGAAAAAAAGATAATATTTTTGAGTCGATTATAATGATTGAAAGACTCACTCAAAACGATTCCAACGAACTTTATCTGCAAGGGAAGCTCTTACTTCGTCTTCCTTCTCTTCCACCCTTGATAAAAAGAAAAAAGAAAAAAAGATTATCTTGCAGGTCATTCCAAAATTATACAATCTTTTTTGCATATTAACATCTGTATTTTATAACGCGACAGTGTAGTCGACATCGTAACCTTCCAATAACCTTACACAGTAATAAAAAGAATGTCTACGACCTAGAAATGACTTTCATTTAATATGACGTTTGAAGGATTATCCTTTACTATCGTAAACTCCCTCTCAGTCATTTTTCCTTCATTTGGAATACCAGCAGAAATAATTTGGACGTTCGTTACAAACGAGACACCCCGTATATAATACAAAGAAACGTTGCTGCCGTTCTAAAAAAATCGTCCTTTCTCTGTTCACCGCAGAGGACGAAGAGGATTTCGACGTGGAGGAGGAGGACAACATGTACGTGCCGAGGATGTCGCAGCCTGACCCGAGCATCGACACGTCCAGGGTCGAGGAGATCCCCGCGAAGGAGCCTAAGTTTCACGCGGTGCCGCTGAAAAGCGTGCTGAAGAAGAGAGGTTCCGGAAGTGGGCCTGGTACGCCGCAGAACACGCCAACGCAGGAGAACAGGCCGTTGACCCTTCGCCAGGAGCTGCACGCCTCCTTCAAGTTAGTGCGACTGCCAAGCGACATTCTCCGCTCCCGAGAGGAACTTCCCTCCTTCAGACATATTTCATCACGAAAGACTCGATGGTCGTTCGACGCGAAA